>NC_064601.1:40498991-40812563 GCF_943734735.2 Anopheles gambiae | reverse complement strand
TTGCCTGCCCGTCGACTCCATTTGTGGATGGTATTCCGTTGGAGTTTGTTGCATTAGTGAGAACAATTTACCACCACTACTACCGCTGCTACTAGTACCATTGCTATGGAGGCCCACTTTCCAAACGCTCCTGGCCGCTCAATTGAAACATTACCCGACCCCCCCATTGTAAGCCCGCGAGACCAAACCGAAACTTTGCCACAATCTATGCCGGTCGTTCAAATAAGGAAATTGAAACGTTAAGCATCACCACCCCAAAATGATGGACTGTGGAGAAAAGGGAGAGCGAGAGAGACAGAGTAAGACAGAGAGTGCTAAGAAGCTAAAGTCTAAAAAGCCAGGTACAGCCTACCTAGGCATCCCCACGCATTTAGTCGCCGTTTATTTGCGCCTGCTAGTTTTTGGTTGATTTCTGGTTGAAATTAATATTAATTAGTGGAAATTACAATAAATAATAAAAACCCAACTCTCCGCTACTACTACTGCTGCCCAGGCCTCGACAAAAAAGGGCAAAAAACGACGACCCGTAAAAACTAAAGCCCACAAACAAACTGGAGTGAGCTCTCTACATCAAACAACAATCGCATCAAGTGGTGAAATGGTCCTTGGGTTTGCGTGTTGAGAATCTATTATCAAATCCCGCCCGAACACGCCTCACCAACCCGCGGGACCTCCAATGGACCTCCGCTTCCGGTGCTAATTCATTCGCTGCCAATGGCTGACCCAAGCGCGATGATACGGAAGGGTGCGGACGGGACCCGGGTTGGTGAAGTGATTTAAAATTATTATTACATTAATTTGATACTTGTTTATAATAAAAGCGAACATGGAAAAGTATTGTTGTTAATTTATTTGTTATTGTAATTTCATTGCCCTGCCCCACTCCCCATCCGCAAGTGGGTTTCCTAATTTGGGCCGCTAGCCGCAAGAGCGGAAAGAGCCTCCGAAACCTTCCCTTCCCTTCCAACCAAAGTCAAATTAACACTCATTTCGTTTGTACGCTAGGCGAACGAGGGCGAAGGGATAATAAAATGCGCCCGGTGCTGTGGCGGCTGTGGCCGCGCGAATTAAAACCCTAAAGCATCTGCGTTGGGCGAAAGGTGCACACCGGGGAGCGGGGGGGGGGGGGGGGGGATTGGGAGATTTCGAACCCCATCGTGTGATGTTATGCGATCCTCTCAAGACTCATTAGCGATCGGACGGGCGTAACGCGAGTGCAGGTTTCGGCCTGCGATGATCTCTTTCTCTCTTGCGCTCTCTCTCTCCCTCTCAGATGCACTCGAGCACACTGGAACTCAATCCAGGCGTGCACCGCACCGGGGAGTGTGGAATGGATTCACGCAGCACTATAAAAATGTTTTAATTTGTTTTAAAACCGTTTTGTAGCTGAAGATGTGGCCGCGCTCGGGCACGATTTTTGCTCGCTCACTTTTTGCACCGACGTTTCGATGCACAGCTACTGTGCGACGGTGGTTCGAGCGTTCGAGAGAGGTGTCCGTTTACCGCTGGTTGTATGTATTTATAATTTTATATCCTCTCTCTCTCCCACTCCGAATGCTGTAAAACCAAAACAGCCCAAAAACCCGACGCGACGGGCCGTGAGATGTGGCCACAGCCACAACAAATCCGGTAGTTGCTGATTGCAGATAATCACGACATGTCGTCTGAAGTTGCATTCGATTTTTGCCACCGCCATGAGTGCAGGGTGCTGCATCAGTTCGCCTGCTCCTTCGGCTGAGCAACTGAATCCCCTTCTTGGGCACAACAACAACGCGGCGACCATGAAGCCGACCGCACATCAACGGCGCAGTCAGCCGTTGGACGGTAGTAAAACAAATATACGATCAATGCGAATTTCATGCCACTGGCAGTAGCCAACCGTCTATTAAAGACGAGCGCTAATTCATACTGATTATAAATGTATTCTAAATAAATGGCGCTCTTAATTTGTTTGCCTGATGAAACTTTACGACGAGCAAATGAGTATTGAAGCTTCGCAGATGCATTGTACGAGTTGGAAGATCTTTTTGGGTTTTTTTTTTTGGGAAATTTTTACTTCACATTAACCATTCAACATTCAACATCAATGGGGCCCTCCTTTTTTTCCTCTTCTACCCTTAAATCCACCTTTTGAATTCATCGCTCAACATTGCCTCCAACTGACTCCACTGGCCAGTAGTGTTTGTTATCACCAACCCGGACCAACCGCCGCTTTACATACTTTCCCCCTAAACAAATGTTAAATTATGCTATAAAATGTTTAAAACAAAGCAAAAACACTACCAAATGCGAATTAATTTCACGTCAGGCGTATTTGTGTATACAGCACCACATCAACAACAACAACGAAAACAAATGCATGTGGCTGTGTGTGTGTGTGTGTGTGTGTGTGTGTGTGTGTGTGTGCGTGAATATGTTTTATTGCTTTTTATTTCACCGAGCCAACGAACGGAACAGCATACACGGTTGACACTGGAAATATATCAAAAAGGCGCCACACGGGCTAATTAAAACACTTATCAAATTTTCACCCCACGTGCATGGGGAAGGGGGTGCACTTCGGTGCCCGCACTAGCCCGCCTTTTCCTTCGGTGGCGCAAGCTTTACTCGCGCACCGCTGGGCGGTAGTAAGCTGCCAGCCGGAACAGCTAGATCGGCTGCCTTGTTTCCCTAATGACTTAATTTGCGCGTTGAACCAACGTTCCCCCGAGCCCGCTTGCGACAATAGAGCGCCTCCCCCGGGTGAGGTGAAATGAAAAACAAAACGAAACTAAACGCAAGACTAAAAGGGTGAAGGGGTGGGGGAGGGCTGAGAAACAACAACAAAACCAACAGCAAAAAGCTACACACACGCAACACAACAAATGCTTCAAAGCTCGCACGAGGAATGAAAGATGGCGTCAATGGGTTGTCGAAAATTGAATTAAACGAGCAGAAGGAGAAGAAAAAGAAGAAGAAAAGAACAACCACTCATGTAGTAGCGCAGAGCGGGGTGAACTTAGTGTGAGGATACATTGAAGGGAGAGAATGGGGCAAAAAAACAAAAAAAAAGCGACGGCCTGCTTTGACTAATTACACACTCCAGCACACGGCGAACAGTGGCGATGACAGGAAGGCAGAGGCAACACCATGTCGAAGCAGGGCGGGTAGGTACACAAACACACACCAAATAAACAAACTACAACTACAACTTGATCTAAGGCCAGGGCGAAATAATCCACCGATCTTAACACGATCACAAAATGGAGCTTTGGCAAGAGGAGGTGCGTAAGGCAGTGCAGGAGACGCAAACGGGGCACCGAAGGCAGCGTGAAGCGGAAGGTTAGGAAACGGACCACGAAACGTCACCACCGTCCTGGGCGCTTTGGGCGAAGCTAGTTTAATTAAATTATAGAATTTAAACGGTGAAATTATGATAATACTCCTCCCAGCCGGGGTCTGCGGAGCGATGCGCTTTTCGCCTTTCCACCGTTCCATTTAGCCAACTTCCAACTGTTTCGTTGATGATTTTTCTAGCTTCCTGTTTCAATATTGAAACTATGTGTGTGTGTGTGTTTTATTAACTTCTTTTTTCCACTTCGCTGTAACAATTTTCAACGAAACAAAACAAAAAAGTGTTCCAAAGCCTTAGCGATCGCAGACGGCAACACACAAAAAATAGTTCAACAGGCGACGACATGAACGAAACGGACACACACACACACGGCCACAAAAACTTTATCCCGGTGTGTAAACTAATTACAAGTTAATTAACCGGCCATCACACCGGGACACCGGTTTTCACTTCCTGTTTTCGGTTTCTTCCAGCTTCCCTACGCACCAACTTACCCCGCCCCTACTCCACTGATCAGATCCACCTTCAGAGAGCAGAGAGCATCATCATGAGAGATGAAAATAAAGTCATGAAGACGTCCCTCAAATTGCCTTTCTTGTGTCGTTTTGTTTTATACACGCGCACACACACACACACACCAGCGTCGGGGCACGGAGCGTTTGTTTTTCCCACGGACCACGGCCTCACCGCCGTCGCCACCGACGCGATCGATTCCGGGCCTCGATCCCGATAGCCCGGGTGCGATCATCACGATCACGCTGGGCCATGGGATGCGCGGGGCGAAAGATGTATCTGAAATCTATTAATTAATCTTTCTTATCGCGGTCTCCTCCTGCCTGCACCTTCTGTCTGACTGGCGGCGGCAGCCCAGGTCCCGGGTCTCTACAGTCGGCCTAGTTTTCTGTGTTTTTTGCCTTTTTTTTCAACCTAGCAACCGTCTCACACCCAGAAGCACTGTTTCGTAAAAACCCGGCCCATCCCATGGTCCCGGAAAGCAAACGCCCCGAGAGCCTAATTAATTGTTTTCTTGCCTCCGTTCGGGGCTTCTGGGGGTGTCGGGGCCGCTCGGGAGGATCTCTCTCTCCCTCTCTTAGAACGGAGCCACTAAGAAGAGTCACGAGCCTCGGTACGATAGAGGACAGTCCCGGTTCCAGGAAGTGGACAAAGTGGATAGTTCCCGGCCCGAAAAAAAGAAGCGGCCCGTGATTAAAGGGAAGAACAAGAAGAAGAAGCAGAAGGAAGGCGAACGTAAACGTCAGCGTTCGGTGCGCTCAAAACATTCCTTCCGAAATTCGCCCCCTTTTGCGTCGGGTTTGGGTTTTGGCCGAGTCTCCGGGGGTGACCCGATAAAATATGTTTATATCTTTCCCCGGACCCGATCGTTTGTCATCTGCGCCTGATGACGTTTATCCGATGCCGCCATTCCCATGCCCAGCCGGCCCTTCGTCTTCGCCGGCCGTTTTCGTTCGTTTATTAGGTTATTTTCGAAGATCGCTCGCCCGCTCGATCGATGATTTATTGCGATCGCTGTTGTGCCACGTTCGATGGTTTGGATCGAAACACGAATTAGTATTAGGCGCTTGGTGCGCTTCAACTTAACCCTCAAAAGCGGTTCTTCATTAGAGAAAATGCTGGTCTTTTTTTATCGAGCAAAGAATTTCGCATTAGCGTTTCGTGTCCTTGTGTGTCATTCTTACTTGCATAACATACCATAATTCCGTTCGCTTCTTATTATTAATTTGTTGCGCGGAAAACACACACACACACATGTGCGTGAAATATCAGGCGTGTAATTATCCCCGAACAGCAACATGACACAATCGTGCAAACGGGTTTTTGTTGCACATAACCATCAAATCATTTTCCATCTTCCTTTATGTCAACAAAGCACCCACTAACCTTCGCGATGATCACGTACTGTTTGCTGCCTTCTTGACTAAGACACACACACACCCCAAACGCATGTCTTACACCAAATTTAAACCAAAACATCCAAGACAGTGTTGTGTTTTTTGGTTTGCCGTCGGCCGGTGACACTTTCCCACTTTGCACGCAGCATCCCAGCGGCGAAGCGCGTCACGCATGACAGAACTTTCCGAAATTGCTAACCCGAAATCCCCAAACGACCAGCAACAGCGCGCCGTAATCAGTACGGGCTGGTCGTTCAAAAAGAGCAAAGGCAAACGACTAACCACACGCATGTGTGACTTTTCATCAGCTTTTTGTGCGTTCCTTCGCTGCTCTCTTCCCCCAACCACCACCCGCCGAGAAGGAGCGAGATTTTCATTCACTCATTCAATGCCTATTAGCGTTTCCGTCCATCTTCATGCCCTCCAAACTCGATCGCGGCCGTCATCGCCGCCCGTTATCTTGTTTCCTTTTTGTTTCACTTCATTCAAAACCGAAATCGCGGCAACGTGGGCTAAATGTTTCTAATTTGTTAAAGCCACCCCGAGCCCACCCTGGGAAGTGCGATATCGATTTCAGATTGCTGCCGGGGTTTGTTTTTTTCTTCTTTTCATTTTCCGCTCATCCTTTCAGTTCCGTTTTGCCGTCTTCACTTCCACACTTTGTCGGCGGTGTTGCCCTTTTTGTACAGTGCGCCAGTGCAAGCATTACACAAATCCCACCGCTGGTAGCAAATGACTGGGTAAAAATAACGAAAAACACACCGACACGCCGTGTTAAGCCTGAAAGGTGTTAAAACGGTTTGGAGCGGTCCGGGCTCGAAACAAATACGGCGGCCAAGCAACAAAAAGGCGAAACAACGCGACCGATCGATTATGTTGACCTTTGCGCCGTACAAGTGCGCTTGAAGCCCGTGTGCTTGTTGCCTTTGTGCTTCTTTTGCCTTCGAAAGATCAATATTTGTCCGCTTTGGTTCCGTGGGTAGAAGTGTTCTGGTAGTGATTACCACTACCCCACACGGTAAAGCGCGTCATCCTGCTGTGAAAATCCCCGTATCGACCCCCACACCATTAGAAGATACTCGAATACCATGGAAATGCGACTCGCACTCGTTCGACCGAAACTATCAGGTCCAAAAACAAATTATCAACCGATTGATAACTTCTTGGGGTGAAGCACATCGACGCCATCGGCACACAGAGACACAATATACACGCTAAATCTGTCAGCGCTTCTGGACACAACTATGGCGCCACAATTAACCTTCAACCTTGGCCGTTTTTTGGAGCTCCAAAACACACGCACACACACACACGACTTGCTGCTTTGCGGGCACGATTAAACGAAATTAATCTTTCACCTAATGCCCCTCCCCACCGGTGCGCCACACTCTCTTCCTTCAATCCCTCCTCTGCTTGTGGTCTAATCAGGTCGCCTAATTTCTAATTCGCCCCGGAACCGAAACCACCGAAATTCGAACACGCGCAATACGCGCGGTGCATGCGATTAACCTTCCAAGAAACCTGGCCCACCCATCCCCCCCAACCCCCCCCCCCCCCCCTCCCTCAATGATTACGGAAATTGTTCTTGCCTGCCGTGCCGCGACCCCTGTCTTATTGCTATTGCGAACAAAGCCAACAACACACTTACCTCCACCAAGCTGACCGGCGCCGAAGCCCTGCCCGGGGAACAGCCCCGGCGGACCGAACGGTGGCATCTGGCGGGCGCCGGGCCACGGTACACCGCCGCTCATGCCGCCCCAGGCCGCCGCAGCCGCGGCCAGCGCACTGAACGGCGTCGGCCGTATCGGTACGTGGCCGGCGGCGGCCGCCAGGGCCGCTCCCGGCGGCGAACCGTGCCCCATCCCCATCGCGGACGGTGACCCGGGCGAGCCGCTGCCCTTCCGGCCGCCCGGCTGCGAGCCGCTCTCGCTCAGCTCCTGGTCCATGTCCTCGATGTCGACGATCGAGTCCTCCTCCTCGTCGTGGTTCGAGTCGTAATCGTCCGACTCGAGCAGGCTGTGCGGGGTGTCCGTGTGCCGGTCCGCGTCCAGGTTCCGCAGCGAGCTACCGTCGTGCTGGGACCGGGGCGAGGAGGAGCTGGTCGTGTGGGAGGACAGATTGGCGGGCAGCATGTCGCTGGACGGGGAGGTGCCGGGCAGGGTCGTGGTCGTCACCGTCGTCAGCGCGGTCGTCATCGCCTGGTGCAGCAGCGCGGCACCGTGCGGCGGCCCGTGCACCATCAGCGGGCTGAGCGGGGTGAGCGAGGGCGGCGTCGGGGTGGTCGTGGTCGGGGTGCCGGAGGTGATGATGGCATGGTGCGCGTTCGGCGTTTTGGGCCGCGTGTCCGCCAGCAGGGACGCGACGCTGAAGTTGCTGATCCGCGAGTTGCTTTTCTGCTGCATGGGCACCGTCGGGCTGGTCATCGCCATTCGTACCGGAGTTACAGTCATTCCTGACGATTTTAGCATGAAGATTTGCACCGAACTACACCGCTGGCCGTACGGAGAGAAACGCACTTTCTCGCACAAAATGTCGCGTCACTTTGATTGCCCGAAAGCAGTACCGTTTTGGGGCGGGCGGTTTGGTTCGTTAGGATCAAATGTTTCGCACCAGCACGCAATTGACACTCATTACATCGCAAACTTCCCTTCTACTGAGCAATTGTAGCGAACCGTGTACACTGGGAAAACAATTGACAACTCGCGTCATACGACATAGCTGACCGTCATTCGTGCGGGGAGTGATTGACGGAGTAGCACTGCACTTTCGATCGGCGGTTTTTCTTTTGTTTCTGTAGCTGCCAAAGGGTTTTATTGGTGCTTATTTCCGGGCACTTTAACTCTCTACCATCACTTGATTGCCACGTATCACACTCGGGTAACTGATTGGTATTCGAACATCGACAAACCACCCTACACTAGCGCACAACTGAGCGCAAACAAATCACTTGCGCGAAACTCACACGATCGTCACGAAACGAGCTCCAAAATCCGGTAAACACTTTATCCGACACAAAAGCTTACGCGAAAGCACCGTGAAACTTATCCACCCCGGTTTGTTGCGTTTGTTTTCTACCGACTGTCTACGCAGCCCTTTTCCGCTTTACGCTTACGATCGCTTACAACACGGGACGCGCGTACGGACGTGCGTGCGTTCGAGTCTGCGTCTGTCGAGGAATAAAAATTGAATGCATTCGAGGGACAGGCTGTGTGTGCCTCGACGAGATGAACCGTGTTGGTGTTTCTTTTTCCTCCTCTTCTTCTTCACTTCCATCGACCCCGGGCATTTTCGAACACGCTCACACCAAAAAACGCACTCACTTTGTCTCGCTTTGGCGCACGCGCTCGGCGTATTCACGCCACTTCATGCCCGTGCCTGCTTACACACGGGCACAAGCAATGCCAACATAGCTGTTTCCCTTCCACCGAAACTGGTTTTGTTTACGTTTACGCGCTGTACATAGCACCCTTCGTTATATACTTTTTTGTTGCTATGGAAACCCCTATCAAGAGGGCGGAGCCTGCCCATTCGCTCGTACAGCCAATGGCGACCGGCCACCATGACCAGGTGTTGCGAGCGTGAGGGCGCGTGTGTGTGTGTGCTTCCTAGGGGTGCGTTTCGCTTGCGGGGGGAGAAAAATGAAGTTGTTCATATTTTATGATTTCCTACACACAGTCGCTCCCTGTTTTCCCCCTTCCCGTTCGCGCCCTCTTCTTGCCCACAACCGCTCTGCTGGGTAGTGTGGCCACCGCCTCCTATGTACGATGGCGTTACTATCTTTCGCGTTCGCTGTTCGGTTTATTTTCTGCGCTATGCACATTGCAGTGGACAGAAGCTGCCACAGCGGTAGCAGCTGCTAAATTCTATAAAAGCTGTCCCTTCTTGCGGACGAGCTTCTCGACACACTTCTCCACCTTCACCCCTCTCTCTCTTTCTATCTCTCTCTCTCTCGCTTTCTCATTCCCTTCCCGCTGGGCTGACTTCTTACCATCCCCACACGCAGCCGGGATGAAAAACCAACAATGAAACGATCACAAAATCCCTCCCTTTCTTCAAGTCCGCACGGGCGACGCACAATGCCGAGCAGACACGGGCGCGCCTCGGCCATACCCGAGGGGACTATTCAATTTTCGTTCCATAATTTCTTATTTACTGTGTAATTAATTTTCGGACAAAACGGTCACCCGGTCCACGGCTGTGGTAGTGGCGCGCTCGCACACACTGTGCTGCTCACTCGTTTACTCCGGTCGCGAACAGCGCACCAAGCGGGGGAGAAAGGGGGTGGAAGAGGCAGCTCGGCGATATCTTTCCACCATTTTGTGTGTGAGTAATTTTCGCTCGGTTCAAGGCTCATTTTATTCTGGTTAATTTTTAATGGGTTCTTCTCACTCGCTTCCTTTCAACCCCAGCATCAACCCCCACATCCCTTCGCTGATTGGCGCCCGTCGTCGTATTAAAATGTCAAAGCCCGTTTGGATGGGTGGTTTGAGTTTCCGTGCTTTTTTTGCGCCCTTTTCAGGGCCCACACTGCCGTACGTTCGTGGAAAACAATCCTTTCGTTTTTCTTTTGCAGCGACCGGAAGCGACGGGAACCTTTTCAGTTGGTTGAGCTCTTTTTTGTGCGTTTTTTTTGTGAAAGAAGATTTAACTTTTTTTCATGCGTCCTAAAAAAACGTAAAATAAACTTGCCACTGCCACTGGGCTTTACAAAATGTGGTTTGTGTTTGCGTGTAGCTAATTTTAGTGAACGGTGTATCCTTCCCTTGAAACATAGTTGTCGTTTGATTGTGCCATAATTTAACGTTCAATTTTGTCAAACACTCTATCCTTGTGTCATAACAATCAAACCCTTGATGAATCCTTTTCACCTCTACGGGCAACTAATGAAGGATAATCGCTAAGTAATATGCATTAAATGTGAAGTCAATCGATAAATAATTCTTAACAACTCCCACACTCAGTCGCTTGTACACGCTCAAGCTCAAGCCAGCACCTAATAAGCAATTTTTCGCCTTCATTTCAGCGAATGATATATTGAAACGGAAGCACATTTGCGGTCGCACATTTTACTCTTGACTGGCATGATCCCGGGAGCGCCCACATTAATTGCAAATCATGTCTATTCAACGCGCTGTGCGTGGGGGTTTGTTGAGGGAATGCGAGTAAGAAAGTTAGTAGAATGTGTATAAGATGAGAAGTCGTTTGAATATAAAGGTAAGAAAACATATCTTATTTGGCAGCGAAGCGTTGTTTCAATAGTTAATCTTGTGTAAGTGTGTATTTTATTGCAATGCACATATTTAAAATTCTGTTAAATATCCTTATTAATTGACACAGTGCCTTACGTTGTGTTGTGTTATGCTCATTAAACATTTTATTTGAGTGGAAACTTATAAAAGACAGGTCCTGCAGCAAAGTATAGGAATATATTACCAAATTTAATTCATAAAATAAATAGAATATAGCACTGTCGAATTTAAAAGGATTCTTTTCCAAGTAGTATAACTCTTTCTCAATCAATTTTAAAGATTAATGTATGTGTTAAAATGTCGAATGAAGTTTCAAAGCTTATTTGAATTTCTATAATTCGTTTCTTTATCGGTTACTTGTCGACATCTATTCCAATATACCATCGTTAAACTAAAACCGCATCATGACCATTACATGAATAACATTTATTATAACCTTTAAGGATTATTATTTAATTTCCATACTCTTAAAAGGATAGTTTATAATTAGCCTACACTTTAGATCTTTGGCGTTACATATAAAAAATAACATATTATTGAAATTTGATCAATCACAGCAACAATATATAAAAATTTGTTTACAACGCTATATTTACAGTTATTATAATTTGATACTTTTTTATAACTATTTCTTCTCTTTTAAATATATCTCAATGTTTTTCCTACTTAATGTTTGCAAATAGCAGTAATAATAAAGTATTTTTGACTTGATACCTGTTTTTAAATCAAAATAAGGAAACATTGAAGAGCAGAAAATCAGATGGAAAATAACACACTTTTCACAATTTAAAACTACCTAAATGACATGTGAATCAAGCTCCACTGAAACGAACGATTCTCGCGCCTAAAATGATTCCTATTTATCTTCACTGGCTCCTTTAAAAAAACATCGTTTTAACCGCGCACTTCTGGAGCGCAAAGTATCATAACACTCACACACCTATCACACTCAATGGCGGCATTTATACCGCGCCTTTAATGAATGCTTCGTGTTCGGCAGCGTTCCAAATCCCCCATAAGCATCGTGCGCCCGTACGCACGAACGATACGCACGCAAGATGCAGAGCAGGGCAACGCCACCGGCGTAAAACCTCCCATTAGTGATCACATTATTAATCAACCACTTAACATGTAACAAACCGTTTTAAACGGCGCTCATCATTATGTTCCTCACCCAGCCCAGCTGCATCGCATACCGTGCAGCAGCCCGCCAGTTCTTCGCACTTCATTTTCTGCTGTCCCAGTTTTCACGGCTCTTTGAAGAATTTTGACTACATTTCTTTCGGGGTTTTGGTGGTGTTTGTTTACTTTCCTCTCGCCGCGGCGCCCTTTGTCACCCGGACCGATGAATACACAGGACACAAAAGGAGGAAAATGAAAAATTCTCTCTTAATTTTGTCTCATAATTTTCCATCCAACGCTGCATTGCTTGCATGCCTCCCAATTTTCCATTCCGTGATACTTTACAGCCACTCACGCTCTCTCTCTCTCTCTCTCTGTGGCCGGATGCTGTAAGATGCTTCACCGCAAAACATTACCCACAACATCGTACCGCTTTTGTCGCTTGGTCGCTGCATTTTGTTTCCTTCTTCCTTGTTTTTTCTTTTTGTTTTTCCTTGCTTCCGCCGACAAACTTTAACACAAGCACACGGTAATCATGACTTTACCGAAAGTCAGAGGCGCCCGGTTTTCCCCCGGCCGGAGTTCCACCAGACCGAAGCAAAAAAGGGGTTGTCCTTCTGCACGGAGAGATTCTTGAATATGTAAGAAATAGCAAAGGGCAACGAAGAAAAAGAAACAAAAAAACAGCTTCAAAAACGGAAATTGATTTATTACAGCAGTGACACTAAACGAAATGTAAGGGAAAGGTTCTTCCATCCTGGTTCCGTTCCCTTCCTTCCAACGCGCGCAATGTTACATCTGAACCGAAAAGGGACAAAATGTGTCATTAATTAGATCGCTGGTCAACTGTGTCGTGTCTAGCAGTCTATTCTATTCTACATTCTCCATTTACATCGCCGAGTGGCGCCATTGCCAGCACTGAGGCATGAAATATTTCGATCGAACGAGCGTGAAGCTTCCTAATCGTTCGTTCCAATTGCAATCTTTCAATTAAAATTGAGATCTTTTGTTCAGGAAGCAGGACTAGGTAGACTACGAACAATCGAGTGACAGTATGGAAATAAATGTAGGAACGAGGCTTTGGACAACGGTTTGAAGGCATTACTAAAACATCAGAATCGATTCAATGCTTTTATTATTTACCCAATTTTTTGATTGCTGGAAATATAATTAAAAAATTGAATCAATCTTTTCTAATGAGTACTTTTAGAGTGTACTGGTTACATTCGCTTTCACCTTTATCTCATTGACAAACATAATGGCATGCATTTTCGCTCCTTTTGATTTGCAGTCAACGTTTGTCATTTTCAACCTTATGTTGCATGATTTTGATACGATTGATTAGAGATATAATTAACAAATTACAAGTTAAAAACATAAATTGTCCCAGATAGCTCAGGTTTTAATGGTATAATTTTAATCAATATGTTAAAAATATTTTTTTTTAGTTTTTATTGCACAAAACATAAGCACCATCCAGTTTCCCATTAGTGTGATTAAATATATTTCAAAATTGAATAAAGATGTTCTATTACTTGTTTATTATTTTTCTGACTATTTTGTGTCGATATTAATTATATCAGTAAAAATCTACATTTTGCTTGACAGAAAAACGAGCTGACCTAATATCTAATATCTAATAATATTCTAACTCCCGCTTGGCCATTCCGCAAAACCCACTAAACACAAACTCGCAGCCAATAAAAAGACACAGACAAACGATATCATGAACATCGGTCGCTCCATGAACATATCAGAGCTCCAATGTGTGTTATCAACAATAAAAATAAAACACATACACACACACACTCCCCACTTATAGTGTGTCGTTTTGTATTATTGCTGCGCACGTGTCACAGATTTTGCTGAAAACGATACCAAACGTTCTCTGATTTCCAACCACTATCTAAACCCGTACCCCCCCGGTTCGCGCTAAGTGGTGTTTGCTATTGCCGGTAGTATGAGTGTGTATATACGTGTGTAAGGAGGGAGATTTCGGTGATTCGCTTCCCACCGAGGCAAGAAGCTAAGGGATGAACGAATCGTAGCCCATAGGCCGAACCCGAGCCGTTGAAGTACAGTCGCATCCAAACGAATCGGTGTCCCATAAATATTGGCTGCTACAGACACTCCCGAACAGTGCTGCTACACTCAAGGGAGGAAGAAGTTGAACACCATTTAGAGGGAAAGAGAGAGAGAGAGCGAGAGAGACTAAGAGAGTCAGAGAAAGAACGAAATCGTTTATCTAAATCGACCAGAGGGATGGGATGTGCCGTCGTCGTGCGAATGTGCGATTATATGCTATTGAGAGAGGGATGGAAAGCGGGGGAAATCTATTTGCGGGCGATGAATTTTTCATCACACAAACCCATCCTCTTCCTCGCTCTAGGCAGTGGGGTTCGCACGCAACCGTACTTCCGGAACCGGTGCCATATCCTGCCAACGTATGCTCGTATTTTCCAAGCATTATTTTCAAACAAATATTTTAACAAGATAAGTGATTGTAATTGAGCGTTCGCCTCTTCCCTGGTGCCTTGTTCCCGGCAAACCCATCCCCTGGGATGGTTAGTGAAGGGAAGTTGGAGAGAGCATATTATTATGCTGCGAGCTATTGTCTATATACTTTACCCCATTTTCACCTCAGAAGAAGCGCAGGATATCATATAAACGTTGGAAAATACGCTTGTGCTAATGAAGCGGAAGAGATTTGAAGTTTTTTTTCAAACTCGCTATTACCTTCTTTATATCATAGGAAGTAGACAAAACTTATATTACTTTAAAACACTTTTTTTGAACCATAACACCTTTTGTTGAGTAGCGCTACGATTCGGAAAGTAAATCTTTTGGCAAAACCTTTTTTACATGCACTTTTGATAAGATCGCATAAAAAATTAGTTTTATTTGCTTCCGTATTGTTCGACTTCCTTTTTGCTACTGACCTTTCCTCCACTCTCTCTCTTTCTATCTCTCACACTCTCTCGTGTTGTCGCTCTCATTTCTCTTCTTCTCGCAAATCGCACTCTTTGCGGAAGCAGTTTACCGCGTTCAAGAAAGGCCTATTTACCTTGTCTATAGACCTATATCGGTTTCTGCGGTCGTACCTTACACCCCCACCCGTAATCCTGGTCTAGTATCACAGGCCAGTGTTACTTTATATCAACGACCGCTAAATTACACGTCCCTCTTTTAAATATTCCACTTGCAGTTCTTACTAATGCTTGACGGCACCTATCATCTTTAGAAAGTATAATCTCCTCTATAACTCCTCGTATCCATTGTTTTCTGTTTTTTCCTTCTGCTATGAACACTATATCTCCTTTCTTTAAAGGGTTGGACTCGGCGAACCATTTCGATCTATTATTTATGCCTGGCAAATATTCATATATCCACCTCTGCCACAACTGTTCCACGTATAATTGTGATAGCTTATACTTATCGCGAAGCGCTTCTGCATTATTAGGGCTTGCTGAGACCAAATGTGGTTCATTTGGAGATACTCCCCTTAAAAAATTGTTCGGACTTAGCGCGTCCGACGATTCATCCGCCACATACGTTAAAGGTCGCGAGTTTACCAGGTCTTCAGCTTCCGTGATCGACGTAAGAAGGACTTCATCTGTCAATCGCTTTCCTTCTTGTAGAACCTCTAAAGCAGCTTTAACAGTCCGCACCATTCTCTCCCATGAGCCGCCCATATGCGGTGTACCGGGTGGAATGAATCGCCAAGAAGTTCGCGCGTTAGTCAGCTCGTTGGCGCATTCTTCGTCGACCGCCTGCATCCGTTCCACTAGTTCCTTACTGGCTGCCTTCAAATTCGTCCCATTGTCTGAAATAAATTCTGAAGGAGGGCCTCGACGGCAGATAAATCTTCTAATAGCCATTAAACATGACGATGCACTCAAATCGTAGGCTACTTCTAAGTGCACCGCACGTACTACAAGACATGTGAAGAGGACAATCCACCTTTTTTGACGACTGCGACCTACCGTCACCTCGATTGGGCCGAAATAATCGATTCCGACACTGCTGAATGGGCGTTGCGTGTTGCTGATCCTTTCAGGAGGTAATGGTGCCATTCTGGGAACTGCCGGCCGACTTCGCTTGACTTTACACCAAACGCAACCGCTTACGGTTTTTCTCACTGCTGCATTCATATTTATAATGAAGTAACGTTGCTTAAGATCGTTTTTCACTGCCTCTCGAAAAGCATGTCCATGCTTTTCATGGTACCACTGAATGATTTTTCCGGTGATGGAGTGGTGCCTGTGCAGAATGATTGGAAATCTTAAATCAAAAGGAAGTACTTCTTCATTAATGGTGCGCCCTTCCATGCGAATAATTCCATCGCCGTCGATCAATGGTGTTAGGCGATATAACATGCTCGACTTCTCAAGAGGAATCCACTCTTCTGCTGACAAATTCATGTTATGTCTCAATACCTTTAGTTCATCTCCGAAACATTCCGCCTGAGCCATTTTTAAGAGAATACACTCTGCTTTATAATGCTCTTCTTTAGTTAAAGGAACGTTTATTTTTTTCCAATTTGCCGTGATTATTTTCTTCCGCTGTAGTTTGGTCGCTTTAAATGTTTCTAGCTCTTTCCCATCTCGTCTACGTTTACAATTGGATATAAATCTAATCACACATGCCATAGTGCGAATTAGTATAGTCCATTTTGAGATACGTGTCACATCAATGAGGGGTTTCTGGAGATCTACCTCATGGTACAGGTGAATTGCGCGTAATCCTTCTTCAGTGTTTGCGCCAATACTTGGTTGATTTGGCCATTCTAATTCATTTTTGTATAAAAATGCAGGTCCTTTGAGCCATACTGCTTCCGGATCGAAACACCATTCTTTACAACGTTTCGTCAGTTTATCTGCTACATTTTCATTCGAAGGAGTCCAGCGCCAATCCATCACACTCGACGTTTCCAAGATTTCACCAATCCGGAAAGCAACAAAGGGTTTGTATCGATGTTGGTCGGATCGTATCCACGATAATACGGTACGAGAATCGCACCAGAGAAATTGCTTCGTAATTGCCAATCTATGCATTTTCTTTACTGTGTTCACTAACCTTGCGCCTAGAACTGCTGCGCATAGCTCTAACTGTGGAATCGTACGTTCTTTGATAGGTGCTACCTTTGATTTGCTCATCACCAAAGCACACTGGATGCTATCAAAGAACACGGCTCTGAAGTACGCTACACACCCATATGCAGATTGACTAGCATCCACAAACACATGCAATTGAAGCTCTTTGATCTGTTTTGTAGAAAACCCACCAAAATATGCTCGCGGGATTTTAATCGCTTCGATTTTTGGCATCAATTGTCTCCAATTTTCCCAATTTTTTAGCGTCGAATAGTCGATGGGTTCATCCCAATCGCATCCAGTTCTCCATAACTCTTGAACGAGCATTTTTCCTAACACTGTGAATGGTGTCAGGTATCCCATTGGATCAAACAGCGACATCACGCAACTGACAACTATTCTCTTCGAAGGGTGATCATTTTCATAAGCTTTAGAAGGTGGTGCGAATTGAAATGTGTCATCCTTTACATTCCACATTATGCCCAGAACTCGATCAACTTTCGTAATACGCTCTGAACATTTCTCTTTAAATTGAATTGATAGCGCAGGATTTTGTTCTCCCATGTCCTCGCTAAATCCTTTTCCATTACTGACCCAATTTCGTATATGGAAACCACCTTTTGAGTGTACATATGTTACTTGCTTTGCCAATCGTACTGCTTGTTCTATTGAATCCGCACTATCATAATAGTCATCAACGTAGTGTCGGTTCTTTATTGCATCGCAAGCTTCAGGATATGTCTCACTATACTCGTCGGCATTCTTATTTTTTACAAACTGTGCCGAACATGGCGAGCATGTTGATCCGAAGGTGGCAACATCCATAACGTATGTTATTGGTTTCTCATTTTCTGGGTCAGGGAACAAGAATCTTTGAGCTTGTTTATCTTCCTTTCTAATTGCAATTTGGTGGTACATCTCTTTGATATCTCCACCAAATCCAATTGGACCTTCTCTGAAGGGACATATAACCGATGGCAGCGAGCAAAGCATATCAGGGCCCTTTAGCAATTCCGTGTTCAAAGACACACCTCTAACGGTTGCAGCTGCATCCCAAACTAATCTGAGTTTTCCTGGTTTGTTTGGGTTTTTTACCACATTAAGTGGGAGATACCATACTGAAGCAGGGTCCGTTTCATCTAACTCTTTTTTAGTCACCTTATGAGCATAATTCTTTAATTCATACTCTTCTATCATCTTATGTATGGCTTCTTCCAGTTCCTTGTCCTTCGCCATTTTTCGTTTCAAACCATCTAAACGCCCTTTTGCCATTTGGAAACTGTCAGGAAACTTTCGTTCATCTGATTTCCAAAGGAGTCCCGTCTCAAATCTGTCACCTATACGCACCGTGGTCGCTTGCAAGATATCGTTCGCTCTGCGATCTTCTTTAGCTACTGGCAGCTTGGCTCCAAGAACGTCAGAATTTTCTAAAGTGTATTGCATTCTTAAAACGTCATACAGCTCTTCGTTGGTAACTGGAACGATAGTATGGTAATTAATGCGTTCATTTGGTATATTGCTTACCGTACTCTTCGGGCCATAAATTGACCAACCGATCTTGCTTTTCACGGCGATTGGCTCTCCTGGCTTGCCAATTTTCGACTCCATCGGGGCGAATAAATGCAGGTTGTCCAGTCCTAGCAGTATCCTCACGGGCTCATTTGCCGCCTCTTCAATTGGCACACCTTTCAGGTGTGGGTATTGCTGCTGTAGATAACGATAGGACTCTCTTTGAGAAGGAAGCACAAGCTTTTCCACGGTTCGTGCTCCCTTTAGTAGAAAGCTCTCTGATGATCCTCTTGTGGATAAAACGACATCGATTTTCCTTGACTTATCTTCCCGTCGTTCGACGTCTGCACTCCAGCTCACCACTAGCGGCTCATTTACGCCTTGAATGCCAAGCGCATCGGCAACTTCATCCTCAACAAATGTTCCCGAAGCCCCTTCGTCCAGAAAGGCCACCGTATCATAAGTACGATCACCCGCCGATAACGTAACTGGCATCGTTCGAAAAACCGTGGAAGGATATTTTCCACGATGTGCGTTGCACGCAGCTTCCACTAGGGTAGACGTCTGATGCAGCAAAGGATGGTGGTGATCGTTGCATCCCTCAAACCCGCATGCACGCCTAAACCGACACACAGCTCTTCCGTGATTGTTCAGACAGTTCTCGCATAACGAATTTTTCCTTACGTAGTCCAGCCGGCTTAGTACTGAAAGATTCTTAAATTCGTTACATTCTCTCACCTTGTGCGAAATGCTGTTGCAAACGTAGCACTTTTTGACGTCCCTGTTTTCGATCGCATGATGATTTAGGTTTGCACGGGTCCCGGAACGGAAATTTCCTCTGTTGGTCTTGTAGCTTCCGAAATCCTTCACTTCCGTGATATCCTCCGTAAGGGCAGTCAGGTAGCTTGAAAACACTTGTAGAGATTTTCCACGCCTATGCCGTTTATATCTTACCCAATCCAACTGGTAACCTGGAGGGAGCTTCTCCTCCAGCTCTTCGACGAGCAAAGGATTGCTTAAATGCTCCGTCAGCTTCGCACCCACGATGTGTCCGACCAATTGTTTTACTGCGAGTCCGAAATTTATAAACGTCTCCAGTCGATCAGCATCCGGAGCAGGTACAGCTCGAACCTTGCGTAACAGCGCCTTCAGGATACGACGAGGTTTCCCAAATAAATTTCGCAGCTCCTTTATCATGTCCGGAACAGCATCCGCGAGCATCAACGTTCCATTTACCGCTTCCAATGCATCTCCACTTAGGCTTTGTCTCAATCGTTGTAAGTTTTCGAGGTTAGAAAAGCCACATGCTTTTGTCGTGTCCTCGAAACAGCTGATAAACGCCGGCCAATCCTCGGGGGCACCACTAAACGGGGGTAATGGCATCGATAAACGTTTACGTGCCGACTCTTGACGACGCGTAAGGGGTTTTTCTTCAACCTCCGTTTCCACATCACTTTCAACGAGCTCACGATCACCGCTAGATAAATCCTCACTCGCCGTGCTGCGCTCATCCTCATCCATCTCCTTTGTTGCACTACGACTTGTCACGCAAGGGTTATCAACGGGACGACGTTGATTGCGTTTCAATTTGGAAACCTTCAAACGCAAATTCTCAATCTCGTTATCTTTCTCTCGCATCTCTGCGTCGTATTTGGCTACAAGCGCATTGATGCTTTTCTCCTTGCTCGATTTCGTTTTACTTCTTTTCTCACCGTTTAGCTTCAATTGCTGCGCACCACGTGTCTGCTTAGTGGTGTGCGTCTGCTGCGCCGATTCTCCTTTCTCGATCATCTCCACTCTCGCTGCAACGGCCAATACGGCATCCACAACGTCGCCGGTCTCGTTCTTACTTTCGGGAATACGCTGCGTCGTCGGCTTCGATTCCCGTGACGGTCCAGCCTCTTCGTCGTGCTCCGTTTTGCGTTCCATCGTCTGGCAGAACAAGCACTCGATGCAGGTAGAGATTCACGATCACTTTTAGTATTGTGGTAACAAACTAATTTTTTATTGTTGAGTAGCGCTACGATTCGGAAAGTAAATCTTTTGGCAAAACCTTTTTTACATGCACTTTTGATAAGATCGCATAAAAAATTAGTTTTATTTGCTTCCGTATTGTTCGACTTCCTTTTTGCTACTGACCTTTCCTCCACTCTCTCTCTTTCTATCTCTCACACTCTCTCGTGTTGTCGCTCTCATTTCTCTTCTTCTCGCAAATCGCACTCTTTGCGGAAGCAGTTTACCGCGTTCAAGAAAGGCCTATTTACCTTGTCTATAGACCTATATCGGTTTCTGCGGTCGTACCTTACACCTTTCATTATATGCTTTCTTTCCATGTTTTATGTTAACCTTTATTTGATATTTCAAGCATTTGGCACTCTTATACACACTTCAAGGCACGCGGCTAAACCACGATTTGATCACATTGTGTGAGGTTTCTTTTCACATTTGCCACAGCTGTAAACTGTTAACCTGCAGTTGGGAGAAACCATCCCTAACCTTCCTCGCTCAAGTGGGATCTTTCCACGCAACAAAGGGATGGAAGTCAATTACTTTGTAATTTTCATCATATTTTCTTCATCCCGACTCCATTGCAACTCACCTTTCTTTTCTCTTGCAATTTCAATTGTCCTTTCCAACATCCTCCCTATCGTCCGTATGAAGTTTCAAATTTTCAGCCTAGAGTGGCTGTTGTTTTTTTTTTTGCAAACCGTAGTGAAATTCGTAGAACACACTCCAGTGCGCCACTCGTGTACAGTTTGGAGTCATGCTGAGCCAACCTGCAGCTCTCGCACACAACGGGCAAACAATCATCCAAAGGTATTGGATCCTCCCAGCGGGATGAGGGTGATGAGATGAGATTTCTGATGAATTCGCTTTAAATTTGACGCTTGACAGTTTGGCGAAAAATGGAACAGGAGAGTGTGAGTGGAAAATGATACCCCTCGTCTAGTAGAAAAAAAGGAAACAAAACAACGAAACAAGGTGCACCAAATAGGCCGAACATGTTCCTGGACTCGCAAGCTGGCTTGCATTTGAATGATGGCTGACTTTTGGGTTTTGGCACGAACATAACAACACAGACACACACACAGACAGGCTTGTGTGCGGGTGGCAAATGGCTTTGTTTGTGCATTGTGACATTTGTTCCATTGATCGAGCTCAAGAGCCGCCGAGGGTGCTGAGGCGGTCCAGTTCTTGCCAATAATGCACTTTTGATGAACGTTAATAGTGTCGGCATTGTTGCGCGAAGGGACACGCTTACTTCATTAAATATTCTTTAATCCTCTTTAACGAATGGCAAACGCATGATGGCGGCGCATGCTTAAGCGCTTAGGATTATGGCGTTGACATTTCGTTAAAATTGACAACTATCTTACTAATCCATATAAGCGAGTTGCATTCTGTGCGATTTGTTGGGATGTATTGGAAGTTTTTAAATGTAAATCATGAAATAAAATGAGGAAAACACAAAGTGCGCGTCAGCAAAGCATGTACAGGTGAATTTAAATTATTTACAAATCTGATATCAAAATTATTTGTCTAATACAGTGTTTGGCTTAAGAAAGAAAATAGTTTGTAATTTAATGTAAAATCACATCACGTATAATTTGCTCAACATATGCACAAAAACTACTTGAACTTTGACTGTTAACAGCGAAAAGGCAAAATGAACACCGTAAACTATTTTCAATAACTAACAGAGACGTTTAAGGAGCATACAGCCAAGTAGTATCGCGTGTGAAACCCATCCATCAAACACCACGTCATCTATATTTATAATCCAATCCGTCACTCACCGATTTTGATTGATCACTAAATTATTTAGTGCGAAACAGATCGCTGACTGTGTCCCACAATTATCACATGTTCGAGAGTGCGGGTATGCCGTTCTCATCATTTACCTTGAAAACCGTTAAGATCCCATGGGATCTAAAGGTTTCTCTGCTATTCTTAGATCGATCATCGAATGTCGAACAGCGTCGTACTGCTGATTTTGGATCTTTTCCGCGAAGGTTTGCTATCCTAAGCTCCTCTATACCCAGGCCTGGGTAACTAACGATAATTAGAGGGTAATTAATTTGTGATAGACTATCCGTAGAGTCAACCAACACTTCAACCGTTCTCTCCCCTTCCAAAACTGCATATGTGATCGCTGTCCCTGTCAGTTGTGCCTGTTATGCGTCATTGCGAAAGAATGGATTTGAAGGGTACAGGTAACCTTACCAATGGCTCATAAATTGTCGTCTATTCTCTTCTGCAGCGGTTGCGGTTTTGTAACCATTCCGACAGGACCCACCATCGATCCGTCCAACCATCTACGGAACCCTACCAATTAAAACGGTACTGCACGGGGATGGCCCTATCGGTTGAACCGATTGACTCCGTAGCACGTACTACGGAGCGCTACGAGATCGTCGTTTAACAACAAACAAATGACACATTTTACAAGGCCTCCGGTACAAAACATGATTGGTTACGTTTTCCAAACTGTCCCATTTTGACAGCTGCACCAAGAGAACCCTTAAAGAGAGCTCGGTATGGTCGGACGCCTTGCTCTTACCTCGGGTATGGCCAAAAGAATCGACATACGACCCCGACCATCATCATGGCAAAATAAACGCTTGAAAAGCGTATCGAGAAGGAAAAAAGCGTCGGGCATGGCACCGATCCGAACTGCAACTGCACTGCAATGACACAGGGCTACGAAAATCAACCACAACGAACTGACTGCAGTCGATTTTTATAACCTTTGGCTTTGGACTCTGTCATCTACTTCAAACCGAGAGTTTCGAGATCAATAGCATAAGAATTGGTGCTGAAGCTTGCAACAAAAACGGAGGACCACTCACGGTGCGACACGAAAGCTGAAGCCAACACCTTGAGTCGACATTCTTCGACCGTGCCGGGTTTTACTGCCGGGCAGAAGAGACAACAGACACTGTGACGATGGTAAATATGACTTTAATGAGTTGAACCACTCGAAATCGCACAATAGGCATGACAACCGTCGTCCCACAGGGAAACAAGAGGGGGGAAATATTGAAGATCCTACGATCTTCTTTGCCGATTTGACATGCCAAACACGAGTGTCTGCTTACTATAGCAGTAATGATGGATCGGATTTCCGTCGAATTGAGTGCATTGGATAGAGTCTTCAAGAATGCCAAGAATTGCTTACAAATAGTTGAAATATCGTTATGCATCTTAAAAGTGGTATATGTACATTTATTATTCTTACTTTAATCCTTTGATATTTTTATTTGCTTAGTGGTTCATTTATTTGATTTCTGTTTTTTTGCTGCCCATTTTTACTGTAGTTGGCCGGATGTGAGATGTTTTTTATAGCTTTTTTGCTTCTACATGTCTTAATTGATTCATTCTTACATTGGTTTATTGGTTATCGTTGTCTTTTGGAACACTTGTACTTTAATGTATTTTCGGTAGTATATGTGTAAAATCATTTGCTTTAATATGGTTACATCACACAACCCATGGAACAGTTGCCAACTCAATCGACTCAATAACATGACCGTCATGGGTTCAAGTCCCGAATGGGAACCGTCCCCCCGTAGCAAGGATTTACTGTATCCGGCTGCGTGTAGTAATGAATTAAATTTCGAACTATTGTACAGGCCAGGCATGTCATCGTAGGACATTACGCCAAATAGAAGGAGAAGATTATACAACCAAATAAGCGCAAAATATAACCTTATCCAACAATTAATAATGTTTACTAGTAACGAACCATTAGCAAATAAGTTTTTTTTGTTCAAGCACTCCTATCACCAAAATAATATGTATATATTCTCAATTTTCGATATTTGAGTTTTGCGGCAAATTCTAATAACAATAATTATTATTCAACAATGCTTCGCATTAAAGAAATCTGTTCATTCAAATGTTTTTGTTGAAATACCTTTAAGTTTGAACTCTAGTCTGCAAGTATTTAAAGTATTTTTTGAGTAAATTTACATTCTAAAGATGATGATTTTGGTTTTCGTCCCTTTGTTTATGTGTCTTCTTAGTTTTTATTGTTTTATCGCCACGCTCCAAAGAACCATCGGTTTTGCAACCCACCGAAAAGTGAAAGATAAACCTTCGTACATTGAAACCATGGTGATGCGCTTTCTGTCATCAGTCGTTTTTATTTTCGCTCGTTATCAGCACTCCCCGATCGTAATCCGCTTCTAACGAGATGGCTTGTTTCGTACTTTTCAATTCACTCCCGGGCTCTTTCATGCTGGCCATGGTGCCTTGGCAAATGCTCAAAATAATGGCCAACACACGAATAAAGATAAAGCCAAACAGCATTCCCAGAGCAACTGAAATAGCCGAAAATTGATTTCATAACTGTGATTGTGCGATTGTGACTCTAGGAGCCGATTTTGGAAAAGTTTCTGAAACGATTACCCATAGCTTTTCTGATAACCGATCTAGCAAATGGTATGCGCTTCCATGATTACCCTGAGGCGTTGGACCATCACTGCATTCACCGTTTGATCATCCTTTGCTAATCATCGAGATCTAGCTAATAAGGATGCCGTTTGTCCCAATGCTGAGCACGACACAGCCATCCAAAACCAGCAAACCACCAGCATTCGGGGTTAGTCTCCCATACGGGAAGCTTGACAGATTGGTTAATCAGATAAGGGTTAACTGGGAGACGTGACGTGCATCGCTAGTATAATAATTGCTGTTGATTAGGGGTGGTTCGTAAATTAAGAGAACGCATAATACCGTATGCCTTCCCTGTACCGCTAGATCTAAAATGGCGATTGCTACTGCAACGATATGCTAATTTGTGTCGATGAGGGAGCCTTTGGCAATCAACTCGTGAACATGTATTGACCAAAAGACAACGAAGGTAAGTTGTAAATCATTACAGGATACGGTAGGAGGATCAGCGATAGTGAGGGGATTAAATAGTTAATGCTGGTTTACGACTATTTTGATAGCGTTAATTAAATTATTCACAGAGTACCAATGGCACCAATTTTTGCTTTGGTCTTTAATACTCTTGAAATATGCCATATATCAATTGAAATATGCCGATACTATGGACACAATTATACAGTAAAAATAAGCTCTAAATAAGCTGTTTGTTATAATATATTCAACGATCGAATCGAACGATCCTCAGGATCGCGGTTTCGGTTACTTATACAAATCCCTATAGCACGAAGAGTCTTTTCGTCTTACTCTTCTCCTTCTTCTTCGCCTATTCTAAGCGACATACCATTTTTCCGAAACCCGCTCCATTTGTTTCGGTGCATCATTATGGGAGTATGCAGAGGTAATTGGACACCATACGCCGGCCCGAGAGCCTGAACACTTGCAAGAAAGTGAGAATAGTGATTAATTGCCCGCAGCCTTTGGCGGTATTTTGCCGCCAGCAGAACTCCGAGCTTTGCAGATTTCCTAGAACATCGACTATACAACAAATTTAGGTCCTAAATTGTACAACTGTATTTATCGCGCAGCTACAGATGCTTCAGAACCGTTTGTTAGGCTGTGTAATTTATAGGACATAGCATATTGCACTGTTCTGACATTTGTTTGACGTCCGGGGTTGTAGATCACTGTGCCATGGGTAAGCCTCCACAATAATCGATCGAATAAGCCATCTAATTTCCCCACTTTTCGTTAGCAATACCCCGTAACGGCTGTGCAAACGGCGCTGGATAGGAACACATCGATTCCAAGCTTGACCAAACCGCCGGTTGGACTGGTTTTGAGCGAAAGAAGAAAAAACATATGTTTTGACCGCAACATAAATCATCGGATCATCTCCGAGCCGGAGCCGTTCCACTCGCAGTAAAAGCGGGTCCGAATCTACGAAACAGTTTCTAAGCCCTTACGCCCGTACGGATTGGACGATCTAAGAAGCCGCCGTACCGAACCCATGCCTTGAAATGGACAACTTAAGCAAAACCGTCTCACAAACCTCAACTCGGTTGCTCAGTGACTTATGACCAATGTCACAGAGCGCACTTGTTCCCTCTGTCTCAAGTTGCAGTGTGACGTTCTTCGCACTGTGCAATGCGAGCGCACCCGTTCCAAAAGGATCTTTAAGCATTCCCCTGGGCTATCCCTAGACCGGCGATCACAGGCCGCGCTAATAAGGCGCAACCGAGCCTATGGGTGTAGTATTTAAAGCGTTAGACTTTCGCGACACGAGGCACGACACGCCCCTGGCGCCAGTTGCAAGAGTGTTGGATGGTTCCTTGTGGACTACAACGAAATATGCTGGAATAATTATCTCCGCGGGGCAGACCCCGCTGCTCGCGCCGTCATTTGGGTATCGCGCCGAAAAGCGTATCCAAATCGTAAAATTTCACGGATTGTTCTTATGAAGTGCGTGTTTTCTCCTGTCCCACCCGGGTTCGCCTGGCCGGGACGCAAAAGCAATAGATAAGGTCCTAAAGTGTAGCTGTCATTGGGCTCTTAGCTTGACTCATACGGAGTGAGGGCGAAAATTAGGAATGATTTATTAGCTTTCTTGTGTGATGGTTTAACGCCGCGGCAAAAACAACGCTCTTGAGACGCCTTTCTTTCCAGGACAATACGCATAATACAAAAGGCTGTTAAATTATGTTTAAAAGGTAAATAAGATTGGTATATGCGTTCCCGCGATACAGTCGTCAACTTGCACAACTTAACAACAAATCAGTCGGAAGTTCAAGACTAGAATGTACCGCTGCGTGGTACTGAACAAGTCCCAAAAGCCTGTATAGGCCGGCATGTCCGCGTAGGACGTTACGCAAGATAGAAGAAAAAGAAGATTGTAATATTGTCATTATTACTAAAGAGTAATTTTATTTGCAAACAACGTTAAATTGGTCATCATAAAGTGTTCTTAAGACCTATTTTACTTCTCGTACTTATTTTTACAACAAGCTCTAATCATTTCCATACTATTTCAACGATATTAAACTTAAGTCTTCTGTACGACTTTAAGGGCTCTATCTCTACGACTTACGAGCTTCTACTAAGAGAACAGCAAAAAATAGCGAAGCCTCTTTCCGATCTCGATTGCGATTGCGAATCCGCTAATTGCACTACAATACGTAATAAATTATCATAAAAATCGAAATTATTTAACGATGTCAGCAAATTAAATTTATGTCAAATTTGCATCAGCACACTGCTCGCACCTTGTTGTGCGGCAGCTCGTGCCGTTACGCCTCGATTCCGAACGGTTTCCAGGCGTAAATCTTACTGTGGACCTCAGACTCCAGGCTCGAGCAAACCAAGAAGCTAATTCCCAACAGCGGAACGCGATTATTAAACATGCGCACACTCACGCAGGGGTTTCACCTTACCAACCATTGCCATTGCTTTCTCGATTCCATTCAGACGAAAGAGTGAAAATCCAACACGTATACGACCGAAGAAGCTCCCCTAAAGACGATCCCCACAAGGGGAGGTGAATAAGCCTTTGCCTTAGCGGCGGCACACAGCGCGGCGGCTATCGAATCGGCAACGGGTGAAGCGTTATTAATAAACGATAATTTATAGCACACGGGGTGACTTAAATCGCTGCTGATCAATAAATTAAATTAATACGATTTTAAATAACCCCACCAATCGATTGCCGAGGGTTCTCTCCAGCTGCATCCACCGACACACAATAACAAAAAACCAGCCTCCGCCAGCTGCAAAGGCTGCAGCAAGTCCCCGAAAAGTCCGTGAGGACGTTTGTCATCGGGTCGCCCGGGTGCCGGTTGCTTTCACGGAGGCTTGTCAGAAGTTTGTATTGGAAATTGATTGCCCAGCCAGCGGGAGTCCACACTCACGCTCATTGCCGAGGTTCGGGTGGGTTGCGACCGTGTTTGCGACAAACAGCAGAGGAAGAAAAAAGTGCTCCCAAGATTCGAAAACCATTTCATCCGACCAGTCCTACCCGGAGCAGCGGCATAAGACGGCAAACGCCCGTACGCAGTGTGCCTTCTGTCCGGCTAAGCAAATTAGTGCACACCAAACAAAACAAAACGACCATCCTTGTGCGTTGCGCTCCGGAACGAATGACACACACACACACAAGGTGTGCTGTTTGAAACTAAAAACAAAAAAAGGGCGCAAAAAGGTGCCACTTTTCTTACCAAATAATGAGGCACGAAAAAGCAGGTCATTGTCACAAACACAATGCCTTAGAGGTGGGTGACGTCCTGGGGCGGGGTACTTGAAACTAACCATGGGACGCCAGCGTTCACCTTGCATCCCGCAACGCACGTCGTCGTAGTGCCATTCCTGTTACGGTTCCAATTCGACGCAATGGCCACCTTTCTACCGTCTCCTGGCCAATGCTCGATACAGGAAAGCTATATTCTATCCGGTCCAATGGTCTTGAAGCAGCAAGCGGCACAAATTGTTTGCAATAAAACAGATGAGCTTTGCCCATAAATCGTTTGAACTTTTTTTTACATCGTGTCGGCATTTGAAAAACATTCTACAATCGAATGATCAACTAATAACGATCTATCAGTAGCCAGGCTAAGTGTCCAAGCCAAGTCCACCGTATTCGCAGTGTCCGTTGTGACATTACACCCAAGAAGTGTCTTTGTGTTGGCACAGCTCTTTAACACATTTTCATTCAAAATCATTAAGCGCATCGGAAGGGATATAGTTTACGTTCGCCGATCAAACGGTTGCGTTGTTTTGCTGGCTGCAAATTGTTGTCTGCGTCTCCAGCGGGTCGTGAGAAAAGTCACACATTTTGCAAATGTGTCATTCCGCAGTGTTGTCCTGCCATGTTCCGTGGGAAGCCGTAGCTTCTGTGCAAACACACCGAGCTGCTGGACGGTGGCGAGTGAGCTGATGGGGAAGGATGCGCAAGAAGCTTCCTTCAACAAACTGTCTACATTGATTATTAAAAACATCAAGCTCCCCGTGGCAGACAGTCAACAATTGTGATACATTAGCATTGATGTTAGGCTTCCGAAATAGACATTCTGCAGGCGCATGAATGCTGATTGATAAGAAATTGTTTTCATAAGCAGCAAGTAAATACCGAAACTCATTAGCCAGCGTTGCAAATTGACAAGCATCGTGTAGTTACATTTTTCGAATAAGAAATGCCACACATCCTGGCTTCAATCACATCCAGCTGCCAAATAAATGTCAGTTTTACGCAAAACATACCAGCACATAGAGACTTCCTTTCCTCCCTAAGCAGTTTACATGAAACGTAATTCAAATTTTGCACGATCAAATCCTCCGATTTTCAGCTATGTTTACAGCACATCCGTTAACCTCGGTCACCCGCTGCTGAGCAACATCAAACACTAACAACGCTCACTGGCACTGATTTTTTCGTTTTGGTTTGTTTGTTTAAATACTTTGTCAGACTCCACAACATCGGCTCCAAACGCAGCACGCCCAAAAGCCCGATAGGACCCGGGCAGCGGCTTCCTTTTCAGTTTCTGAAAGGCCATCAATTTATTGAACGTTTCACATCAGGCACTTACACTGCGATGGTGCCGTACGCCGGCGGCCGACATTCGTTGCGTTACTGGTGCGCGTTTGGCAATAATTAAATGAAGCAAATTCATGTCGACAACCACTACCATCACAACCGCCCTAATCAAAATAACACGAGATGAAGTCATCGTTATATTTGGTGCAATTAATAATTTTAATTTCAATCTCATCCCGCCACGACCCTTGGGGTGCAATGATGAGCTAGGCCGGCCGATAAGACCGCGGGCCCGGCCGGCTGGCTGGGTCCAGCGACGGACGAAACGGTCCCTACGATCTATCAGCGCGTGCGAAGACCAAGACGGCCCGCAAGCAAGGAGGGTCAAGGGCCGCCCCGAGTTCTCAACTCTTCGCCCCGGGCAGCCGCAGCCACAGTTTGTTACTGTCTGTGATTGTTTAGTGTAGTTTCGCTTTAATCATTCCAACGTTTCTGATGCTGGTGTGTTTTCGCTACGAAGTGATAACATTTAATTGCTTGATTACCGTGTGTGTATGTGCGTGTGGGGGTTTTTGTTGTTGTTGTTTGCTCTTTTATTTTCGGATCCGCGTCACTTCTCGAAAACCTTGATTTGTCGACAAGTGTGTTTTGGTAACGGTGCTTGATACGCGGCCTCCTTCTTGTGCTCTCGCGAGCTCTACCCGGCACGCTGTTTCGTAATTACCGTCAGCAGAGCTGTCCAACACTTTTTTCATCGCTTCTTCCGTTTCGTTCCGTTCGCTCCATTCCATCCGCGCACAGGGATGAGCTAACGATTGAGATGCTCGTTTTTGTCCGTCCTGCTGATAAGAAGTAATTTAAAGCATTGCTAAACCTTATGTGCTTCGCATTTGCAAATCTCGTCTGCCCCGTTGTCGAACCACCGTTGCATCATTGCTCGGCTCACGGCCGCAGCAACCGAGCTGCCGAGGGAAAGTAATCACTCGTAATGTGCTGTTTTCGCTCTTCCCTTTTCCCTCCCGAAACGCTGCTACTTCCGGAGAAATCATAATTTCCTGCACCTCATTTGACACTCGCCTGTCACGGCCATTATCAGGCTTATCAGGCGCGAAAATTTTGAATTGAAATGGAAATGGTGGCCCTTTCCAAGTAAGCGAAGGTTCAACTGTGCGGCTCCATCCTTTTGCGCTCATTAATCTGGCTCGGTAAGACGCACACCACTTGCGGGCCACTTCTAGATTAGGCTTCCGTCGAACTGTCGAACGGAGTTTTGCAACACATCCTTCAGCCGAAGCAGCAGCACCGGCCTTAGTGATTGCGTAGTAATCCTACGCCCGTCGCCAATTAAACAAACCCCGTGGTATATGGGCGCAGCAGAATGTGTGTACAGCAGCGCTGCCTACGATCAATTAACAAATCGTCATCATTAACGTGGTCGCCCCCCCCCCCCCCCCCCCCCCCCCCCCCTATTCAACAATGTGAGTGGCTGTTACGAGTTAAAAGTGTTTTAATTGCGCAAAAGTGCGATACGCAGACGCATCCTGGCTGATGTGCGCAGTATGTTTGCTGTTGCTAACATGATCACGCCTGTGTGCAAGCTGAAGACATATTGATGCGTTACAGTGAGTTATTTTTGTTTGCTTCTTATGTACAGTCGACTGTTGCCAAGAAGGTGATGGGTAAATTTTACAACCTTAAATTCATTTAATTACTGTTCCATCCATATTTGGTAGTGCAATACCCAATAAACCTTGGATGATCAATTCAAATATAACGCACAACGCTTTCTTATGTTAAAGTATATCTCTTCTGGAAAGAGATAAACAAAACGATCACGACCCTTAACCGTTCTACAAGCTTCACACAGGCCACAGGCTTTCGCTCCCACTTCCATCAACCAACGCCATTCTCCAATGCATACACGAGACGCGGGAAATTGCCATGTTTTTCGTTTAATGAAGTATTCAGTAGTAAAATTGTCCTTCCACGCCCAGCATGTCTCGACTTCGGGCTCTTCAACGACTCTCTCCCGCTCTCTTCAACGTTTGCTATTATTGCAGCTTCATGCTGCCTGCCATTCGGTTCGATCGTAAAACCATCGAGCTCCAACAACTCCCGCCGTTAACACGCGCCTGTCTTGCAAGAAAAAAAGAGGCTGCAAAAATACGTGATGCATTATGAATTTCGCGCTTGTAGCTTCTTCGAGCATTTCGAGCTTATGCTTGTAGAAGTAAATTGCGATTTCAACACTCTTCCTACTTAGTTCGAGCAAAGTGGAGACGATATTTCGGGTGGCAGTTGGTTGGATGTGGAAATTCCATGCACCCGCTAAAATGCATTCACCGTACATCCTGTAGAGAGCAAAGGGTCTAACATTCTGCCAAACCACGCTAACCCGAGCTGCAAATCATCTTAATTATTCTTTCGGAACAGTTGCCCATAAAAACACAAACACAACGTACCCCCGCTTGCTTGCGACTAGCCAGTGGAGCAAATATCTTCATTACCAGCAAAAGAGATTATTCATTGCAGCATAGCCCGAAGAAATTGGCGAACGATTTGGTTCAGCAGCTTTCCACAAATCTGTATCTGTATTCTTTTTTATCTTTTTTTGTGATCCTCTTCAGTAGCGGACAGTTTTCTGGCATTCCAATTTTGGCAGAGAATTCGTTCATCCGGAAGCCAATTAGTGAGCGAATCCGCTAAATATTTTCACTTTTTACGAGTGTAATTTCAAGGCCACAGTTTATCCTGCGCATGAAGCTCACTCGGTTGAGAATACGTGCAGCGCTTTAACCCATCGCATTTATTTGGCCGATTTTTATGAATGAGTTTTTAATGGTTCACAAATTTGCGACTGCAGTCAAATTCAGATTGAGTCAAGTTAATAAGTGTTCCATCGTATCCAGCAACTTCCAGTCCGATTTAAATGGATCTGTTTTATTGCCCAATCACGAGGCAGAACACGGACATAGCAATTAAACTCGAAGCCGAAATCGATTTTGGGCTAGTCGTGCCTGCAGCTAATACATATTCTAACGTAATTTTTGCCCTTTTGGTACTTTGGTCGGTTTGTGCAATTACAATTTGAAAAATTTCCCACAGACACTACGTTTAGAAGGATTATTATTAGCTTGGCGTAGCAATACGATTTTATTGCCCGAAATAATTACCTTATTTCATATATCCAGAGCAGATACGTCTGAAGCTGTCTGCCAAGGTACTTCACTTTTCGTTGGAATTTTAATTGTTCATCTCTTAGGCACCGTGTAGACCGAATCCATGCCTGCGGCTATTTTTTTTTTCTAAATTATTTTTTGGCTGCAATGCGCAATAAAAATTTGAAATAATTCTCACGAGTAATATATTTTGCAGGATTGTTATTGATCCATGCCCAAAATGAATCTTTCATTGCTTCAAATAATGATCCTCCTTGATCATCTGTTCAAAACAGGCGCTTTTAGAACTGTCGTGCAGGAAAGGTACACGAATTTTAAGTTAAAATTTAGATTTATTAACTTTTTAGCATCAGACAAACCAAACTTGAAATGCTGCGCGATGGTATTTGACTAGCCTCGATAGCGATCGGGAACATCTGCTGCGATTTCACCACATTCACAGGCAAGAGCATAAACCAAACAGCATGTGTCCCTTTTTCATACAAATAACAATAAAAGCCATCCGCGACGACAACCTCGACTAAACGGCGTGCTCCCTCCTAGCCCAAAACGCCATTCTGCCTCTCTCACGGCAGAGTTTATTATGAGGTCTTTTCTCCCATTATCACCGCGAGTCACAGCCACAGTCGTACATCGAAACGAGGTGCAGGATGCCACGTAAACGTACTGTACTACTCAATTTTCCCATTTTTTTTTGTCCTCGCTGTCAGGATCGTCGCCGAGACTCGTTGACTCGTTGCCGTTCGATATTTATTATTAGGATCATTAACTGGAAGTCCATTATTACTCGGCCCGTCTCGTTCTTGCTGTGCCCCCCCATCATCGACGATGAACGTTCCACACCAGAGAGTATGGCACGCTCGATACAGCTCGAAAGGAAGCGCACCTAACAAGATTAACTCTCCTCAATTCAAGTATCGTTTTATAATTAACTACACTCGTAAACGCGTAAAAGCCATCGCTTCTGCCGCGAGACATTAAACGGTTGCGTCGTGCACGAGGACAGAAAGAGCAAACAAGCAATCTGTTAAATCGACCCCAGAAAGGAGACGGAAACTCTGGTGGCAGCGGACAGGCAAACACAGAAACGGTTCGCTTTCGGTGCGGAGCGGTGCGTTATTATTTTGATTCATTTGAAGAAAATGAACCCCGAAACGGTGATTAAACGATGCACTCGAAAGGATCTTCCTCCTTTTTTCCCTGGTTATTGTCGTTTGTTTGTCCCTCGTCTGCCCAAAATCTGCCACGAATGGCGTATTGACGCAGGAAGCACGGAGGGGAATGGGGAAAGCGCGAAAACGAAATCCACCATTCACTTCGCTTAATGATCCACACAAAAGAGCAACAACGGCAGAGCGAAAGCGAGAGAGTGATGATGCTGGATGGGTTTTTCGCTTATCGTACCCCGAGTGTGTACAATTTATAACAATCAAAAACCCGAACCTTCCCAGTGCTTAGGGCTGTCGCGCTGTTGGCTGTTGATCGAGACCCATTTGCCGCTTCTGGTACCGGTTCTTCCCGGTGCGTGCTAAATAGCGACCGGGACTATGCACAATACATAAAGGCTACAGCAGCAAGCATAACTGGAATGCCATGATGTTCCGACCAGCTCGACGCACGGTCGCAAGCGGCTGGGAAGTATGCTGGAGTGGGAAACGACGAGACAGCAGCGGCTGTAGTTAAAAAGCTATTTAAGGGTAATTTTGTTACAATCGCACAAAAGGTGTAGCACTTGAGCGGTACAAAATGCATGCATGTGGCAATGATGGGCAGCCAGCCATGTGCAAGAATAGGGTGCGATAGTGTGTGCATTGTGTGTCACACCAGTTGATCGTGTCTTTATATGATTAGCAGATGCGTTGAGCAAATCACGATGCTAACATTGCTGCCATTTGGCCATTTGTAGCAGAGTATGGAGCGGAGTAAATTGGATTTGATGGGTTGGGTTTTTTTTCGTTACGCTACGGAATCCATTTAATGTGATATTTATGTGAGAGCTACAAAAAGCTTTTATCTTTTCGACAGTTATTACCAATATATTTAAACAAATGATCAATCCATATTTTTTTAGAAAAGAGCAACAATTATAATTTCAATTCATTCGCCATCGGTATACTGTTCATAATTTAGATCTCCTGCATTGACTTTGTTGTAGATAAATGAATAAAATATTTCTATAAGGTTAGCAGCTCATCGAGAAAAAATATTTAAAATGTATCCAATAATATTTTAATGTACAACTCAATCCATGAGAATTTACTTACTTTACTTATCCGGCGCTACAACCGCTTTGCGGTCTTGGCCTGCTTCAGGAGTGTCGGAAACCGCTCGCGGTCTCGCGCCTTCGTCTGCCAGTCCGTTATCTCGGCCTTAATGGCGGACGCCTCCATGCCATCTTGCCACCTCAATTTGGGCCTACCACGCTTCCTCTGTCCTTGTGGACGGCCTAAAAAGACTCCATGAGAATATAAGAAGCAATATGTAATTATCAACGTTATTTCCAATAATTTTAAAATCATGTAAGATAATTTGAAGAATGTATATTTAATTATGCTGATTAAATAGTAGATTATTCGATGTAAGTCAGATCCAAAGTTAAACTAATCAAGATTTGTAGAAACCAAATGACGCTCTTCCTTTTCGGTTATGGTCTTATAAAATCAGATTGGTGAACAAAACAAAGATTAATCAGATAGATGCAATAAAAGCAAACCACTCCGAACCATTTATCACCAACAATAGAAAACAAGTATTGTTTGCCATAAACTGAGCTATTACAGCTAGTTTCAACATACAATCCATACGGAAAAATACGCAAATGAGTAATGCAGTTGCTATTCCATTGTCTAACTATTTCGTAAGTTACTCGCATCGGTAAACAAAAGCTAGCCGATTAAAACGTCTTGTTTGCTTATTAGACCGACACACGACTAATCAGCGCTCTCATTCGTACCGACCATCATGCTAAATTGAAAACAGAACATGATGCTCCAAGTGATTCATGAAATCGTAGATTGATAAGCTTTCATTAAGGCAGGATTTACGCCATTCGCTCCGTTCCACAAGAGCGTCCTACAATCCGCACACTTCCATGCGCACATCTTGAATGAATAATGAGCATGCCCGTGAGTGTGGCCCCGCGCGCACGCTCTCGAAGACGCAATCAATGAAAGGAGATGGCCACATGATCATGATTTCGAATCTGTTTGTTTATTTTGCGTCTCTTTATGATGGTTTGTTGCTAGGGGAAATGAATGGAAGAAAAGCCAGTAAAAAATCATCTCCCCAATATAGCTAAAACTGGTCAAACAAACAATTAACTCCAAATTTCCAAACTTCTCTCCACGAATGAAACGAACACACCGACCAGGACACACAATAGGTACTCATCATCATAGGATCGTAGTTTGTTGTGCCAGGTTCCGTGATCCCTCCGATCTACGCCACTGCTAACCGTTGCCTTGCTGCGGCCGACAATTCATTGCGTCTAGCTTCTAACCGGCTGCTGCCTACCCGGTGTACAAAATGCTAGGACGATGATTAACATTATCGTTATAAATTCGTATGGTAAACACTACCGAAACCGATACACACACACAAACACAAACCTGCTAACCTAATGCTCGCCCGTATGGAGGCATTTGTGGTCCCCAGATGACCAATCCTCGTCGAATGAGGAAGCAAATACAACGCGTCCCACCAAACACGACGAGGGAACACATTTAAGTGAATAGCGTCGTAATGATCGGGAATTATCCGGGCGAAGAGCATCGGAGATAGAATGGCGGCAAACGGATCGGATCACTACTCCACAGTGGACAGAAACCGTTGAGTAACGCTGTACGAGTGCCCAATGAAAGGGAGATGGAAGTGAGATTTAAAATTAAGATTGAATAATCTACGCCCTGCAGACGCAAACTGCTCTCGGTCAACGGGCAGACGGGCGATGAGTGGCTATGACAAACGTTCGTTCGTTTGTTTGTTTGTTAGCTTCATAAAGTGTGAAAACCATTTGCTGCACGGCAGAGTCAAGGGAGTAGAGGACAAAGCGGCAGCGACAAAGACATTATGTGTTTTATGTTGTTATAAAATAATTTTAAAAACGCTCTTGAGAGTACATTGATGCTTAATTTTAGGTCGGCAATGAGCTACAGTTAAATTGCATAAACTCTAAGCTACAGGAACAGACATCAAAATAAGAAAAACTAAAATGAAGCAATTTGTATAAATTGCATCAACAGAGCCGAGAGGACACCTCATGCAAGACAGCATTTATTTAATGAGCTCATCCATCGATGCAAATCGACATGCCATCGTCCCTTGCAGTCTGCACTTTTACACAACCCTGCTGCCACTACCAGAACTTACGGGACGGATCAAAACCCTCTGGAATGCAATTGAAACAAGCCAACCAACGGTCAATAGTCGCTTCACTAACAGCTTAATTTGCCGCTGGTGCCAGAAGTAGCGCACATCGTACGTGTTGTTTTACCAGCGCACATCGCCCAAAGGGAAAAGCATTACCACTACCACCGCCCGGCACTACCGTTTTTTTATTTTATATTTGCCCACTCGGATGAGCACATGCAGGCCCGGCTGCACACCATCCGCGAGACTGCAACGGCAAAGATCGTTGCGTTGAAATGCACCTCGACATGCGTTTGCTCAAACAATTAGCGCCAGGTCGCGTTTGAAGCTGAATAATTATATTGTTTGTCCGGTGTTGTGTTGCGCACTATTACAACAATGGCCATTTAGCACGTCATCGCTGCACCTTCGGCTTCGGTCGGTGCGATAATTGTGCCAACGCCGGCACATCCGGCACCACACCGCACCGCACTCGCCGTACGGAGCCGGGCAGCGATGCCGCCGGAAGCGGACCACACACACGCCGCCGACCCGCTGGCGGACGGCTACCGAGCGATGGGTGCGCGGCAGCGCGGCTGGTGCTAATTACGTTATTATGTATGTTTGATTTGAAATTATCCAAACGCACCAAAACACAACAAGGGATAAAAGTGTTTCTTGACTTCATGGCCACCGGCGCAGGATCCGGATCCCACGCTTTGGTTTTGCTGTAACTGGTTGGTCGCTCGTTCTAAAAGCATTGTTGCTGCAGAACAGATCACATTGAGCCATACTAATTGTTCCCATCGTTGGTAGATAATGCTTCGTGTGCAAACGGGGCAAAATGGATGAAAAGATCTCATGTATTGAGAAGACGTGTTTTATTTGTTTTGCCAATTCCACAGGTTTACAGAGTTTTTATGTTGTTTTTTTATTAACATGGATCTGCATTTTAACATTTTTCTGCAGTAAGTAATGCAAATATTTGGTTATCTCTGTATCATAACACTTAGTTATAGCTTTATTTTTGCATTGGAAAAGATTATTGAATTATTTGTTTGTTTATTTATTTTATTTACTACTTTTTTATCCAATATTGTTCTTCAGTATGACTTACATGAAAATTATGTCAGAAGTATGCATCACAACATCTCAAGGATTGCCACACTTCTTTTTTCATTTGTTTTAACACTTCAAACTTGTATAATATTATTCTTCGGTATAGAACACGTTTCATATTTTCGCTAACCTGTTTATCTTCTTTCCGTTCTTTATAGATAAACCTTCTTGTTATGCCGCAAACAATTATAACAACAAAAAACACCGAGACAGGACCCTTTAACAATATTCAATTTGTCCCTATCGATCCAACGCCTTGTTTCCATAATGACAGTAATCGATCAACAAATTTGCTGGCCAATTTACGCCGCACGTTAGCTGCAGGCTCGGCCACGATCGTCCACTGCACTTGGAAGAAACAAGGGCAAGGTGTGCGCAGTAATAGGATAAAAACTCAATTTCAGTCCTTTCGATCGATAATGATATTAATCACCGGCCACAGGGAGATGATTGCTTCGGTCTCGTTTACCACAGCGTGGTTCAACACATACATTATGATTTTTTCCCTTTCCTTTCTTTCTAAGTGATCGTCCGTTTGTAGGACGACATTCCCACGAAGGTTGCACACTTACAGGAGAGCCACATTAGCAATCAGCATGACAGGCAATATTTAGCCACTTTCTGTTGATAAGGCAACGAATGAACACAGCCTGCGCCGGCTTATCATCACTGACTCGGTGCAGTTTACCATCAATCGATCGGGCACGCCGATCTGTGACACTCCGGTTCCTTGGCTCACTTTCGATCGCTTGTTTCGACATACACGCTCGCTTCACTCTGCGCACCAGACGCAAACCATTTCAGTGGGTTATCGCTGGTGCATAAAACTGATAATTAGTGTCAATTTGATTGAACTTACGGTCTTAATTATTCAATCGTGCCGCCGACTCATTCCATGCTCCAAGGCTGATTCATGGCCGGATCGAGTCACTTCTGTTACGATTCATTAAGCCCAGGTTGTACAGCGAAATATTTTTATCACGATCCATTTAAAACTTGCAGCCCATAAGAGAGGGTATGCTAATTATTTATTACATTTAACACTTAAATGAACATTGTTTTGCCTTAATTTACACAATTATTTGTATTGTGAAACATAACATAATTAAATTCTGTTCAAATGACCTTAGAAATCTCTAGGACCGTTTCTAAATACGGATGTGACCATTTTACCCTATCCCAATTCGTCCATCTTTTTTAAAGATTAGCATCGCCTAGCGAAGAATCACGAATCTATGAGCGGTAGTATTCAAACGTTTCGCCACGTGTGGTTGAATTTCAACGTCTTGTCGTTGTGATGGCACGAGCCAAGAAAAACAACTATTGAAATGTTACAATTTTGTGATCCGAGTCCGAGCACAAACAAAAACTTCCCATCTCCATTTCCAACAAAAAGGGAAAGCGGTGACGTCACGCCGACCGCCCTGGCCACGGCCAAGACTTTGAACTGCTCCGAAATGATTAATTGAGCATGAGCTAATTAGCGTAAATTAGAGGAAAAATTGAAATTCCTGCACGATGTTGGCTGAAGTTGGGCAGTCTTCGGAGTTTGATAAGCTTTACCATTTTTTCGACCCGATTTTCAGCCTTATTGGAACGGTATTTTTGTGCGCAAGTTGGAGTTTGCTTTTTTGTCGCACGCCTGCAGAGCGCTGTACACTGATAGAACCCGGACATACAAGCGTGCTATTTGATAAGCACCGTACAGAGCGCTCTATTTTTGATGACAGATTATGCGTTGTGTCAAACCATTTTTGCCTCGTGCACAACCCGATCACCGTGACGATCACAACCAGGGGCATGAAAATGTTTTCAGCCATTCCGCTGGCGGCATTTCGTTTGGGCAATCATGAAAGAAACGTCGGACTACAATTCACACTGACAATATTGACTAATAAAAGCGAGGTAAAATCTCGATCATCACTACCCAAAACAACGCACCATTCAACAGCATTTGCTAGACCGACTGTTTACTCTACTCACTTGGATTAATTAATACCCGTGCGCGGGTAACTTGACCGAAACAGGACTCCATTTATGAGCATCTAATATGGCAATAAACCTTTGCCTTTAATGGAACCGCAATAAGCTGTTTTCAATCAACATTTGATACTCTTTAAATACTGGAAACTTTAACGACAAAAAAACCTTTTTGATGATAGTGATGATTCAAAACAGTGCATTTAATAATCTTGTTTGTGACTCACAAAGTAGCTCAGACATTCCAGTTTTTTTTTTGTTATTTCTCGTGCAATTAATAAGGAGAGGCAAAGAGCGAAAGATCAATTTGGAAAAAATAAGAAACGCAATTTTTGCGATGAAACCTGAAACCGATTAACCTCCACGGTCAATGTGTGAACAATTTTGATTCATTTCATTTAAAACAGCTGCAATCTTCGAATGTGGCAAATCAATTCATAAAAGCAAAACGATAAGCATAATTTTCACAAATTACTATTCTCCTTAATATGAACAAAAAAGCGGTTACGAAATTAATACGTTCGAACGAGTGTGTGTGTGTAAACGAAGGATCGCTGCACGGACTGCGATGTTCGATTGACCAGTGTGAAACATAGCTGGCCTTACCGTATTCGTCGAAGGGCCAACGCAGGGTAACGATCAATTTTCCCGCGATCACAAATTTAATAACGTAATTTTATGGTCGATGATCACAAATTGCAACACCGCAAACGATTGATTTCTCATTTATTTTTGCAGGTTGCTCGAAAAGATCCACACTCTTCCCTGTTTGAACTTCGCATTCTTAAAGCTCATTCGGACTAAAGCTTCGATCATTGTCTGTAATATAAAATTATCAACAAAAAATGTTAGTGATTTTATCTTGAAGAATTTATCAACAATTGAATTATTGAATTATAACGTTTTTTTTACGTAGCCATATTTTAGTATATTTGTTTTAATTATTTTATCCCTTATAACATAGTAATTTTTTAAAAAATAAATCTACTTGCTTTTTGCTTTGAAACATGGCCATACCCAAAAAAAAATTGAATATTTATCACTCAGCTTTTCTTCGTTATACTCTAAACTTAACTTCTTTTCAAGCCTACTTCTGAACTGATCACCAATCTCGTCAACCAAGTGCTGCGTCGCACTGTCTGTGCGTTGCAGAGTGAGCTTACTATTAGGTTCACTTGAGCGACAGTCATCATAACCAACAGTCAATCCGTTATCGCATGCCTACGTTTAATGGGCCGGCAAAAACTGTGTAACCTTCACTTTCACAGCACCTCGGCAATTTTGCTCTACCTCGCCCTCCGTTGAACCGTTGCACGCTAAATTACTTATCCTGTGCGCATCGTGGCACCGTGGCACCCTGGCACGGCTGATTACAGTGATCAAAGTTAATGATTTTATATAAATTTTTCAACACATTTTTGATTGCACCGATAGGAACCACGAACCCGTACAAGCGTATAGTGCCGCAGCACACCGCCCGTATCAGTCAAGTTTTTGAGGCTGAAGTAGAGAGAGAGAGTGAAGACGAAGGCGAGGGATGGAGATGAGATGGTGGTGGCAGTTGTGATAATGACGATAAATCGTTTGGCTCTATCTCTTTATCACTACGCGGCAGTTATTTTGAGTTTAGCACAACACACCCCACGAAAAAAAACCTCTTCTCGCTAAGAAATTATCCCCTACTTCGTCGTCCAACATTTCGTGACGCAGGGCGAGGAGTTGAGAAAATTGCGGAAGCTGTCGCTTTAGCGAGGTGCCTCATTTCATGGACACAATCAGTGATTTGCGTTACACACAGTTTGATTGGAAAATCGCTTCATAAGCTGCCCGATTATCGTCATTTCAACTTTAACGTATCGGAATATCGAGCTCAAATCGAGCAAAAACTGCTTTCAAACATCATGCGAAAGAAAATGTAATACAAAAGAAGAAAAAAAATTTAAATGCTTTCTTCACTCTGCGGGAGCTGCAATTCTTGAGGTATTGAAACACTCTTGAGGACAGTTTTGTGAAAAAAACATTCAGTAGTACATAAGCCGGAACAGAAGTAATGCACCATCTAACTATGTACAATGTCATGCAAATCACAATCCGTCAAGAATTGACGCAGCGTCCTTCTAGATGGCACATGGTCAGAATAACAAATTTGTAATCAACGAAGAGCAGAAAAATACGAAACACATTATCGAACCATACTTTACCAACCCCCAAAGTCATAAATCACCAATCCTTTCCCTTCTCGATCTTCACGATCTACGCATCTACCTTATGCGTCTAGGAGGACAGACAATAGCATAAAAACTTAATCTATACCTATCCAACCAAGAGAAGAGAAAAAAGCTTCATATGTGTTCTCGAACACTTTTCGCACCCCCTGCGACGCTTCTTATGCTCCACGGGGTGTCAACTGTCCCATTCTCGAAAGGCGTTACATCTAATTATTACATGACCGCCCACCAAAACTCGTTCCGAGTCACAGCATATCCGTTTGGCTTTCCCCTCGCAGAGGGCCACCCTTCGCCTCGATCCGGTACGGTTTGCTAATCCGCTTAGCAATGGGATCGCTGATTGGATTATCGGCTGACCCGGCTTACCACACCAGGAAGTCAGCAAGTCGGGTTATCACGTGCCATATTGACCACCTTGGTAGGGCAAATATTTTGCACACAACGCCTTGCAGTGAGCTTTGTGAAATATTATGAGAAAAAAAAATGCTCTACACACTCTTCTCAACGCAAGCTTACGATGGGCGTAAGATAAAGGGACAGGTAGACGTCGTCGTCGTCGTCGTCCAGGCGTACAGAGACCATACGTTTGGCTAGTCTCGACCGCCTAATGATGAGTTATTGGACACCATGTTCCAAAACTATGCCTTTGCGTTTAAACACTCGTAAATTTGCTATCTATTCTCAATCAATTCGACAACATTGGGCAACATTTCTGGCACGATAATGCGCCTACGTTGCTCCCGAAACCCAATCCTGCTTGCTCTGTTTGTGTGGCGATGGGAGCAAACGTGGTGGCGAACATCCAGTAGCCAAATCGATTGAAACTAGCAACACTTTTTACCAAAGCGAGAGGATGAATAAATCAACGCTTATCTGCTTCCGAAAACAAAAAAAAAACCTAACCTGTTTGAACACACATGCCGCTGCTGCTCGTCCATGGAAACCAAACCGGAACGATCGCAGGCAAATTAGAAAACTCGACATCACAGAGAGCTTCTAGAAACACCGTCTCAAAGCACCGTCCCGTGAGCCGAGATGGTCTAGATTTTCAAACAGCTTACACACACGGGTGTCTTACCCTGCCTGTGCGGGCCACACTTTGGGGAAGCGCTCATTAACATCAAAATAGTGCCGTATCGGTTATTCATACCTAATAATTTATGAATTTATTATTTCAACCCCGCGCAACGATCGTGGCTGATCGCGGGCAGGGCAGAATATAAGAGCAACGCACGAACGACACGGACCCTTTGCCTTACGCCGTCTGGCTGCGATAATGCTCAAAGGGGGAGCAGCGACCCAGCAGTGCTGCCGCGAGCAATAAATCAATGAGAAGTTATTAGCTTCATGTTACTCGATTAGACTTTGCTTCTGAACGAACAGTCGCCAACGTCTTATGGTGTATCCGTGCACACAGTGAATCTTTTTATGACGCGTGTCCAAACGACATCCAGAAGCGTTGAAAGCGTCGAGTCGTGAGGGTGCCCTCAACTGCAGTCAAAATGCAGCCCCAAACGTATTATCGCATCTGGAGATCTCATGTTGGGACGATTCAGAGCCCGGGAATAAAGCAATTATAGTGCCCTTACAAATACGACTCACTAATTATGAAGATAATGCGCTGTAAGTTATCGAATTTGATTTTTTCATTCGTGCTTATTTACACCCAGCAATCTTTTTCTCAGATCATTTATGAAATAAGTTATGTTATTCTTGAAGAAATAAGAGCCATAGTACCAATCATAATGCGAGAAGATGCAAAACAATGTAAAAAATACGTTTGTCTTACAAACCATGGCCAGGTGTCGATTAACTATTTTTTAAATTAGTTGATAGATTTTGGGATATTATTTCCAGGATAGCATGATTCGTTTAATCACTATCGAACATTAAAGTAATTAAAATTGTAGTTCAAGAACACATAAGATGGTTTATACAATTTCCTCCGTGTTCAACATGGCTACACCGAGTTCGAATATATTATAGACATAATGGAAGAGGAGTAATTTACAAATGTTAGGTCATTTGATAACTTAAGGCATTTAAAAATATTCTTCGAAACCGCTTGTTAAGGAAATATTTTTTTTAGATGCTCTTAAAAATCAAAGAAAGTTGATGGTAGACTCTTCCTTTTTTAAATATAAAAAGAGTCTCTATACCCTTACTTTCTTGTACATCTTTCCAGTGGGCCAACTAATTTCCATTATATGCGAAATATGACACACAAATTTCGCCTACCTTCACGACAAACACGATCACACCTTCGCTTCCAACGCCAGTCCCTGGCCTGTCGTGCCGCAGGTAATCGTGAACAGTTGAACTCGGAAAAATTGTTTCCTAACCCGTGCCCGGGTGCACTGATAAATCTTTCTCTCTCCTTAACCCCGAAGAGAGCCTTCGAATAGTGCATCGGCGAGCATGGTAAACAGTACTCAATTGCTCAGTTACACAGCTATAAACATTTTGTGTTAAAAAGTTTCAACAATGTCCCCGTTATCCACCCCCCCCCCCCCCCCATCAAACAGTTTCCATTTCTGTTTTAACCACCGAGTTGGCCACACCATCTCCATGACTTCGCGCTCGCGTCCGATAAAAAAAAACGACACCGCTAAACTCCAAGAGACGTCAAGTTGGCAGCATGGCTATAATGTCTTTATTAACTGGCGATACCTTTTTCACCAGCTTGCCAACCTCTTTGTGCAATTTATTTGTTTTCCATTTCCACCCTATCCTCACGAGTCACCCCCGTGCGTCCTCGCAGGCCTGTTTCTCTTTCCCACCAGCTGCTGCAGCAACACTCCCTGGACCAACAAACTTTACTTTGCCTACCGCAGTTCGATGCTGAAGCGTGGTATGCCTCTCCCAGTGCAAAAATGCAACCTTCAGACACGGCGCGCACGCTACCACGCTGTTGATCGAGCGGGTTTTGTCGCCCCTGATTATGAAAATGTGCTGCATGTATATTTGAATATGCACCGAGTCAATACTAAACTGGAATTGCGGCCTCTCCTGCTTCACAGAGAACTCCATACATTTCTCGGATTTTTTTACAGCCCCACTTAGCTTATTGGATGTTAAGGCTGTACAGAAAAGTACTGAAATAATACTACTACGTTAATTGAAACATTCGTATGTGTGTGGAGAGCACATCCTAGCTCAAAAGTATGTGTTTGTTTCGAAGTTCAAATCGGTTCCAACGCTGTGCAAGCTCCAGCCAGTCGGATTCGAGCATTTTTCACGCTACAGCTTTGTCTGTTGCCTCCCTTAAGCATCTCTCCCTAACCCTAAAGCCAAGCCCGGACAATCAAGACACCATTTTGAAAGTCACCAATGTTCCATCGACTGGTTTATGATTTATTGGGCACGACTTTGCATTCATTTCATGTAGCAGTTTATGCTGAAGCGCAAACGATACATCGCTTGTTTATCGATGCTTTTCACTTCGCCCAAGTGTACGCTCTTTCGCTTTACAGCTCTTCCGTTTTTATGCGCTCTCTGGAATTTCCCTCAAAACAGCTAATCGTACGACCTCAGTAGGAAAAAAAAACATAATGGACAGTTCAGGATGTCTGCATTATTATTTGCGTTATTATTGCCTTAATCTCTTTCCACTCTGCACCGTTCTCAATCGAGCTGCAATCGAGTTCTCGTTCGTGAGGCGATTGGTGATATAAACAACAATCGTAATAACATTACCAAAACGGGCATATCATACATGCGGCATGCAGGTTCGGAACGATCCGGCCGGGTAGGATCGAGCAGGATCCCAACCGGACAATGCGGCATGATAAATATGCCAACTGCAACCAGCCCCGTGCGTTCGGCCGTGAAAACCGGGAAGGTGAAAACAATTTGCAAGCTTATTCATAAAACGATTGTTTTCTCGTTGACACTTATGCACGAAGAGCGGAAAACAATGACCATTATTGCGTTTGCATTCAGATCGAGTGAATGCATTGATTTGCTTTTTTTGTGAAGGATTATGCTGCTCGTGCATGATTGCGACTCGATCTTGCATTTTTATGGTCTTTTGCAAGCTGCCAAACATTATTCATGAAAATGATTGTTTGGCGCCAGAATGGAGCAGTGGTGTTAGTATGAAGAATAACGCATCGAAAGTCATCAGCATGACGCTATCAACACATTACTAGCGTATATAGCTCAACTTCAAATTCGTTTAATTATTTTTATAAAATTATAAAATTGTAGTAACATATTTCAGAGTTTGTATAGTACAAGTTAATTTTGATTAGATCATAGGCTCAGATGAAATAAATCTCTAGCTCCATCCATGCAGGAAAGCTCGAAGCCCTTGTCAAAAATGGCTTAAAATGGTAATGTATTGATGATTATGACAGAGTTTTAGGACAGTTTGTCGTATTACATGCATAACTGAACAAGGAATTTAATTTGTATATTTAAATTACAATGAGTCATTCTAAATATTGAAATATTATTTCAAGATTCGAAGCATCGTCAGCATGTGGAAAGATAACGTGGCAATCAAAATGGCGTTTATCATATAATTTCAATGCCTTCGATTAAACCACTAAACTCAAACCTACGATACGTTTATAGGTTCTAAAAATTAAAAATTGAGTATACCAAAGGACCTAATATTTCCTTATGCTGTGGACAAAAAGAATTCAACTGGTTCACAATTACATACTGGAAATTTATTCTAACGAAAAGATAGTCTTAGAAGATAGTCTTCCAAGAATACTGTGTGCCTCGTTCTATAACCTCAGAATATAGGGTGATTAGCAAATTGTCAACATTTTTTCAACTGTTTTTCGTCATATCATGTGTTATAATATATGAAAAAATTGAGTTTAATGTGTTATACAAAGTGCAATTATAAAATATGGAGTATTTGATGGTGTGCAATAAGAATTTATTTGAAAATTTTAAAAACATGTTTTTTTTTAATTATTCGTAATTTTTCTGCACATAATTTAATATACGTACATTTTTTAAAACAATAATGATGAATACGAGAAACACGTATCATGAGTATTACAGTTTTATCCGTCTCGAACATTTGAAATACTTTGGCTTTTCGCTTAAGTGTACAACAATTGGCAAACTACCTTAATTAATAGTATACTAACTTATATGTGGTTACCAACGCCATGAATTTCCTTATTTATTAATTTTTAGAGCACATTGGAATGAAAAGAGATACCAACTGTATTTTTTTTTCAATTTAATCTATAATTAATTTAAATAACGAAGTACTTGGACTTATAATTGAACAATAAACTATCTTTTTACCCGGCTTCCCTTAGTTTACTCACATAAACTGTGCTTTATATGCACCCCCATCGCTTACATTCCATAGATTGTTCAAATTACCCAGGCTATAAGTTTCCTTCTTAAAATTTATCAAGGAACCATCCTAAAAGTCAAACTTAAATTTAAATCTGTTTATTAAATTGCCAATAAAACAACACTGACAGCTGTCGTCAAGTTGTCTGTAGTGGAGCCTGCCTCAAGCGCATCATTCTCTTCGTAAACATTAAACGGGTAACCATCTCTTCCAATCTCTTCGCAACCATTAAACGGGGAACCATCATTAAACCATGCTCATTACGCTAATCCACCATCCGCTTGCTGCTAGAGCGTGAAAATCGAGCCAACTTACATCCATATTCCGAACACTTTACTGTTTGAGATGTTTTACAGCGGAACGTGGTACAGCCCGAAACAGCTATAAATCAATCAGCAGTGAAACAGCTTCAAAGACAGACTTAACGAAGTCCTGCGTTCAGTACCGACCAAAAACTGTTTAACCAGGATCGTGCACCGAAACTCATACAGTAACGCTTGTTTTTTGTGCATATTTCAAAGCATTTTCACTCAATTAGATTTCGTACTCTACCCCCTCCTTCAAACTGTTCTGCTCATTATCGATTCGAGAAAGTGAAAAATAATCGCCAAAAGTCACTTCAAAGTTTACCGTGACTTTGTCGGGTTTTTATTTCTTTCGCGCTATTTGTTGTTGTTCTTCCAGCACCCAAAGCTGCCGCTTGAATTTGTCTTGTCTTCTTAAGAGCAAAGATCGCACCAATCCCGAAGAAGCAACAAACTCGCCTCATTCTACCCCTGCCGCAAGGCACTGTTTCGTAAGCAGATTACAAATTTTGCTTCACTACAATTTTACAATCACCCCTAACCCCTGCAACCGTTGAACGAGAGAGAGCAAAACCCCTCCGGACAAATCCCGCTTGCTAATGTTTGCTGCTGCGTGTGCGTTGCCCGTGAACGGTTGTGGAAAGCCGTGAGGCAACCCTAACGAGATAACAACAAACTTAAATTGGATTTAGTGATCAACTTAGGTTTAAGCCGGCTGTAATCCTGTCTTGTTGTCGATTCTAGCCTTTTTTTCCCGCCCACACATTCCGGACTCCGTTCGTTTGCGTCCCATTTGACCTATCGCCGAATGCGCGTTCAATGGGTGAAGCTCACGGCAGTGTAGTAGCAAGCCAAAGGGATTTTCACATCAAACGGTTTAAGATTTTTAACAACCATTTCCAATCGCGTCCCACCACTCCAGTCCGCCAAAGCGGCGATACGCATACATCAACATTCCACATCGCGAACGGCGCTTCATTTGGCAAGCGGTCGTCGCGACCGCAAAAACAATCGTCAATTGTCGGAGGGATTAGGTTCGCGAGAAAATCTTTGCAGTGAATGTCTTTCTTTTTTTTCAGTGTACAAGGTTTTTTTAGTCGTAAGCGTGATACACTTCGGGGCACAATTATGCTCCGAGACAGGCAAAAGGGGGTAAAACAAAACAAAAATGGATCGGCAGCCGTCAGTAGAACGAGCGAACGGGCAAACGGGCAGGAAAAGGAGCAGCCCACTACAATCAACCCTCCGGAGGCAACAAATAACGGGCACGAACGAATGTCTTAATTTGATTTAATGGTTATGTTTATGGTATGGTTGTTATGTCAAGGTGCTCCAAGCAAAAACGAAACGAAATAAAACAGCCCCAGAATGCCATTCCAGCGAACCAACCGACCGGCCTATGTGCGATCGAACGGGTACGAATTGATCTCCTCCACACGATCGTGCGTAACGCTCACACAACCACGCTCACGGTCCAATCGCGGCGCACCAGCAGCACTCCCTCTACAAACCGCGAAAGCTCCAAAGCTTACCTCCCCACACTTAGCTGCTTATATACTTCGGGCCACCAAACGCATCTATGTATAATGGTCTTGTTCCCCTCTTCTGTGGATGCTCTTGATACGATCAGCATCTCGCGATGTTTCACCAACACACGTATGCCTGCAGCCTGCTACAGAGCTGTGTACGTGGTCACAGATCGATGCTCCACCTTGTTACCACCCCGTTTGAAAATGTGCTGAGAGAGAGAGAGAGAGAGAGACACGAGAAGAAGGGGAAGGTGTGTCAGCCCTATCGGAGGGGGCGCGAAGTTGCACGCTTCAACGCGATCGATGGCTGATCGGCGGCAACGAACGGCCGGAAGGTGCAGCGAGAAATGATCTTCCCATCAAGCCCATGGCTACGCTACAGCAATGGCGCTTTGACGCTAAGAGTGCTACAAATTGCACCCTCTCCAGCATACGCACACACAGCGATCGCGACCAAAGTTCACATGATCGGGCAGCCAATCGATGTGCATCTTGGATGGGGGCAGCAGTGAGACCGTTGGAAGCAGTGGCGCAGAACATTTGTTATTGATCGCTGTGAGGGATGCAGCCCACGATGGTGCAGTTGAAGGAAAGAAATGAGCTAAACATAATTAACTATAGCGCTAATTATAGTAACTCTTTGGGCGTACTAATATAGCTCGCGGTGACTTAATTTAAATTAAACAATCAGATCCACCAAAGAGATTAAATAGGCCTTGAATTAATTAAACAAACTCCTAAATTTAAAAAAACATTCGTCTCTTATGAATTCAAATGTCATCTGCAAATAGTTGTTTGATTATTAAAGCATTGTTTCAATGCATCAAATTAAAAATTCAAAAGTATTCAAAAGTAAAAGTATAGCCACGCAGTTTTAGGTCAGATCAATCAATGTTTTTGACATATGTAAATTACACATCATTTAAGTTAATAATGACAGTGTGTATTTGTGTGTTAATGTGTTATAATAACAAATTGACACAGTTACATGCGGCGGTCTCATGGTACAATCGTCAACTTGCATGGCTTAATAGCATACCCGTCATGAGATCGAATCTCATATGGACCGTCCTCCGTAGCAAGGACTGACTATCCTATTCGGCTGCGTTGTAAAATAAGTCTCGAAACCTCTACATAGCACGGTATGTCCGCGTATGACGTGTTACTTACGCCAAGTAGAAGAAGAAGAAAATATTGTGATAAGTGTTTTAACATGACATGCACACTCAGCTGACTGACAATAATGTGGGCTTGCAATCGATGTTTTTAGTCAGTGTATTGTGTTATATTGATTTCCAATTGAATGATATTCATCAGCAATACGGCCGAAGCTGTTCCTTTGGAAAAAATTATATTCGTCATTTTAAATAATTGGTAATTTATAGTTAAAAATAATGATTCCTGATATTTTCTTCTTTGATGTTTGCCTTTTCTAAACTTTTTTAAACATAATTCCTTTTTTAAATCTAATTGTTTATTTTTAACATTCCAATGCAATAACAAACCCGAAATTTACATTCTTAATCAATCAAAGAGGGATTTTTTAATAAACTGCATTTTATCACATTACTTCGGCTAAAATAAGCTAAGTTCAACGTTATTAGATTTTTTCGTGTGATCCAATGGTAACAATACTGCTCAAGATGTCGGATGCAATTTACCTTGAGTTTCCTATGGTTACATCTAAACATATGAACTGCAGTAATTTTACACATTTTGGTACGGTATTCAGATATATTTACTTATTCCTTTATATTCTCCCATTGTGTTAAGTTATAAAAAAATATGTCTGTTTTTCTTTTAATTTCTCTACTTCATATATTAGTAAGCTATTTCAATTAAACTACGATAATGATTTACGATAGTAATTTACATCTCTCTCGATCACTTTTCCATAAAACAAACTATATGGAACTTCCTCGCTCACACATGATTAGCACTTGACATGATTGGAATCTATATTTATTGATTTATTTATTTATTTATTTATTTATTTATTTATTTATTTATTTATTTATTTATTTCGACAATTTTAGGGTCAGGTGTTATAAAGACTATGACCCTTGCCACTTAATTCTGTATGCTAAAACTAATCTTGCCTATTACCTATTTCTGTTCTACTTTAATCACTACCATTCTAACTTCGGTAAAAAGGTAAAATTCTTTTTTTACATAAATCTTCACAATAAATGGAGAAGGCTGGTAACTGTCCAAGACAACCTTTCATCTACATTATGCTTATTTCATTTCACTTCTATTCTTTGCATTCTCACTACTAACTCCCTCGATTGCCTTCCATCGATTGGCAACGAGCCCACGCATTCAGCATTCTCGAACAACGCATTTTGTCTTACCTTAAGCGCCTTATTAGGCGTCCACACATGAGCGATCGCATGAGTGAAATCGCATTCCGTTCAGCATGTCAGTACACACTGATTGCATGCTTATGTTAAACTGGTGAAGCGTACAACAAAAGGAAGCAAAACATGCTCCTTCCCGCACCGTCCCAGTCAAATAAAATGATGACAATTTCCCTATCTCCCTTGACCGATCGAATGATTTATTTTATTTTATTGTAAGGCACTATTATTTTTACTAATTGGCATATTTATATTGCTTTATAATGATCTTTATGCAGAGCACGGGCGCTGCGAACGGTGTGTCCCGTGTGTCCCGTGTGCTTCGGACGCATTGGAAAACGCAGGAAAAAAAGGTACGAAACGGAACTCAATTCCAAATCCGCAGGAAAACAAAGGTCGCGGCTGGACGGCGGGCTTAATACGAGCTTCGGCGACAAACGTGGACGCAAGGGGTGTCACTCTCGCTGGCTCAACAATAGCGATTAAACTGATACGATTACACGACTCATACCATCGGCGAGCCAGCCAGCCAGCCAGCCATGAAACACAGTCACCGAGATACTATTGTTATGGCTTCAAACTGCAACACAACGCGGGAGAAGGGAAGCGGGAAACCTCGGGAAAGGATTGCATCCTTCGAGCATAAGTAGCGAAAGCGTTAACACACACACGCTCTGCTCTGCTACTACCTGTCCGATGCAGAAGTTCGTTAGAATAATTTATGCAGCGGATCATGCGCTGTTTCCGTCACCCTTTTTCCAGCGTTCTGGCTTCCCAACAGCAGCGCTGGGCGGGTGCAACTGCCGTTTCTCCTGTCGTGGATATTCAGGTTTTTACCATCCATTCAACAAAAGCCTCCAGCGCCGGAACACAAGCCACATACACGATTGATTGATTTCCTTCCGAGAAAAGTTCGGTAAGCAAACGTAGACAATTAAACTCACAAAACGCCATCCACTCGCGATCTCCGCTGTCGCGCTGTGGCTCGCAGCCTCATTTCGCGCACTCAAAACCTGACGGCGCGCTGAGGTTTTCGTGCGCATGTACATAATCTGTCCAGTTTTCTCATCGTTGGCCTGAGTGTTTTAGTGTGGCTTTTGCAGACTTTTTTTCCAATCGCTCGTTGTTAATAAAATTCCAATCATAATATTCTACACACACACATACACACACTGTTTAGAATGTTGCTAGCCATTATTATGCATACGATGTTTTTCAACGAAATCTACAATCAGGAAACAACTCACAACAAGCTCTTTTAGGTAATCATCTTAGACATAAATTTAGGTTATTTATAGAATCCACCCTCAAGTTTATGTCAAGACGTACTATGAGCATCTGATTGCTTTTTTACATGATATAGGTAGCGATATCAACAAATAATAACGAGCGAAGATATCTACAATTTCATTCCAAAACAAGGACAACTCATAATACCTCACCCTTTCCGAAGATCTTTCAATTTCTTTCCAACTACAAGGATACACCAATGTTCGTTTAATGATTTCCGAGAAGCACTTGAAGGTTTGGGTAAAGTTTCCTTAAGCTCCACCGTGCCGTAACACACCGCGCTTGTTTCAACCCATCTTGTCTTTCCACCTAAATCCCTTTTGTGATGCGAGTCCTGAAACAACTCAAACTGCTGCTCCCCCATTCGACATCCGATCGCCTTTCAGACAGGCCCAAACAGCATCAACCAACGTGCAGTTTAGCTACATCACTGGAAACGGGCAGCAGCACCAACCAGAGCCTCGGCAGTGGCAGCAGCAACACAAAACGGTAGCAAATTTTTAAACGCGAATCGACGCGATGAGATTTACGGCCACGGTTCGGAGGAATTTTGTCCAATTAGTGAAGGGATTGTGAACTTCTTGCCTTCAGTTTTTTTGTTTTGGTTGGTTTGAGCTTTGTTTTCGTACTGTTCCTTGGTGTTTGGTTTTTGGTTGGCGAACTGAAACAAAAAGCCAGTCCCTTGTGTTTACTGTTTCACTGTCTTTCTCCACACTGCAAATAGATGTTAAGGGATTTTATTTGTTTGACAATTTTGAGCACAATTTTAACTTTCACCCTTAGAATTAAATAGGTACTGTTTAATGTTTCAAAGCTTAAAAGTTGTAATCAAGGTTAAAAAAGCATGTATAATAATTATATATTTACATCACTGTATAATGAAGAACAAAACAAAAGTGTTCTAATGATTCACATTTTTAAACATTCATATATCTGTTTCATAAATTCACTTACCACCACATTCAATTACCGACGGGATTATTTGAAATCGCTCATTCATCACTTTCACTCCAAATATGTTTGAAGTTATTGGCTAGAGTCACAAAACTTTTTGGTAAAATAAAACGAACTACATCTAAACAAGATGTGAAACGTAAAAAATGAGATGTGCGTAATATACAGCAATAGATTCAGCAATTGTGTTTAACTATATCGAAAGATCTGGACAAAAGGCACTTTTAAAAGATAGGAAAATGAAATTGATTAAACATATATTGTTGGATAATTTTAAATAAAATGTATAGATAAACTTATACAGAACATCTCCACATACACTCAAAAACCTAAAGATAAAACTGCAAAAAAAACCATTTTTACTATTAATTATAATATTATATTAGATTTCACTCATTTATTTATAATATGTTGTTCAAGATTAGAGTTCAAGTGATTTGTTAAATAAGTTGAAATAGTAATCGTTGAAATAAGAACCGAGTAATAGTGCTCATTTGTGTATGTTTCTTTTTAATTGTAAATTGTAAACATGATTACATTACATTATCAGTCTAAATCTGTAAAACATAATTCGATGATTCTTACCTCATTGTATTGTCCCCCAACTATTGACAAATGAGATCCGATGTTATTGCTTTTGGAAGGTCGTAAACCCGTTAAAGAAGCCACTCTTTATAATTTGCAAACATAATTTAGTTTCTTCAGTCTTTCATCCTGTTGAAATACAGCTTTAAGTATCTTCTTAAGTTAATAAAATTTTGTTGAATAATTATAATTCTGAAAGAATCTAAATTATAGGGAAATATAAGAGTTCTGTAATGGATTTATCAATTCAGAACGACTAAACAACTTGTTCGCCATGGGTTTAAGCCTAATTACGACATTCCTTGTATTCCTATTTATTTATATTTGTTGACAGCATGTTAAAAGATTAATGGATAAAAATAATGTAAAATTGGATTAAATATAGGATTTGTCTTAAATTAATGATTTGATGATTCACAACACATTTCGAATAACTAAGATTTTAGGAGCAGCCAATAAATTGTATGGAATATCTAATAACTTAGACTGATTTAATATAATTAATATGTTTGAAACTTAGCTACACGTCACATAAATATTAATCATTCAACAAATTACTAAATTTTACTATCAATCACGTTTCACGCACAAAATATGTTTCAAATGCATGTAAACGTTGTCATCATACGTTTGCGCCTGCGTGCCCAGTCTCATGGCTGACTGGTTCACGGTTTGCCAGCCGCGCATTAAGTCAATTACATTGTAAGCGTGTCGCAGTCGCATAATAAACCACCGGGCGGCACGCAATCATCGACGCCATTAGCGTCAAGCCTTTTATCAAGGAGAATTGCATTCTTTCGTCACGTTTTGTTTTCGCTCTACCGTTTTGCGCACTATACACTCATTTGCCCGTAAACTGTGGCTATGATATTAATAATAAGATAAGTCAAGATGTGTCATTTCGCTGTTGCTCAGTCGTTCTTGCTACTGCCCACCATCACCACCCCCCAAATAGCCCATCAAAACGGAGCTTTAGTTCATGGCACGCATCACATGGAGCTGTTGGGTACACAGATATGCATTAAACGCTAATTAAATTATGTTAACCTAGCGACAGCATCATTAAGCTTCGCCGCAGCACCCTTCACTGCCATACACGGCAGTGCATCGTCAACTCATTTGAGAATTATTAATTAACTTTAATTAATGACGCTCCCCATAATGCTTGCGCTACGCTACGACTGGTGGGCAAAAATCACGCACGAAGCAAGTACGGCACAGGCACACACACTTACGCTGCTCAGTTACCATTGAAGGATTGTTTCATCACGCATCAAGATCTTCTTGCAAGTGTTTGCTGTGTATGTTGTGTCTTCGCTTCCTTTTCTCTCTTAGTTTTACCCCCACCACCGGACTACTCGTGCGAACTCGAAGAAGCGGGGGTTTTAGCGATGTCTGACTCCTCATGCGAATTACACAAATCGCTGCCATTTCCACCAACAATCATGACCACAGCTTGTTCTGTGTGTTTGCTCGTTTTCGTCAGTATATTAAAATGTGCACCAGAATCTCTAGTTAGCACGCAACCCGCCCGGTTTCTGCTTCCCAGCGACCGGCCTGTGCTAAACGCAAAGTAAAACGATCAACTAGCACGAAGATCGGTGACCATTTGTCAGATTGTTCCGCGGGGCCAGAAGCGACAACTGCTCATTCGCGTGGTGTGCTGGCCGCGCAGGAAGCAACTCTTTCGACGCGCCGCAAAGCGAGATGGAATAATTTGAATATTTTATTATGCTTACCAGGAGGCTTATCGCGATGAATGGGTTTTCGCCCAGCTAGTGGGAGCTTCCACCCCGGCGGGGCTCTAGCGCTACTCTCGTGATCCAATTAAGTGTCGCTTCGCCAGGCCGCGCGCAACAGGGTGCCCGCGGGTGGTGTGCGCGTGTTGCGAGCAACAATATCATTATCCGACCTCCGGAGCGAAAAACAGCGTCCACCAAAACAAAAGCGTCTCTACTGCTGCGAATGCTCTCCCTGCCGCCCCAAAAATAAAAACAAAACTCCTCTTTTCCAGCCAGTGGTAGCTGGTTCTTGGCGGGATTAACGGCCGCCGCTGGAATCGAAACGCTTTCAATCGAACTCGTACCCGGTATCATGTTGCGATCGGATCGGCCCCAAAACGGAGATCCGAAATGGAAGCTGGAAGCTGCAGCAAGCGGCAACAACGGGAATGCTCCAAAAGACCCACCCAACAACAACCGGACACAGCGCGAGCCTCGAAATTAGCAGACCATTTGAAACTGTCAGCTACTGTTTTTGCTAATTAATAACAATGTTTAGGGGGGCCGTAGAGTGGCTAACGAAACGATCGGTTGAGAAGGCGATGGAAGAGTTCGCGTCCTCGCGCCGGAGCCTCTGCGTGCTCAGGTGGAATGTCACATTTCGGGGGCAATGGCAAAACTGTGGCGGCTTTTGTTACGACGACCACGACGACCACGGCGACGACGACGACGGAGACGACAACGACAAACGACGAAAGTAAGCAAAAACTTATGTGCTGATGTAAATTTGTGTTTCTACCGATCGTTGTTTTCCAAATCGCTCTCTTGATGGGAATGGAATGTTTGGGAACGTGTGGAAAATCACCGTACACGATCGTGGGATTGAAATGTGAATGCAAATCGCTTCCCTATCGGGATAATTATGTGTAAAATTAGAACACATGTTGAGTGACGCTTGACCGCGGAGTCTTTCCACTAATGCTTTGATTGAGTTACAGCCGGACTGAGAGGCTTTCCCTTCTACAACTAGGAACTTTTTAACAAAATATACCTTCAACTACTTCACAGCAGCAAAACAAAAAAGGGACCAACAAGTTTTTAATTAATTTTCCACAGATCAGTCGACCGAAACAGAACAAAAAATTGCACTGCAAAGGCGCTCTCGACACGATGCACACCGATGCAGCAGGGATGGAAGCTTCGGTGCAGAACAGCGAAAGAGCAAACACATTAGCCTTGTACCGCGCCAGCGACTATCTGTTTGTGCTGCTCAGGGATTTTCGCAAATAAAATGTAAATTGAATTCACCGAATGTAATAAATTAAATCAATCGCCTGCGCTTCACTGTAAACTGTGGTGCGGCGGTTCCGTTCCGTTTTCCCTCCGCCCAGCGAATCCGGCTATCCGGCTATCTCCGCAGACAGACGAAGGGCGCTGTCGCGCCAACGAGAAGATGTGACTGTTTTGCGAGTGAAACAGTCCCTGCAGCAGCAGCAGCAGCAGCAGCAGCAGCGCCGAACAGGGAACATGAATGTGATAAACAATTATGTCACGATCTTTTTATAATTAAAATATTTCTCATTAACGAGCCCTCGGGCTCCGAAACGGTTTACCAATTAAACTTAATTTGTAATTGCTTAATACCTCTGCACCAGAGTGCGCGAGCGCACCGTGCTACTTGGCCAGTAGTGTCCCAGGTGACGGTCGATTCGGTTGGCATACCGGTAGGGTCGTGTATGGGGCGATGTTGATAGTGCCAGGACCCCGCATGTTGTCTCACCCCACCCAGCGAAGACTAGTGCCCGAGTGCTAAAAGTCGTAAAAATGTAGTAAACGTGTGATTGGAAATGCAAAGCTCAGCATCAACCGCGTACACATCCCCTCCCTTTCGAACGGTTCAGTTTCCGGAGCATCGGATGGCAAATCGGGGAGTAAGTAGGGAAAATCACAGCAGCCTGTGGAAGCATGAGATGATGTCGTTCGATCTTCGGTTGGCCCGGTTGCCGCAATTGCTACTACGGTAGCAGCAGTAGCAGCAGCAGCTCATACACGAGCCCTCTGTCCACTTCCAGCTAAATCGTTGCATCTCTTTTACCACATTCCGCAGGGCAGCCACGTTTAAACAATTTCCCTTCGATCGTTTGCACTCCCCGTCAGTTTGAAACGCTTCCCAAACGGCACGGTAGCAGCGAATCACAAATCGCCCGGACGTCTTTCGTGACTGCTGCTGCTCGCTCGCACGGTTGCCCCACTAACAAGGATGTGTCGCACAGTTAACCGAGACTCCACTTTGGCACTTCCCTGTCGGCAGTGCATTTTCGCGGACACACACACACACACACACACACACACACACACACACACACACACACACACACACACACACACACACACACACACATTCCTACAACCCTCCCTACTCGCTCCAAAGGGACTACTGCAAGACGCAAGGTACAGTGGACGGTGCCCCCGGACGCTGTTTTATTATTTTCACGCTCGATTTAGTCGCTTGATTACAGCCCGACAACACTCCCGACCGGAGGCACCGAAGCTCCGGTCGTATGGAAAAGCGCACAGAAAGACATCCAGCATGACTCCGATCGTGGTATAACTGAAGGCAAACCGCAGAGAGCAAACTAAATAAAGTTAAACAACGCTTCATGGCGAAGGTGCAGATTGTTCGCGCGGGAGAATGTGCGCAAGGAGAACAAAAACACAATCATTTAGTTTATTACCATCAAACTCTATCAAACGTCAGTGAGCTTGCAATGGCAGTAGCTACAAATGTTGTGTGCTGTTAAATTGTGCCGTTAAATTTTACGATATTATCTATTCACACAGCCATGGCCAGGATTTGTGTGAGTGTGCTTTGCGCTGATCGTGCAGTGATCGGAGTCGTTTTTTTAAGCACGTTTCTACTTACACAAGTTGCATGATGTTATTAAATAATGATAACAGCCCCCGTGTTACTTCTGTCTGTAATCAAAAGGTTATCTGGTTTAAATTACATATTGCATCGTTAAAAGGCTACAATTGCGACTTTAAAGTTTTTGAGAAATCAACTTTTTTGTCTTTAATCAATATTCATTTGATCATTCGTTTATTTAAACTAAAAAAGGTTAACAAATTGAAAATTGTCTAAGCTTAATTATAGATGAGCAATATTTAATAATCAGTGAATTTATCTAATAATACTATGATTTCAAAACGAATCTATACTTCTCGAACTGTTTTGTAAATAACTTGTTTTTAACAAATCATTAATCCCTCATATGAAACTTACTCAATAGTAATTGGTATGATCTTAGCAACAATTTCCTACTTTCTTCAACAACTTCATTATTAAAACATGGAGATTCGTCCATCTCGCCCCAGACCCAGCCGAGTTGTTATTTCCTTTTCCGTACAACTGTGCGACCAATTTCCCTCCGAAGGCTTTCAGGCTGCAACGCACTCCCAAAAGGGTGAGACACTGCGTGACTCATTTGAATGCATAATTATCAGCAATCGACCGAAACGAAACTAGACGCAAGCAGTTACACCAACCAAAGCACCACTAAATGATGTCGTACACAACACGGTGACACACCGAAGCTTCACGGCCGAGACACATCCATGACATCCATCGCACAGTGGACGATTATGCGAGCCGCCAGAAGCATAAGGCGGCAAACAGCAACGACAAAAACACGCATACACTTTCCAACCAAATTGCCAATGCCAAAGAGCAATTCAACGACGTCCGTCCAGTTGGTGGCGGGTCAGTTTCGTACCGAAAGCAGCGTGATGCGTGGCTTCATTAGTCGACAGAGCCTTGCCGGTCGGACCCCGCTGGACCCCGCTGCTTGCCCGGGGTTGCGATAGCCCAATAGAGTAAATTTATGCACATCAAATACCGAAACCGAAGCGAACTAGCCCTTACCGAGAGAGTAAAGTGCCGCGACAAATTTGCTACTCTCGCACCGGTCGATACCGCAGGCCTAATAGCAAACCCTTCGCAAAAACATCGCCATCAACATGCGAATGGGTGCCACGCAGCCAACATCACCACCAACACCACACACCATGGGTACCAGTGACTCAGTTAATTAATTGTATAATTTTTATCTCTCGCACGCCCGTGTACCGTGCGAGTAAGCGATATGCGGGTCCCAGCCAACGCCAAATAGGAAAAATGGTCCCTTCCTTTTACACGCGTCGCGGAAGATTGGTGGACAGCGATGTGAATAGGGCACCTCAACCTCATTATCGCTCATTGATTGACCACTTTCGGCGTGGTGGACAGCACAGTCCGTTGCGGCAATGGGTGTTATGTGACAGCGAGCTTTACCGCGTGGTATCCGTTTGCACATGTACGTACGCAACTACATCTGTGACGTTCAGGGACAATGTTTTGTCCACCAAACCGTTTGAACGAACAGCAGTGGTGTGTTCGTGTACAAGTGGAATTAAGTTTAACGTTTTCTTCTATTCATTTACCTGCAAAAAGTGATATTACATGAAATTATCGAGGACCAACAAAAAGTTAGCAGAACCTATACTCCAAAATAAGGATTTATGGAGGTTTATGATTACTGATTACCCTCTGATGGGTATCACAGTCAATCAATAGATAAATGTAGATGAAAACGATTGGGGTATCATTGAGCACCTGATATTGCTCAATAATGCTTACAAAAAGAGAAACTAATCCCGTAAACGTATATATGATGAGATTACACAAACTTAATTGATCATTAAATGCGATAACTATACAGGTTGTCCCCGTCATTCGCTATTCATGCGGTCAGAGAAGAAATTGCATATCTCGAATTTCTACGTAAGTAAAATTTCGCGGTTTTCAGCCAACATTTTAACGAACAAAATAAAATCGATTCACACTTACTTTTATAACAAACATGATATCCTTAAAAATATGTGTTAGTCAAATTAAAAAAAAAACGAATGAAGTAAAAAAAGATAAATGGAAATATTAATACCTAAAACATGTTGTTTTCTCCAACTATGGTTTTTATGATGGAAGGTTTTGCCTGCAACACCTTCTGGGCATTCTTTCTTATACAAATACTATGTATATACAGATATTACGTTGTCTCACCAGAGCATTTGGAATCAAACAAATTAATCAAAATATAAGGTCTTATGTGACATAAATCGAAAAAAAGCAACATGTTGAATCTTCTTCTTCTTCTTCTTTTGGCTCAACAACCGTTGTCGGTCAAGGCCTGCCTGTACCACTGTAGTAAGTTTGGAGATGGTTACGGTCGCCATGTAATGTGATGAGCGTATATACGGTACAACTGATCAACGCGTACCATCGCGGTAGGTAGTGTTTCGGTGACATGTATCGAAGTAGAATAATACTTTGTTCGAAGCGGATTTTTCGACACTTGATCGTCCAGGCGATCATAGAAAGCTTTAGGAGGTTTCTCTTACTGGAAACGTTGGAGTGTAGAGGCCTTACCTTGGGTAGGGGGACATAACTAAACTCTTTAAATGAGAAGTCGATAGGTGTTGGATGGGCATAGTCCTATCCTGACAGTCCGAACGAATCTGACTTGCCACGGTCGGAATTGGTTTTATTTATACTCAATGGGTTTCTTACATTTGGTTTTGGGGTGTTTTTCTCCTAATTAAAGGTTATTGATATGAGGTGCAATTTATACTTTGTATCGGAGCGAGGTGACTGTCATTATGTGCCTATGCTGCGCTTTTAGTGTTTTTACTTTTAGTGTTTAGGTTCTGGAAAGTATAAACTGTTCTAGCTAAAGAACGAGTGCGTTCGTAGATCTTTGCCTACACTGTGCTTTTAGCAATAAGTTGCTATGCGTTCTCTGATTGTCCACTTCACCGCAGTAACGCTTGAATTGCTTATGTTGCGCGTTTCGGTTGTTTTCGATAAATGTGTCTCAATGGTTTTTTTCTATGGACGGTATGGTCTGGGTATGTTGCTATGGTGTGGATTGATTTGCTGATGTAATATAATGAATGTGTTGCAATAGTGTGATTTGGCTTTCCGAAGTGTGTTACAATGTGTCTATAGCTGATAGTGTGGTTTACAATAAGTTCTAATTAGCCGATATGCTACACCACTATACTTGTGGTCTTGGCTTTCAGTGACTTCTTGATCATCCCATAGCAGGATAGTCAGTCCTACGTATGACGGCACGGTCCATTTGGGGCTTGAACCCATGACGGGCATGTTGTTAAGTCGTACGAGTTGACGACTGTACTACGAGACCGGAACATGTTGAATGATCATGTAAATTCTTAAATTTATGATAAATAACTACAATAATTAACAGTTAGAGAATATTGAAAATGCTCTTGTTAAAAGTAACTGATCTTGATGTAATCCCAGAACAGCCACCAAGAAATTGACTAAACCCATTTAAAGACGTTAAAATTCGTTACATTACGCTATTATTAGAAGTGATTGCATCGCACCATACAACATTTACACAATAACCATTAGTAACACCGTTATGTTCTGCTGTTCTTCCTATTATCATTCAGTGTCATTTCAAACGCCAATCGTACTTGTATCCTGTTCAATACCATATCCTTGCTCGCGTTGTAATTATCTTGTCTAATTTTTCTACCATTCCGGCCACATCGATACACTGTCCCGAAACAACCAACGCAACGCTCGCAGCACAGGTTACAGGCCTTCGGTACAAACTGTCATCATTAACAAACACGGTACGGCCAATTATCGTCGCCCAGCCCAGTCCCGACCAGCCGTGGTCACAATTAATCAATCAAAAAACAGTACAAACGTTCGTGTTTCGTCCGTTTTTGAGCGCTGTGACAACATGTCGTCTCGTTTTCCGTGCCGTACGATTAGAGCACGGGACTAATCATTGCTTAGCCAGCTCGCCACGTTCGTTTGCCATGCCGTGCGCTTTCAAGAACACATTAAGATTCGGTGTGCGTCGAGCACACAAGTCCATGATAGAAACCGTTTTAGAGGCAAGATGACATAACAAATCGTTCCGGCCAGGTAGAGCCTCTTCGTGTGTGACAGCAGTTTCAGTCCTCGGACAAGCAACGGGTTTTTCCACCGTATCACCGTGTATCATTTAGAGAAGGACGAACCGTATCACCGTGTATCATTTAGAGAAGGACGAACACACACACACGGACACCCGCGCAAGGTGGGTATGGACGATTAAATTAATGAATTTTCATCACAGAACTTCGAACCAGAAACGGCTGAGTGACGCATTTTCCAACCGTCATGTGACATGCCAATTCCGTGCCTCCTGCGGCCACTGCTTGTTTGTCAATTAACACAAAACAGGAACAAACTAATCCCAATCTCGCACACTAACACACACACACACACATACACACGACCATTATGAGCAGGCGGATGGGGTTGGCAGGAAGGTAGGGTACGCCATCCTCCGACGCCGTGTTTTCGACCGTGATTAATTGTCCGATCGGGATGGCATTCCGGGGCACCGGAGCTGTCGATTATTTTTTCGAAATGTCAAGCATCAGCTTCTATGAATTATGATCTCGAGTTGAGAATCTTCTGGGATGATCTGGTTTCCATTCTGATGCTTTGTTTTTATCTCTCAAACATTCTACTGTGTCGTCAGTCGAAGTCGTCTGCCTGCTCGTATATGCACGTGTTTTTAGTTTGTTGGTGTTTCGTTCTGTTATTTTCCTCCCTAAGAACCAAATAACATCATTGCGAACGGACATCGTATCGATCAATTCGACGATCGATCGATCGAAACTCTGACGCCACCATCGTGCTGCAACTTCGTTTGCCGCTGCTGCTCTTGCGGTTGATAGCCAAACGCAATGACAAACGTCCATTATCGAACACCGATACCGAGCACGGCAGAACCGGCGGCTGGCTCCTGTGCGAGCCAATGCATCCCCCCTCCCCCCCTTCAACCTACCACGGTTGTCACTTCCAAGAACGAAAACCTACCCTCCAGACACACGCGATGATAGCATAAGCTGACAAGAGTTTGAGAAGAAAAGTTTATGGTATCGAAAACAAAAATAAACCCAAACCCGCACAAACCCGTGTACGGAGTGGAATGGACAAGAAAAACACGCAGCAATACAACCGGGTAGCTGCTGCTGCTAGCAAAACCAGTAACAGGTACGAATGAATTATTCCAATTTTAAAAATTAAAATTCTTGGAAAATAACTGAACAATTAATTCCCGATTGCAACACGATCGGAGACGGATCGATCGACCCGGGCGGGTGGAATGCTGCAGCTTTACAAGGTATGCTGGACTCTCTCGCTCTTTCCCTCTCTCTCTCTCTCTCTCTCTATGTATGTGCATTTGTAGCCACTGTGGCCACAGAAAAAGGGCCGCCCCAAGGGAGGCCAGGTGAACGTGATACAAATGAGTCTTCGCAAGCGCGGAATAATCGGCAGCGTTGCTAATTTTTTATTAATTTATGAAACATGTCCCGCTGGAAATGATCTCATCACAAACCGCTCGCCAGCCGTCGATGGCTGGGATGCCTCTCGTTTCCCTTCACCGATAGCACGGTGGCCCCAGCAGGCTGCCGGCAGAAACAAAAAAAAAAACAAAAAACAAAACGTTTATAAAAAAAAATATAGGAAGCGGTAAACGAAACGTCCACTTTCTGATTGATGTGACGTTGGCCTCGTTTGTGGCGGCGGCCAGGCCAAACCGGGACAGTTTCCCGTTCCTTTCCTGACGTGGCTGCTGTTGCTGCTGATCGATTTCCGCTGCAACCATTGCAGCAGCCCGCTGTCGTAAGCGCAATGTGTTGCGAATATGTGCTGTGGCCGGTTCCGCCTGCCAATGGCTAGCCGCGCGTTTGGCGCATTAATTTCTGCATTAACTCATAAATTATTAATCCAATTATGGTCGGACATTTCACTTGACCGATAGGGGGCCATTTTGCACACCGTAAAGGTTGGCAGCATAAAAAAGGGTAACTATCGATGTGCTGCTTAAAGATGTGGCATAAGCAGGGAACGTCAACATCTCTTTGCTACTGTTGGATCATTATTACATGCTTAATGCTACAAAGTTTAAGCCATTGTTGGATGCGATCTACTCCAGAACTCTTGATTAATTAAAAGTTAGATTTTCAAATCATAAATTCTATCCCAATCCAATATTAGTTTACGGACTAGTTGCACATCACCCTCATCCAATACGTACGAGCTAAGATTGTGAAAGCTTTTATCTAACCTAAGCACGCCACAAGTCGTTGCCACACTATCCCACCATGTACGAGAATTCAATTAACGCAGGAATCCGCACATCACACTAGACCAACACCCGGCATATGTCATGATGATTCGCAACCACACCGGCTCAACATTTTCCCACAATGCACGTCCCGTTTGGATGCTTTCCACGCGTCTGCAATGGGACATGCGGACAGGGTGCAGTGAGTGGGAATAATTTTCCGAAAAGAAAAGCTCACTCGCCAATCAATCGCCTGTCGAGGGCTGCCGAGAGCCTTCCGCACCCATTTCCGATTGGTCGATTTGACTTATCTTACCCTCGTCAGCCCTCCGCCGTGGGGCCTCTGCATAACCTGCAGACTTTCATATTTCGCCTCATCAGCGGCCATGGCCATGGTTTGTGTGCGCTCGGGTTCATCTTTAATTCATACGCATTCCGTAATTTGTACCGGGCGCAGGATGATGATGTGCCATCGCCATCACCGCCACCATCGCCGCGCGCTGGTCCGTACTGCTTAATCTGCAGCCCTTGGGCTGTCCGCCCCACGGGCGAAGAAATCTTGCCATTTCGTTTTTGCCATTTCCCAATGCTGATAGCTGCGTGACATGGCGACGTGACGCGCTCATGGACGCGTCCGTTCGAACAAATGAATTTACACATAGCCTGCGCAGCACCGATCTTTGCAGCACGATCGATCCTTTGCGTCACCCTCTCCAGTGTGAAGCAGGTTTTGTCTATTAAATTGCAAAATTTTCACCACCAATTCTCCCCACACACCGTGCACTGCGTTTCTTACCGCCCGTTCGAATGGCCCCGCGGTGGTTGATAACCCGAACCACCGATGGAGTGTACAACGCACCAGCTCCCTGTGTCGCACGCTCTATCCGAGAAAGCCTGCCATGGCCGCATTCGGGCAAATCGCATCAGCATCCCGCCGCCGCCGCCACCATCCCAGTGGGTATCGTTGCGCTCGGCAGTCGAAATTAGCTAATTACCGCCGGCGAAGAAAACCTGTGCGCCTTCCATGGCTCTCTCATGGTGTGCCGAACCAACGGCAATTGCAGTTGCAATTAATTAAGGAAAATAGCTTTCCGTTGTCCAACGGTGCAGAAGTACATAATTGTGTGTGACGAAGGGAACGAAGAGATTGCAAGCAAACGCAGTTCGCTCTGTGGCAGAGGGAAGCATCAAGAGGGGCAGTATGAAGGATCGGTCGCAGCCGCGCTTAGCGAAACCGTGGTAGCGGCGGCCACGGCAGTTTTGCAGAAATAAATTAAGAATCAATAAAATCAACTGCCCGGGCGCAACCATTACGAGGGACGGTGCCAATCGGTACGGCGAGGCAATTGCTCAATGTGAGCCATTTGTTGATGCTGTTGCGTGTCGTGCATCATGCTGCAGGTGTGCACATGGGCTGCATGAGAACCAACCAGCGCTTGCACGATGCTTTGTTGGTCCTGCATTCGTGGTGTGTTATGCGCAGTCATGCACAGGTATGAGAAAATTCAACAACTAAATACATCAATTGGTAAAAAATGCAACTTACAGCATAACAAACAAGTGCGATTACCGTTTTGTGTAATGAATTACTCGATATATCTACAAAGTATAATGCTAAAACAAAATTGTTTTATATTCACCCAAATAAGTAAGGTAACAAAGTAGAGGAGAGCACATATTAGTTTGTTTTAGATGAGCCGTAACAAAAATGTAAGGCAGAAATGTATTAAAAATGTTAATAATTTCAATCAATTTAACGATGATTATGTCGAGGACTACGTCCCTGTAGTGACTAGCGCCACCTAGCGCCAAACGCAATCAACAGCCCTTGCCATACTCACCGAGCGCACCCTGTAACTGTATTAGGGTTAGGTAGTTGCGAGGTCAGAAAGGACAGGATGCGCCGATCTTCGTTCACTTTTAGAGACCCACACGAGGACCACGACCCGCGGCAGTAGTAAAATAAACTATAATATTGTAAAACCCAAAATTACATCAAACGAGCTTCAATAAGTAGTTACCCCGGCGTGATGAGGATGTGGTGACTACAGGCGACTTAATGCTATCACCACACCTCCATGGGAAATGGTCAACATTTGGTCTTTAAACTGCTTTCCTATGATAAGATGGACTGGTTGCTTACATCCCTGATATATGACTTGTTATGTCAAAACGTTACAATTACAGTTTCGTTCAGAAAAAAGGCATACAAAACTAGCCCCAAACCAAGTAAAAATGTTATAATCTATTTTATCTTCTTCTATTTGGCGTAACGACCAACATGCCACCCTATACAGACTTTTGAGACTTATTATAAGGGGGAGGTTTTACGATACTAGCCACCTGTTTTAACATGAGGCACTCGACGACTGAAATCATGTCAATACTCCCTACAAAACCACCCGTAAAACTAGCCTCAGATTTGGTAAAAAACGTCGATTCGTGCCAGGCTCAATCAGGTAAGCAGACTGAGGATTTAATGTTTTTTAAAGATTACAAATAATTGAATCGATAATTTAACCTTCTTAAAACTAGGTTAATCCATATCAAATAAAAAAAAAAGAAAAACGTGTTTAAAATGCATCTGTGTTTGTACACAAATTATGAAACCCAATAAGGCGAAACGTAATTGTCAAACGATTTTCAAACGAAAACAAAACGATTGTGAAATTCATTTGTGTTTATAACAAGATGTACTAAAGCTATGAAATGGTAAAAAGCGCCTTTAAGGAGTTACTATACTTGAGGGACCTTGCGCCATTTTAATCTCGTTAAGCATTAGTTTCCGCACACAAAACATAGCAACTAGAACAGATTTCTTGGTTCTTGAGTGCAATTTTGTACATCTATTGACTTTATTGGAACGTATATTCCCAATATATAATGAGCAACCATATTAATTAACAAAAAGTGGTAAAATAAAAAAAACCAGGAAAAAGTTAAAAAAACAATGTTTTGAGTCCCGGGGACCTTATTTCAAATGGCGAATTGTCATAATCCTTTGTATTTCACCACCTGATCTCCTTAATCTACCTGGGTTTGTTCACAACTGATGAAATACAGTATGGCGAAACGTAACTGTTAAATAGATACAAGCCCGATGATGAATGTTGTTCCAATAACTGTCTAAACTTATGCGGCTTGAGAACGGCCCTTATGCGGCTTGAACCCATGACGGGAATGATATTAAATCTTACGAATTAACGACGGTACTACGGAATTATTTTTTATCTATTTTGCTCCTTTTGGGTCTCCAAATTACAGCAAACTTGTTTTGACTTTTTTTTTACTTTTTAACTCATAACGCGTCAATAATAGAAAGCTCTACAATTCTCATATATTCAGTTTGTTGGTTAGTTGGTTGGTGTCAAAATGACCCTCAACAACCATATTTATGAAATGAAAAGTATGGATACCCCTGTTTTATTGGAACGCTCTGTTTAGATTAAAAAAAAAAATCATCAGTTATTAGTTTCATACTTTTTTTATGAATTTGATAAAAATTCTAATTTTTTTATGAGTTGATGTTTGAATGCTCAAAAATATCTGCTCTTTCTATGAAGTATGGTTTAACGCTACTTCAGACAAAATCAAAAGAAATAATACAAAAATGCAGACATTTTTGACAAGCTACTTTTCTATAACACTCCTTCTTATTGTACCCATACTTTGAGCTCTTTTCTTACCTTGAACATTTGAATGATGCGCTTCACTTCCGGTTATTTAGTAACTTTTAAGACCGCTTCGAAAACTACTGTTTGGGTCAATTCAGGTTTTATCTTTAATCTTTATTCGAGAGTCCTAAAATGCTACACTTTTCTATATTTCTTAAAAAATACCTCCTTGGTATCACTCTAAATCCTCACTGGAACTTCCCCTTACACGCAAAAGCATAATAGAATTATATAAATGTGTACTGATTTACTGCGTTCAATCACCGGCCGACCGGAGACCCATTCTACGCAGAATTTGAGAAACGATCGCTAACGGGCCGAGCACCGGCTTGATTGAGAACAGCTCCCAAGCAGAAAGAAAAGAAAAAACAAAACAAAACAAAACATGTTTTCCGATCAATTCTCCACTTAGGGCGATGGCGGAAAAATGGAAATTTCATATTTATTGCTTTCGCATAAGGAAAAACCTGTGCTGGTGCCAGTCATCACGCAAACCCCGGGCTGCCCTGGCCGCAGCGTTTTTACGCCCGCAACACTATTCCAAACGGTCCCCACACCCCACCCAGCGACCGTTGCGTTTGAAATGAGTTTTCATGTGAATTGTATTAAGATGTTATCGATAAATTAGTGATTCAACCATTTCTCTACCGCCCATATACCGAGAGTGGACGGAGTACCGGATCACTGTTGCAGCGCGGGAATGTGACAACGCACAGCAACAGGAACCAGGTTCGGGCTACCGCCTGTCGATGCAAACATACACACACACTCAAAGCGCGTAGCAAGTCCGGGACCGGGCGGGAAAAGCCGAGCAAACCATCCCCGGGAAGGCCGGGTAATGCTTCTGCGTGGAAACCATTTGTAATTGTAATTTCTTTATTTTTCGCTCCGACCCGGGGGCAGAAGCAGCGGCGAAACCAGTCGCCAATGAGTTTTCCCCAGTTTGGTAGCGAGCCCGGGAAAATCAAGGCGGTCGGGCAGGCGGGGAACTGTACAGCCTCACCGGGTTCGATATATTCCCCCCTGGGAGCCACAGCGCACTCACTCACGCCGCAGCAAACTCGTTCCAGCGCGCCAACAGCCTGCAAAAGGGCTGTACACACAACACTCAAGCCATAAATGGGCACGCCAAATGAGATCTCACCTGTGCACTCGTTTGCCAGTGCTCGCGATACGATCCGAGTCCTCTCAGGCCCTACGATTCAGGGGGGGGGGGGGGGGCACCGCAGCATTTCGTCGCGTTCGCCACGTTCGGCTAATTACTCTCGGTAGCAAAATTTAAATTCAATAAACAATTAATTGAACCGCTTCGGTACGTGCATCTTCCTGTTGCTGCTGCTGCTCCATCGGACTGCGATCTCCTTTATGGTAGCTTTCCAATTTAGGCCAGCCCCTACGGAAATGGCCGGTGAAAGGAAACCCTTCTGGCCCTTTACGCCGGTGTGCGCGATTGGCGAACGCAAGTTGCGCGGCCAAAACGCAAGATAATGTCAGCCGATAATAGAACCGAGACTTATTTGGCTTTAAACGCTGACGATGACGATAATGCTTCCCCTTCGTCGACGATGATGATGATGATGATCCTGCGTTTGCTGGAAGATGATGCACTGCTACGCAGGGACAGTGCGCAATTACAGAAAACTGTTGTTCCAGGAAACTGTCGCCACATTCCCAAGCGCAAAATCGCGCACCCGTACGGCCGTGGTTTGCCGTTGCATATCTCTCCCTTCCCCCCCTCTCTACAGCCCGCCATCGCGCGGTCAGTTATTATTATCTCCCCGTGGGCTATAACGACATGCGAATGAAGTTTAAAATGGTGATTGTGAATAGTTTCACACTTTACTAACTCGCCCATCCCCCCCATGGATTGGGTAGCAGGTTCGGGGATGGTTTGCTGCGGGAAGACGAGACGAGAAGTGCGCAAGCAAAGGGCCACAAACCACAAGTGGATGGAATGTTGTACTGCTTTGTTCTTCTCTTCTGCTAGCTACTGGTGCCGATACCGGAGCAACACACTCGCGCGAGCGATTTGTGCGGTTCCACGATGTGCGCGCACTGCATACGCAAGCAAAAGCAGCAGCGAATCGGGAATAAGCGACGAACTCGTTGTGCGTTAAAGTGCGCCTAAAAAGGATACGGCGAGATAATCTTTCGCGCAGCCCTTTTGGCTTGTAACCTTTTCGCTCGGCGACTCACGCGCTGCACGGACAAACACACACACACGATCCCAAAACCGGACAAACACACACGGACACGCATATTGTCGTCCCAAGCCCCAACTCCAACACGCGCGGGCGGAGGAGAACCGGGCAGCACTTACACAAATCGGTTTATCGGTGCACTTCCAAATACGGCTGCCCCATCAATGATTTTACACATATTTGCACCCATTTACGGAGCATGTATTACAATGAGTCGTTTGCGTGGTCCGCAAAAATTATCCTGCGATCGTGCCGCTCGAAGGATACCCCCTCCCCTTCCCCTGCCCTGCCGCTGGGCCACCCCGTTTGTTACGCCTGCCAGGGCTGTTGGGTGAAGTAAGTTCAAAAAATTACTTCCATTCCCCAAGGGGTTTCGGAGCGCGGGACTCATTTTTGGACCGTTCGCCGATGTGCCACTGCTTCTACTACTGCTGCTACCACTACAAGGCTTGATTGAGCGCAAGTGAAACGGAGGAATAACGGGCTTATCGCGGATCATTCATCGCGCAGAACTTACGGCTTGAATGATTTATTGTGCTCGTGGTCGGTTTGAGGTGTGTTTCTATTTAGCGTGACACGTTTACACCGATGAATAGAGTTCGGGTTTGGATGTGTGTGTGTGTGTGTGTGTGTGTCTAACCTTTACTAAAAAGCGTGTAACAAGGCTTGGACAAACCTCCTTTTTTTTTAAACTAATCTCACTTCACACAAAGTTGCCTCCGCGGTACCTTTCAACGTAAAAACGCGACCCTTTCCGTCGATGGTTGCGTAAAGCCAAGTCGTTAGCAGTACAGATTCACTGGCTCTTTAACGAAAACATGCCAACCCGTTGATCGCTTGTAACAACCCCAAAAATGGCGATTAAGGATAATCTCCTCACCTTTTCGCACTAACAATCGGACAGCCGGACGGACGGGCCAAACACCAGTAGTTGGCTGCAGAAGGGAAGACAACAACAACAAAAAACACACGACGACTATGCACAATTATCAATACCTGCAACCTAGCGGATAAGCCCTACGGTTCTTTCTTCTCGCGCCGTTCTTTCCTCCCGCGCAACATCTCCTTTAAATCCGCGATCGTACTTGGCGGGACCAAACGCTTTCCAATGTTGCAGCCCTTAAAGAGGACAATTTATTATCCCAATTAGCAGCGATAAATCCGAATAACCTTTTTGCTGATCTGCTCGTAACCGGTGCCAATTTCCAGCAGCTTCTCCCCCCTCTCTCTGGTTCCACCCCTTCCCCCTCCGACAGGGAAGCTTACTTCTTCTCAGACCTTCGCAAACAACGCAACCGAGCAGCGCGGAATCGTTCTCGCCGATGGATCCTTCCCCATACCATACCTTCTGGCTTCCACCACGGTGCACGGGTGCTTCGTTGCCGTGGCACGACCCTATTGGTGTGTCACCCGCTTTCATCGACGTTTCATTCCCTCTCGATCGGCTGTCCCTTCCACCATCACCATCCACTTTAACCATTCGCTTTAGGGCCGCGTAACATTGCCACTCTCCCCCATTTTCCGGGATATCACGATCTCGATCGTTAATCGATGCTTCACAACTTTCAACATATTTCAGTTTGCACTTCACTTTTAACTACCCGGTGTGACTACTGGCTCAACACCAGCAGCAATTCAGCGAAAAACGTCATCACGCCCTTTTACTTTACACAAGAGCAACCAAAGCAAAAAATCCCATTCTTTCGCAACAGGGGTAGGGGGTGTTCGAACGGCAAACAGCCTACTGACCATTACCCTTGCCTCTTATCGCTGGGACGGAAGTCAGGCCCGTGCACACACTACGAGTTCCGGGGGCCAGCCTAATGATACCATCTTCATCGTCGGCCGAAACATTCCTAACGAGCAACCTACCAAGTGCGCACCGTAATCCGCCAAAACCTGCCGCGCCACAGCGTCACAAAAATACTCGATCGTGCCCCAATATCGACGCCTGCCGAAGCTCAACTTGCCCCCAAAAACCGTTTTGTAAAAGTGTTTGTGCGCGTGAAACAAGAACTTCTAAAATGGGGTGTCGAGTCTCAGCCAGCTCCAACACCACCGGGTTTAGCACCACGGAAAAAAAACAGTATAAACCAACAAACCAAACAGAAACAGAACGAGAGCGAGAGAAGAAAAAAAACACGCATCGGAAAAGGAAATCGAAACGGCTATCACAAACTTCCAAATCCACCAACGTCACCTTAGCGTTCCTCCAGCCTGCGCGGCCCGCACGGTGTGTGTAAGATCTGCGCGAACAGTGGTAGCAATTGTTTTATTTTAATTTAATTGGATGCTGCTACCATGCGATCGCGCGTCCGCTTCGCTGGACGCAGCCCTTTCCCCGCTGGACCGAACCCGATCGCCTGGATGCCGCGTAAACGCAACGCAAGGGTCGGACGGACGGTCCGAAGACTCGAGTGCGACGGACCTCGAGTCAGCCAAATAAAAGTCAAACGAGCGAGCAAAATTAATTGCCCTCGTCTGAGACAAGTTCTACCCCTTCTCGACGGGGTGAAGGGCTACCAGGTGAAGGGCAAGAGCTGTTGCCTCCTCGCTGCTTCTGTCAGGGGTTCCAAAAAAAACCGGACCCTACGATTAAACGCCGAATAACGAGGTTCGAAGAAATCGACTCGAAAGCCACCGCGCGGCAGGAATCTAGCTAACCCCTATCGACAATCGAACGCCGCTGCCGTCTGTAGGTGGCATTCGAGTCCACACGCGCTGTACAACAGCACCGATCGACACCAGGAAATCAGTTTTCATTCTTTAGAGGAAGTTCGATTGACTGTTAATTGACACCCGTGCCGGAGGGTTTGGAGATCTGTTGGAATGGTTGGGTTTTGTGGATGCTGCTGGATTATAAAGTTGTTAATCAGCGTTTTATTTTGCAGCTCTTGTCTCGTTCCTAGTAGGGGTTATTAGTTGTTAGACAAACTGATATCATATTAGCTTTATCTGCTGGACTGTGGGGTATGATAGATCAATGCAAGCATAATTCTCATCCTAATTGTCTGAATAAAGGTGCTAATAACTGTGATAAAATGTAACGATTCGATTGACAGAGCTTATACAATTGTTTTTCCAATACACTATGGCTACTGATCCTTTACTAAGAAGTCGTTACAATAACGCTACCTCAGATCAGACATGTCGAACATGCTGCCCGCGAAGGCTCCTAATCTCGCGAAGAAGTTTGGCAGTTATTTGAATGAAGCAGAAATAGATTGTAAATTATAAGATAATAAAAACGGGTGTATTAATGTTGATTCACTGAGGAAGAAGGTTTCAACATTCAGTTTTAATAGTTCGATTATCAAATAGTAAAATAAGTTACACATAGTTTCTTGTTTGGGAAGGTATCTACGAAGATGGTATGTATCAAGTGTTTTAGTAGTTGTTTCCTGAGACCACTCTAAAGTCGGACCATCAATATTTTCACCCATTTTCTGACATTGAGTTCGGAAAGTTCGGAAATCATGTATTCGAATACCACTTTCTTCACTTCATTAATAAAGGTACTCTTTAGATATGTTTCTTCTTAAATCAGGTCGATATATTTAAAAACCATAAAAACCCAACCCTTAAAAAGGAAAGAACTGTATGAGATCGACTGTATGCTGGTAGTCTCTTTTCCTCAACAAAATGGCCACATATCTAGCTCATATTTGCTGATGTAGTGATTAATTTTGATTAATCGTTATTAGTCATTCGCGTTGTCAAAATGCAGCATTTGTACTTCGTGTGTATACGAGGCAATTTACGATGTTTAAAGAACTGTTCAGGTAGCCTGAAAGTTAGCAGATATCTGAAGCAATTGAATATGAATTATAAAATTTCCGAGTAGACACGACCGCCACTGAAGTAAAGCATGAGTAAATTCAAGAATTTAATGAACTGTTTATTAGAGGCTACAAAAAAATGTAAACAAGATTCTAGGTCCAAGAAAAAGTCCTTAATGATTTTTGCCGATTGAAAGCACTTCCATCCCACCGCCACCCAACTGCTGCCCGCGAGAATATGTTGAACCGTAATCCGGTCCGCGACCCAAAACGAGTTTGTTTGAAAATGTTTTAAAAAAATCTTGAGCATTGACATAATGTCAAGTATTGTCGTCAAAAAAAGATAGATTTAATCCACACTTCTCGAATTACAATCGATAGCTTATAACTTAAGTTCGTCCCATGCATTAGTTACTAGTAAACTGTTGGATTGGAGAAACTAGTTCTCCAACCTTTTTAAGTTCGCGGATTGCTTGGCTTTGAAAATACATTTGCCGCGGCCCACATCGATTGAGGGCATGCATTTTGTAGACTTAGTTCAACGTTTTTGATCAAAAATATGTTTTTATCTTACTCTAGATATGCCTGTTGAATACTTAACCTGATTGTGTGAAGAAAAAAAAGCACGTATGTATAGTAATTAGCTTTTCTTCTTCAAAAATAATTTCTTTTGCGGACCACATCTATTAGCTCCACCGACCACAAGTGTTCCCTGGACCACAGGTTTAAGACCACTGCTGTAGTGTGTCAGTGCATGCAATCCATTCGTGCATACATATGCATATACTTGTTCATAATTTCATTCAAAATATTGTTCTGAGATTAATAAATCTGAAAACATACTAATTGAGATGCGATAAAACTGGTGCCTTAAATAGAAATAACACGTTTCAAGTGGCAATGTTATTTTGATAAACATTGTACCACAAGTAACACAGACACTAACTGGTATAATAAACAAGATGTTTATTATTGTTCAAGTTAAACACAATATCAGATTCAGATTTTTCTTTGTATAATTTTGAAATCGATGTGTTCAAATTCCATTTCGTGCGAATATATTTCAATACAAAACACGAAATCAAAATTGTCTTGCGAGGGCTAATAACGAACGATTTCCTTCTATCGAAAACTCCTCTCACTGTACACCTCTCGAGAGCAAAGGCACACCGTTTACAATTCAATCGACATAAAACACTGTCAATTGTTTGCATTAAATGCGCTTCCTTTGCGCGACCGTAAATCACCCTTGCTCATGTTATTCAGCTTGCGTCGAGAAAGGTTACCGTCGAAAGAATCGTCGAAGGAGCTCTTTTTCATTTTTTTAGGACTAGGACATGCGACGCAGTCATCTATTCCGAAAGTACACAGACTCCGTTTTCCTCTCAACCAGCACTCTCCGAACCAAGCTGCTGCTGCAGTGGACAATGGTACGACCGGTCAAACCCGCTACCTACACAATAAGAAAGCGGGTTCTGTAATGCACGGTCCAGCATATCACTGCGCTATCTTTACTTTTCACACTCCGTTGAATGGGAGATTTGATTCAAGGCAGGGCACTCGTTTCCTTCGGCAGCATATTTCATCGCCCCGCATCCAGCCGCGTAATCGTAGATGGTGGGAAATTAATTGCAATCGAACTCATCACCGTTGTCGTACTCAATGAAGCCATGAAACTTTTTTTTCTAGCCGTATCTCGGGAAACCTTTGCACACAAATTCAATGGAACCTCGAGTGATCAATGGATCTCGTGCGTACCTTGGGTTCGACCGGTCGCTGGGTTGGCTAGGAGAAGCGCACTGGACAAGCACACATACACTCACCGGGACGGAAGGGAAATAGAGAAACATAAATGTACCGAATGCCTGCCCCGGTCGTTTTGTGGCTGGTTATGAACGAGTCGTAAATTTTTACGACCCACGAAATGGGTCTCCTACACACTGAAAGCGCTGCTTGGTGGAGGACAGGAAAGGACGAGGGCCACACGACACTCTTCCGAGGCAGTGTTTCCTTCTTCTATTTTTGTTAATTGTATCAAGTTAACCTCGAAAAGCCGAAAATATCCTTTAGCCAGTTCTGGGATGAATGAAATCGATTGAGTGCGTCGACTCGAGTGTGAATGATCGTCGATGGTGTCTCGGTGTGGGAAATATGCGATCATAAAAGGATGGGTTTTTTTTATTATTACGAACGCAAGCCGTACAAATCGATTGACCATTAAAATCTTCTTTCTTTTGGACCTGACTCAATGGAAGGATTTTTTTTAAATCAATTCCACTGCTCGTAAGTGGAAATCGTTCACAATGAATTTAGTGGTCCAGTGCATGATCATGAGGGGTTTTTTTTAATCCGTCTTACAATGAATGAGAAAAGGTCAAAATAAATAGATCATGTATGGAGCAGGTTTAACCATTTTTCATGCTGTTGCAATTCAATAAATCATTTTCACTGAACAGTCAACAACCAAAGGTTCTTGAAAAGAGATAATTTTCTGTTTCGAATCAATTACGTTAAAAGTGTGACCTATAACGACCTACAGCGTGTCCTTTTTTTAACATTAACAAGTACAAAGTGATTCCAGGCATGGTTACAGCAAGCCCAAATTAAAACATGCAACGTGTGCTAACGAAGGTAAGTTATTTCGTACAAACTACTACATACGGTAACCGCATACCATCTCTATCGGGCCAAGTACAGCTAGCACGAAACAAGATAAACGATCCGTTTAGCTTCCCCGAAATTCACCAGCGTTGAAATCCGGGGCCCGCACCGTAGCAAAACGCTGGTCCTTTTTTCCGCGCTCCCCGAGAATATCTTTCCAATTAACGCATACCAATAATAACAATTTTGTTAATCGTCTCAAAGCTCACGGACATGCATCAGAGAAAGGATACGGGGGCGAGGTAGGGAAGAATGTGCGCTCCGAAAGGACCGACCAAAATTAATGAACACGAAAGAGAAAGAACAACATCCAGCAACAAACAAAGCGAGTGAAGAAAACAGCGAGGAAAGGCAACAAATGAACTGCTACCGTGGTAAGAGATGAACTTATCAGATCATAAATTATCATAACAAGAACAATTTTCCGAAAATTTAAAGACTACCTGTGTTCCGAGAAATAGATTCGGATGGATTCGAAATACACAACCAACGACTTGGACGAAATAACAACCCCATCGTACCGATACCGCTCACTAACATCGCTTTCCGCAGCAAATGTGTAGTAGCAATGTTGTAGCAACGCGGGCCTGTAAACGTGTTGCACCCTTTGAACCGCTGTTGTTCAACTATCGAACCGAAGCATGATTAATTAATCCAAAATGCCACTGTGCTGGTACCACCACCTCCTGCACAAACGTCCCATAATCCCAGGAACTGCGGTAGTGCTAAGCCGCCCCCAATCAACCCTATCCTTACCTGAGCCCGTGTGTGGAATGGAATGTGCGGATCTATCCCGGGGACGTTTTGTGCCCGTACCAGTCATTAAGAGCCTTCATTCCTAAAGATCTCAATTCCGACGAAACACTGGTTAAACGGCAATCAAGAGCGGCTTAGTAGAACACCTTGCCTCTGCCTCTCTTAGAATGAATATTTTCCCCTTCTGCTGCCGAACCGCGACTGCGCGATTGAGACGGAGCAGACAAAAATGATCTAACTTTCGATCGAACACATCAAATATTCATGAGGTACAAATAGGAATATAAATTTTATGTTCCTCTCCTTATGTCTTGCGTTCGCAGCGCTCGCAGTAATGCTCACGACGCAACTCGCCATCGCTGTCGATCGACGGGCTAACGGACCCCGGGGGCTGTGATGATGCTGATCGACGCCGATGTTGAGCGTGCCGGGAAGGCATGCCGACAACAGGAAGCCCCGACCGCAAGCGCACTAGAACCATAAATTACATCAATCAAATCCATCCAATCTATGCTCCCGAGCCTCGAGTGGACTGGATCCGTCCCGGGCTGATGCTGGAGGGTGCTGATTGGATGCAACGATGGCGCACAAAATGGATCCTCATCCTCATTAGCCGCACCGATCAAAACCCGGTGTCACATCAGCCACATCCCGCTTGGGGGATCGGTGGTGCTTGAACGGTGTTCGAGGGGGAAAGGTTGTGCGAGGGTTTAATAAATTTCGGTAGCACCCGAAATTCGTTATCGACCCGGTTTCGACCTGCCGAGAAGGGTCCCGCAGGGTGGAAAGCTTTAATCAGTGCCAAACAATCTGTAGATCGCTGCTCTGATCCGTCAGGATCGTCAGGCTACTGGTTCTGTTTTCAGCTTCAGCTATCGCTGCTCTCCGCTCTCCGGCGGGAAGGGGAGCATCTCGCCAACCACCGTACCGGACGTGACGATCCCAATAGAGCGCCGATTATTTCTGCTGATAGCCGAATTGCCTTCGACGAGGGTCCAATAATATATTAATTTAAATACTGGCATATCGAACCCGCGACATCCCCACGGTCACGACGGATCCGTGTTCTCGCCCGGTCCGTTCCCAGCCCAGCCAGTGGACGGATTTATGTGGAGCAATATAAATGAAATAGGCTGCTGTATCACGGTGGCTCATTAGTTTTCCGAGAAATTGTCTAATTGGGTGACCGTGTTCCGTTGTTCTTTGTGTGTTGTTGGTCGGGATGTCTTCTGGCGGGGATGCCGTTCTTGTTACCTGTTGTTCATGTTTTGTTTTTAGCAAATAAAAATAAGCATAAAGCTAAACAAAAGTTCCTTATAAATGTGAATGTTTAACATAACTTCAACTTAACTTTTTCATCATTTTTTTATGGATTCGTATGTTTAAAGTTGCGAAACAATAGGTAATTATTTTTCATGCATCTTGTGTTAGTTATCAGAAACAACTGGGAAACCTACATTTTATAATTAACTTTAAATTAATGTATACTTTCAGACACAAATAGATCAAAAAAGGTTTAAATATAATGAATGTTCAAGCCGCTCAATATGTTGTTTCAGTTGAAATGATTGCACTTAAGTAGCCACAACTCATAAATTCATTAACACGATGGTTAAATTTACAAATTTCAATTCAATACTACAAACATGCATCACCTTTTTGCATTAATAAGCTACGATAATTTCAACAAAAATAAAAAGGTTACCCATGAGAAACACAAACAAGCGCGACAGAAACCAAATCTAACATGAGCCTAATAAAATCCCCAGAGCAGCAACATCAAACCTCGATAAACGCTCACCGGATCTAAATCCGTACGATATCGTCATAAAATTATATTGTATATGGTCATCAAACACATACCGATCATGTTCAAAGGTTGGGTGAGCTTAGCTAGGAAACTAAAACAACACAACCCGTACCGCCGCCATCCCGATAGCCCCAGCGCCGCGGTACGATGAAGCCGTAAATTAACTGGCGAGTCACAACAGCAAACAAGAAAATCGATCGCGCTACCAACCGGATCGCTTCCGATTGTACCGAACCGAACGACAGAAACTGGCTTTTGGTGTAATCATCAGCCTCGCTCCTGCCCGTCTCGGCACCACCGCCTCGCATCGGGTGCGTTGAATCTGTGAAACCGTTGCTTGTTAAATCGTTATCGAATCTTTATGATTATTGGCATACTCACATCCTACTGCTTCTCCTACACCCGCGGATGGGGCATGAGAGCCGAAGGGGGACAAAATTAACAATAAAGCCCCAACGACACAAAATTAACTCCTTCTCATCAAGATATGGATCTCTGGAAAGGTTGGCCGGGACGAACCACACTGCCACCACTGGGTTTCCGAAACTTCTACCCAAACCTGCCCGTGCAGCAAAAAGGCGCAGTGGGTCCAACACCAGAAGCGAAGCGCTGAAAATTAACTGAAATCACCTCAGCCCACTCAATCGCATAAACATCGAATCAAATCATCTCCGCACGCAACCGGCGAGAGCGAACGTAGACATGTTTGCCGTCCGGGACGCGAAGAAACGCACTGCGCTACTAAACATCCCTCCCCACCCAAAAACGGGGGGACTTTCATCGCCCTCGGGAAGGAGCCGGACCCGGGGGGTTTGAGCAGCAACCTATGGCTTTGGCAAATGAATTTCCTCCGGCTCGTTACGTGCGAACCGGGGCCTACCCGAAGACAATTAATTAATGAACCAGTGCGCCTCTATAGGCCTGCTAGTGAACTGTTTACAGCCAGCCGTAAATTAAGCCCCCGTGTGGGACGATCCGACCGTTTTTGTGCGTGCGTGTATGTGTGTTTGTGTAAGGATAACGATGTGTACGATGAAACTATGCTCAAGTCGGTTATTTTCCTTTAGCAAAGCGTGTTGCGTACGCGATCCTTACGAAATCATTGCTTTTTTAGAGGAGCTAGTCACCATCAAACCATCGGCGCGATGGACCTGCTTTAAACGATCCTGATCGGTGATAATTTTCTCATGTTTTGTTCAGCTTTCTCGTGTGCTGGTACGATGCAAGCGATGCGTACAAAACAAAAAAAAAATCCGTCCTCCCAAAGGAAAAATGATCGATTGCATTCTTTACCGAGCCAGTTGCCGGCCGGATCAGGGTTTGCCCATCGCCAAACGTACGGAATTGATTGCGAAATGGGAAGACGATGGTGGAAAATTTATTTTTCAATCCGATCGGTGCAAAATCGTAACCGCGACAAAAACGCATCAACCCTACACGGCCGGTAGATCGTTCTGTCTCTGAGAGACAGGTTGGCTCGTTGGCACGTTGCACGTTTGGGCGCAAGGTGGGCAGCAGTAGGCGCTGCATTCGCTGTACGCCAGCAAAAACTATTAGGAATAACAAATCTCTAACCAATGTGCACCAAGGCACATCAACTGGTGGGTCGCAATAAATGGTCACCGTCGCGCGATCGCCATTTTGCTCCGTTACCGAGCCGAACCGCGAAAACGTGCGCAAGATCCGGCGGCAGATAAACCGCCCTGTCCAGGTAACCTGTGCCACCGCTGGGACGGTGGCTGGCTGGAGCTGAAGCAGGGGCTCGTTTGGCGTTGCGGCAGTACCGTAGAGCGTTCCGTCGAAGATCGGCAACCATCGGGGCCGTACGGAGGTGAGATTTTTATCGCCAATATTGTGTGGTTGATTGCTTGCGTTGACGGAAATTTATTGTGACCGATCGCGCAACAGCGGTGCGGTACGTGTTGGTAGGGTACTACTCCGGGGCTGGCGTTTATGGTGACACAGATCGACGATCGGTAAACCCTTACCCAACACATACAGTCACTACAGCAGCAGCAACAAAAACCACAACTTGCAACCTGTTAGTGATCGGAGCGGGCAGGAAGGCGAGGAGCTTTTGTACCGTTGTCTGCAGCCAATATACTAATTCTACGATGATCGTTAAATACGACATCTGGCTGAATGGAATGATTTTATTTATTGTTCAATTTCATAATTTTATTGGGATACTTATACATATTAAACAATTTGTTATATTCTGGTTGTTAATACTATTGGCTGTTGTAACTGAGGTCGGTCTAGGGCCGCCTCAGTCTCCAATAGGATTGTTTGCTATTTTATGTTTGTAATTCTTTAAAAAAGCCACACACAAATTAAGATATTTGTATGCTCTAAAATAAAGCTTCTCACTTGAATGTAAATGCCAATTACACTTCGACTGCGTTAGTAAGTCTAAGCTATATGATCTACACATTAACAGTCGCACAAAAATCCAAATTCTTACTCCTCTATCCTCAGATATCTTAACAATGACACATGATACAAGTGATTACTCTTTAACCCTTTGTTGTTATTCGCCTCAGAGTTTCATATCTGTTCGATGTTTTAAGTGGTGTATACAGCAATTATCCGCAGTTCGCGATACTCGATACACGCGAATTCGCAGTACGAGATTCCACTAAATTTGACAGCTACATGTGTTTTTTGCAAATATTTTAATTCTTTGATATATTGTATGCTCTTTTTGAATTTCCTTAGTATTCTTAAAGCATTTTGCAATAAATTTGGGCAAAAGATACCTGTTTTACAACAAAAAACTTTAATGCAAAACTCTGTGGCGATATTTTTCAACCCTCAAACCAGTATTGTAAACTATTTTTCTATAGGAATCCGCTATACGCGAAAACTCGAGATACGCTATTGTGCTCGGTCCCGTACGATAGCGTATATCGGATAATGACAGTACAGTCAATTTACCCCAAAAACTAAAAAATCTAATTTCCAGTACCCAAGAATGTCTGGTAAAAACACCAAATCAATACCAACTTTTTCTCAAATATCATCTCTGCTGAAAATTTTAAATGCGTCTTTCTCAAAGATTGAAAATTACAACATTCAAAATTCCTTTTCCTCTAAAAAAAAACTCTTCTCAAGCAGACTTTAAGAAGAGCTGGGTAAGGCAACAATAATTGACATATGAGAAAAAAGGTATTTTCCAAAATTCGGTTCTAACATCCTGATCCGAAAAATATGCTCTTCTTGAATTAATCTAGCTTCATATTTGGTTAGTAAGCATTATTTCCCGAGACACTCTTGTAAAGATTTCCGCTAGACTGTGGTACAAACGCGTCAAAAAGTGTCTCGTAAACATGTACCACTTTGCGCCTTCGGTAATATGCTATGTAATATGCATCATTTATCTTTGCACATCGCACCAACAGTTAGCTGCGCGAAAGCAACAAGCTACTGCATCGAACACTGCAATTCGATCGTACGAATAAGTTCATTTAACGTCGATGCTCGATTTTGATCTCTTTATAAACGATTGCCCGCACAGCCAACCATCTTGCGCATAACTAATTCCGCCTGCACCACTCGGGCCTGACGATCATTACTTTATGCGGGGATCTTTTGTGTTTGTGTGCAAAACACGGCTTCTAATGTGTCAACGTTTTTCTAATACGAGCGAGTCGGCATTTAACGGTCAAATAAATAAAGAAGCAAACGATCGTGTTTGGAGAACGACAGGCCGGAAAGTAGGCCGCCGCAAGCCGGGAGGAATCAATTAAATTAATTTATATGCTCAATCTTAAACGTGGTCTTCAGATGGTTCCCACCACCGCACCCAACTCCCCCTTTCATACCCAAAAGCAAAAGCCACGAAACAAAAATGGAGTGTTTTGCTTTACTGCGCTGCAATTGCTTGCTGCCGGTGCTGTAACGGCACTAAGCATCGCAACTGGAGCAACGTCGTTTTGACAGATCGATCGAGGAAGATAACTCGGCTGTCGGGATCGATTCCGTTCATGGCAGGGGCTAACGTTCGTAAACTCAACCACATCGAAATCTCCACCCCGTTCGGCCCCGGCTCCACTTCCAATCGATTTCGATCGAACAGAAATAAATCAATTGCTCGACTCCGCTCGTTTGACCGGAGCGTTCTTTGATAGCGATCGAGCGCTCATGTGAGATGTGCCTCGCCATCTTCGTCCATGGCTGGCGTTGGTAGCGTTGATGCTGATGTACGCAACCGGGTCGCATTTACGCAGGACATGGCTTGGGCATTGCAGAAACCGCCTAATGAACGCAACCACCGCTACCCACAGTCTGTTGCACAGTTCAAAGCAATCCATTGTTTTCAACCATGATGGCTGCAGGCGTGTGGTATGACGTTCGATGGCGACGGACGGGCAGCATCAAATTAGTAATGTTTTGTACGTTCGCATGGTCCTAATGGTATATGGCGCAGCGTACAAGTGTTGCGGAATGTCAATTGTCGGCAGAAGAGAGGCAGGCAACATTTCAAGCATTGGAGCAAAAGGGAAAGAGTGAAAGAGATAGCAGTGGATTTAAAAAGGAGAAACAGATGAACGTACACTGTGTGAATGAATTGTTCCTATGATTTATAAGATTATATCAAACCTGAAATGATCTACGCTAGGGCCGCTGTGATCTCTGCAATGTGGTTGATCATGGCGAAACGATGCGCACAGTGGTTCTGCATATACATACGCTTTTATTAACTACATTGTTTTTTACATTAATTATTTACCTTTTTTATTCAATTGATTGTATTTATGTTACATTTATAAAATTGATTTTATTAATTTTTATTGTTTTTTTCCTAAATTTCTATTTCAATTGTTGGTATAGATTTGTTTTCATTATTCCGTCTTAATTTCTCATCTTTTTAGATGTAACTAAAAGGAGTTTTTCAAGAGTTTTTATTGCTTTTTCTTTTTGTTGGATATTTCCTTTTATTTATGCTATTGATTATATTTATGTTTTATTTATAAAATTAAATCGATTGTTTTTTTATTATTTTATCCTAAATTTCTACTTCAATTGTTGTTATACATTCTTTTTCATTATTCCATCTTATTTTCTAATATGTTTCTAATTACATTTATGTTTTTTTCGATATATCGTAAATGCATACTTTGGGCAACTATTCTGTATTTTAAATATTTTAAAAGTCTTTATGTACTATCTTGAATGCTGCTATATTCTATTAAAAATAGAATAAAGAATTGATACATGTCATGGCAATGAAAACATAGTAACCGAGATGTTACAAAGAAAATAAAATACGAAAAACAAAAAATTTAAATAAAATAATATAATCAAAATGCAATTGAAGTTTTCCAACTAATGCATTTGAATGCACAAGCTTAAACAAAAATCAAAAAAGAAATTCTAGTGAAAATATTGTCGTTTTTCCTAATATTTTTCTGCCCACTATCCAACTCGAACTCACTAGCTGAAAGCGCAGACACAGCCGAGCCAGGTAACTTATTTTTATTGTCATTGATATTATTATCATTATCGATCGTGCACATGAAAAATCGTGATATTTGCCGCCGCCCATCCCATCTTGCTACCTTGGAACACCCCCAGTGGCTCCTCTTCCTAAGCTCAACGAGCTTCTATTACGAGCTATCCAAACACGTTACAGAAGCGTCCGGCGATCCGCTGCAATGGACACCCACCCCCCTGCTGCTCCGCCGAAGAGTAACTTTTTGTTCCTTTATTTTCTCCCTCACCTCCTGCCACTGTCAGGTCAGTCAGAGAGCATACATGAATCGGCCGAGACGAAGACGACGACGATAAATACGACAACCGGTGACGAGCGGCTGCAATGCCAGGCCCGTACGAACGAGCGTACAAACTGTCAAGCCATTTTGTTGAGAAATAATCAATTAATAAATCATGCTTGTCAACAATTTATTCAAACATTTATTAGCTCATTAGTATATTTTAATTACCCGAGTTGCAACCGGCCGACAGTTTGCCCGATTGGCCCGATGTGTTCATGTCGCCCAGTCGTGGCGCGCGCGGTACCGACCAGAGGAGGGGGGAGGAGGGGAATGGATCGATGTGGGTACTACCGTGCCTCTCGACCGGGCGTGAAAGAGTTTATTTATAGTCGTACACTAGGCGATATACCCTTTTATAACCCTGCACGGTGCCACACCGCCGGTTCCGAAGGCCCGCTGGGAAGCCCACGAACGACGTTATGAGGACAGCAATAGGCTTTGGCAGGAGTGCCAGAATGTGTTGTGCAAGTGCTCGTGTGCGAGTGGTTGCGGCTTGTATGTGAAGCATTTTGTTGCCAACCAACTAACTCCTGCAAAATCAACACATTTTACGAGCGAATTAATCTTCGAACGCGTTCATTAGCGTGTTGAAAGTGGGTTAAGACAGAGGGAGAAAGTCGAGAGGGCCACGTTTAGTGACTGTTTTATTACTGATGTGCGACCAAAAAACCGTGTTTCGATAGATTTCTATTGCAATAATATTTTAATTAAATAAATTAAAATAGATTATGCTGTACAAGGTAGCTTGTAAACACATTGTGGCACTGTGAACACATTCGCCTTGTTCTTAATGTAAATGATTCGGTGTAAATGAGTTTAAGTGACTTAACAGCTTATGCTCTTCTAAAACACCAATTATCATATTTGCCCGACCCAAACGCCAACCTTCCCGGCAGACCTAGAAAACCGACCGATTCTCCCGTACTCTTCCGCTCGACACAACGAAACACGACCAAACACACGCCACGCCAAGCACGAACTCCAAAACAACACCTAATAAACAGTGCTGCTCTCTGGAACGGTCCCGGGGAACGAGCGAACAGAACGCCAACGCGAAGGGAAAAGAGCACACGGAAAAGCGAAAAGGGCAAGTTTACATTCAGAAAATTAGATTATAATATTAACATAAAAGTGTAAATGTAAATTAAATTTATCTTGTATTATAATTTATTAGTCGACCCCGCCGCCGTACTGCGAACCGGCAGCAGCCTCGTCGTTCGTAGGCGCTGTGTGTTCGCTGCATTCGCCTCGCTACAGCTTCGTGCCGTGTGCGAATCAATCGCGATGCAGTTTCACGATCCGTTGCACACGGTGGCTGCTCGCTTGCCGGCTACTATTTTTCACCACCTTGCCCCCGGGGCGAAAAGGGGGTGGTTTAGCAAACCAGGGCGACGCTTGTCTGGGGCTGCTTAATATACTTGTAAAACGAATAGCGCTGCAACCGGGCAAACGGGAGTCCCTGGCCGGGTAGCATTGCGCGATGGGTTTCAAGCAGCCCCATCGTGAGTCGAAGAAATACTGCACAAAGAGTTCCAGTTCAACTGAGAGAGAAAGAGAGAAAGAGATAAAAACGAATTGGCAAGGACTGGTTGGTAACGGTTAGGTTTGACCATACAGCGAAACCCACGTCACACCTTCGTCCAGAGATCGATCGATCGATCTTTCGGGGGTACGCGAGAGCGCCCCGAATGTGGGCATAATTTATTTACTCTATCGCTAAGACGACAAGTCATTGGTCTCAATAACGCTAATGAATTCCAAATCACTAGCCGTATGCACCGAGACACCCAGACTCGCGTTTGCTGCCTTGTTGCTGGTGCTGGTGGTTACTCCACACGCGATCACAATGTTTCTCGGAAAGACATTTTTGCAAAACCAATCTGCGCTCATCACAGCAAATGATTGCCTCTTCGAACCTGTTAATGGTTGATAGTAAAAAGTTCGTTTTATGATTGCAAAGTTTGCTTTTATTAAACGTTACAAACAAACGCGTGTATGGCGGGATGTGATTAATTATGTATTCATTCATTAGAAACTTCAGGCAATAATAAGCTATGTAATTGGCTACAAACAGAAAACGGAACGTAAAGCACACCAATTGACACATGATTCAATGCGTTTTGCCAATGATTAACTTGAAAAGTCCATACAATGCCTCTTAATTGCTCAAACCGGCCAACAACAGAAAGCATAAACAACATTACATTACGCCCCAAAACAAAACGTTAGCTCCATTCCGCCAGTAGGTCAAATCCCTTGCCCATTATAATGCAAACACACCAACAAAGTGAAAGGGAAGCGCACAGGAAGCTGTCAACAAGCGGCCGTCGTCTCACAATTAATGTTCGCAACGGAAGAGCGTGTGGTCTCTCTGCACGAATCAATTGATACGACAAACTCTCCGCACTGAGGCTCGAGATTCTAATGAGCCGCTCCAATCATTGCTGGTTAATTAAGAATTAATAAGATTATCTCATTCCACCGTCACTGTGCTGCTGTCAGTACCTACAGTGATCCAGCGGCAGGAAACGTCTCCCGTCTGATACGTCATCCCTCGAGTAACTCGCCACACATCTTATCATGCGGCCTACAGCGGACCTACCGCAATGCATGTTGTCCATCGCTCTTACCACACGATCAATATCATCCTACCCCGATCGCCCCGACCACTCCCCCTCTCTCTCTCTCAAGCGGTTGATGGCAGGCACGGGAGAGTTAATTACGCTAACAGTCGCTAACGATGACCAACACCAGAGCGAGCCAGCTCACACCCAGCAGCAGCAACTAACAGGCACAGACAGGAGAGTAGCCGGACACCATAATCGTTTCAGTGCAATGTTGTTGGCAAACCATTACGCCGTGGGTTAAATTAGATTCTCACTCCAACGCAAACGCACCCGGGGCTCACGCGAATGCCTCATTTCACACCTAACAGGCGTGCTGCTGTGGCCAGGGGTGGATGACGGGTCTGGCGATACTGTGTGCAATTATCAGACCAACAGGGCCTGGGCGGCAGGATATCCTCAATCTACTTTCAATTAATAACGATGTGACGGAATGCTAACCAGGTGAGCTATCTCTCGCCGATTGATCGCAAGCTGCAGCAAGCCCGATACATAACGAGAGCATGGAGAGTTACTCCCTCCCCTGGCGGTGCATTGTTCGGATAATTATCTAGCAGCGTACGCAGCACAATCTGTTAACCATTTCGCTGAAGTAATGATGTGTGTTTGTCATTATTAAAACATAACCCACCTTAACCGCTCCAATTGCTCCGACAGAGGGCTTCATGATGACAAAAAGAAAAAAATAGTGTCCAGGCTCTCCACCCTCTCCCTGCCTATCACACGATGGTGCATCCGAGCACGTATCAATTCACACATCACTAAATTGACAACCAATCTACAATAACGATGACAGGATTGGGCCTTTTCAGACACCCATGCCTTTGCTCAACCGTGGAAATGGGAACTTTTCCCACCGAGCGGCCCAGGTGTGCTGAAATCGCACTCGCTGCCACACTACACACACCGAGCAGGGGACCAGGCCTGCTCATTTCGGCACGTTCAGGACAGGGCCGACCGCAATCACTCGCCGATTCTTCGCGTTTGCACGCACCTAGCGACGATTAATGGCGATTTTTATTTTTAAGCTCCCATTTTTCCCAAATAGAGCTGTAACTAAGCGATCGATTATTGATTGACTGACACGTAGGCGACATTTTCAACCGGTCGCGACTCGCGAGACACCCAGGGAGTGAGTGGGGTACACCTATGTGTAATTGTTTTTTTTTTTTTATTATTTGGTTGGGTCAAGAAATAAGGTAGAAATGGTTCTCGTTAGTGCAATTAAGCGGGTTTTTATATGCGTTTTACCTTGTTTCAAATGATCTGTGCTGGAACTAAATAGCAAAAGTGGGAATTTAATCACTTTAATGATAGCAGCAATCAGCACCACGCTTTTCAATTGGAACATATTTAAACGTTATAAGGTTATACATACTGTATTTTTTTTTATTAAACTGTTTTGTGCTATTTGTGCCTACTTGTGACTACTTTTGAAATGTATTACACTGATGGTCCAAGGATCCCACAAAGTGTTATCTGTCTCTGTCCAAGCTGAACACAAACACCGGTTTCCCTTCATCAGTCCATTTCTATTATAGTATAGTTTTTCCATTTTATTATAAAATTTCCAAAATTTCATTTTAAGGTGATTTAAGTGATTTCAAGCAAAATACTTGTATTTAACTTGTTTGTTTACTTGTTTACATAAGTAAAAATTATATTTTAAAATATTTAAAAATTTGTAAACTTAAACCAGACGGAAACTTTTGTACGTTAGTAATCCCACAAAAAGTAACTGCTGTCTTGACATTTGACATTCTTGAATTGCCCTATAACAGGTTTAAATTATTTCAAATAATATTTATTTGGATCAGGATCTATTCTTCAGGTCTTTTGAACTATACCAAATTATTGAATTTACCCGATTTAACATTTTTAATGCACATATGATTTTAAGCAGCATCGTTTGTCTTTAACACGTGTTTGAATCATGCACGTTCTTTGTGTAAAAGTCTACTTTTCTGATAGATGAATTTAAACAGTGCACGTCTTTGTGTTTTCATTTATACCATTGCATTACAGAACAATTGAAAAGCATACAATGAAAAATCATAAAATTCAATGACATCATTTAAGCGTGCATTTTGCGGACGATTAAATGCCATAAACTATGGTTATGGCTTACATTACAATTTAATGCTACATTTACGTACGATCTTGGAAAGGTACATGAATCTCGGACACGGTACCATTCGCGAACCGAAAGACAATTCAGACAATTTTCCATTTTATTATAAAATTTCCAAAATTTCATTTTAAGGTGATTTAAGTGATTTCAAGCAAAATACTTGTATTTAACTTGTTTGTTTACTTGTTTACATAAGTAAAAATTATATTTTAAAATATTTAAAAATTTGTAAACTTAAACCAGACGGAAACTTTTGTACGTTGGTAATCCCACAAAAAGTAACTGCTGTCTTGACATTTGACATTCTTGAATTGCCCTTTAACAGGTTTAAATTATTTCAAATAATATTTATTTGGATCAGGATCTATTCTTCAGGTCTTTTGAACTATACCAAATTATTGAATTTACCCGATTTAACATTTTTAATGCACATATGATTTTAAGCAGCATCGTTTGTCTTTAACACGTGTTTGAATCATGCACGTTCTTTGTGTAAAAGTCTACTTTTCTGATAGATGAATTTAAACAGTGCACGTCTTTGTGTTTTCATTTATACCATTGCATTACAGAACAATTGAAAAGCATACAATGAAAAATCATAAAATTCAATGACATCATTTAAGCGTGCATTTTGCGGACGATTAAATGCCATAAACTATGGTTATGGCTTACATTACAATTAAATGCTACATTTACGTACGATCTTCGAAAGGTACATGAATCTCGGACACGGTACCATTCGCGAACCGAAAGACGAAAGGATAACAATTAACCAACAAAAATTATGATTGACTTACGTGCCGCACTGCTCGTCACATCATACCATTTCTGATAGCAGAGAGACGGCAGCAGACAGGAAAAGTAAAAAAAAAAAAGAAACAACACCAGTAGCACCGTTGGCTGTCTGTGCAGGTATTTCTTATTGTTCGAAATAAAATAAACATCTTGTTAAAATTCCAACATTTTTTGCGCACACCACAGCCCATACCCCAAACCGCACTCCACAGTTGAACCCGCAGAGGACAGGAGCATTCAAACGGCATCCACAGTTTGGTGTGTGTGTCTGCGTGTATGTGCAAAACGGGAAATAAAATAATATCACCCCGCCACATTGGCGCAGATCGGGACAATACACAGAGGGGGACAACGACGACTGCGACGACCACGACGACATCACATTTCGCGTTGTTCTTCACCTATCCGCCATTTTGCCGCAGCGCTGCGCACGCAGCCTGTTTTAACGCTCCTTTTATTATACGCAACAACAATGTGACACCGAGCCGATGTGGACGCGCAAGCATGGCGAAACTGTGCGAGCAAAAATGAAAAAAAGACGCAAAACAAAACAACAATCAGCGAAAGGGAACAATTGGTCAGGAGGAATTGGCCCAGATACCAAAACAACAGCAAAAAAATGATTCTTTTACAAAATAAACGATTCGATGCAGCACCGAAAGCACAGAACGCACCTACGGAGCAGATCAACACCACACACCACACCCCGCGTGGAGCCGAAAACACTGCGCAAAAGCAAAAACCGCTTGACAAATTACGACAAAAATGCAACGATCACTTTGATGAAGGATGCACACAGCGCGCAGCAGTTTGGTGTGGACCATAGCTTCATTTTCGAAACAAGTCATTAGCGATGTAAGGCGTCCTCGCTGCTCTGCTCCATCTCGCACAAACAAGGCATGGAATAAGTTTGATGCCACCGAAGCAGCGGGTGCGGGCCTTTTTTGTCATTTTGCCGTTTGCCCTCCGAAAGGTGAACGCGCGCGCGCGCGCCTGAGGAACGAAGCGCGATATTTGCGATAAATTGTTTCTATACATTTGGGCTTCGCAGTTTGTACCGGCGGCGGCCCGGGCGCGGCCGGGAGGCTTGCAAAAACTTTATTGGAATTAAAATATTTTGATTGGTCCCCATGGTTGAGGGTTTTTTTTTTGTGTGGCCAACCGCTTGGTGTGTTGCGGTGTTTGTGCCACCAAACGGAGGTCACTGATCCCGTGCATCAGGTTGTGTCCTTTTTGTCGTGGCCTGTCGACTCCATGACTGCCCACTCGCAAACTTGTTGCTGAAAAGTAGTTCAACAGCTATGCTTAACGGGAAAATCGATTGTATTGTGTAGATGACATACATTTTATCAGGCTATTTTTTCCAAAAAAAACGATCGCAAAACATTCGCACCAGCATGGGAGAAAAGGAAACCGCGATGCTCTTGCCCTTACACAACTCGTTGCGCGTTAAATTGCCGCAGTTTTTTTCCAGGAAATCTCGACACTCCCCCATCGTCGTAACGTTCTCGTGCGGGGGCAGAGCTCAACGATAAGTCACATCATTCGTACGAGGAGTTTAATTAAATCACATAAATTTACAACTCAATTGCGGCCTGCAGCGTGTCAGACCAATGACAATGTCTGATGTCTGTTTTTTTTTGTTATGTTTTGTTCTTCGCTCTTGTTAACCGATGTCGCACACAGTGGAACTACTAAATACTACCAGGGACTTCGCCCGGGGGGTTTCCGCAGAGCGGGCGGATTGTGGGTGGAACGCACCCGCGAGGATCGCACTTGCAGGCACACACGATCGGCTAATTGTGTCCAATTGAAAGTTTATTACATTATCATAAATAAGTCACTTTAATTAATTGTGCAATTGTGCTGCTCAAGTCAACAGGCAGTGATGTACTGATATGGTTTTGTGCGTTGTGTGTAAAGTTGCGGTGACGCTACAAAAAACAAGCCAAATCTAACGTCTTCTCGATTGATTATTCTAAGGGTTAGACGTTGTTCTATGCAAGCAGAAACAAATAAAACACACGTTTAAGTAATTTTGATCTAGGGAAGGTTATATGATTTTGAGCCAATGGCATCAATTTATATTCACTTTATTATAAACTGCTTGTTCCAATATATGTTTACCTTTATTAAATATTTAAGCAGTGGCATCAAATAACATATCCAAACAATTGCGGAAACCTGGAGAATAGAGTTTATAGAAACACATATTGAAATAAACCAACATCGACATAGGTGTCAAGTAGGGAATATGAAAAAAACACAAAAACACAAATCATTCAAAAGTTCGTAAAGCCAATGTTGCAATAGAGCGAATTTTCTAAGAACTCTTCTATTTGTGATTTAAGGCGATGTTCTCCTAGTACACACTACCAAACTACACACTATTCAATGTTCTTGCCTTAAACCTTTGCCTTAAAAATAAGTAACATGACTACGACTACCACTACGGGGCGGTCTCGTAGTACAGTCGTCAACTCGTACGACTTAACAACATACCCGCCATGGGTTCAAGCCCCTAATGGACCATGCCCCCATACGTGGGATTGACTATCCTGCTATGTGTGATCAGTAAGTCACTGAAAACCAAGTCCTGGCAGACAGGCCTTCACTGACCTTGCCTGTACCAAGACTGGTGGGCCTCGATACATGCAGGCCTTGTGACCGACAACAGTTGTTGTGCCAAAGAAAAAGAAGAAGAACGATGTTGAATCATTATTGCTACTTGTATGCATTAAACATGTACACTGAAATAAAATAAAATTCTTGAAATGATCATGATGAGCTCCGTGCTTTCATGACCCTCACCGTATTAAACACATTCTTTCGCTTAATCGACCGAAAATAAAAAAAGGTAAATTCTACTTACATCCCAACAATAAAAAGATTAAACTCGAGCTTTGTAACGCTTCACCCTCATGGGGCAAATCAGTTTTTGATTCATCTTCCTGCGCCTCAACATACCACCTGAACATGCTCGCTCAAATCAAACGAATTGTGCACAGTGCACAGTTGGGATTTTACGTTTCATTTTTGTCCGTACAATCCCGGGGCATGGCGTGCGCTTTCGGGGTACGTTTCCAAACAATTAGCTCTCGAAATTCAAGTACTCACTCAGTCCATCTACACATTCACCTCAACCAGTGGAGCCATTTATCATGCAGGATTAACATTCCACTTGGTAACTCTTTCATTCACAAACTGTACTGCGCATACCCTCCATCGAGACTGAGAGCGTCCTCGGTAAATAGCGTGAATTTTTGGACGATTTGTGTGCGCTGTAGCTTTGCTCAATGGGTTCGCTCACCTCAATGCAGCTCAACGCACGGGTACAATCTCCTGTAAACGATAATTCATTGTCCTTTTTCTCACATCCCAAAACTTTCATTCATGGTATCCTAGCCGGTCGCGGTCCGACGTTGCGGTAGAATTGGATGCGTCACTGACCGGTGGGCCACCGGCCGTCGGACCGAGGACCCTCTGCATCAGGAAAGTCATGCTCGAAGTCATAAATCTTTCCCGTTCATCAATGTCCGGATTGCCCCGGTCATCATCGAATCGAACGTCGCTTTCTTTACGATGCTTTCGGATCCTTTCGGAATGGATCAAGCAGCTCATTTATTAGTTTATGGCCGGCTGAAGGACCCCGGAGAGTTCTCGTACCGTTTTGTTACCCGTCACCCCGATTGTTGGGTACGCACGCTCTGTCGACTGTCGACTTAATTATTGCACCCACCCTGCTCTGCGCTTTCCGGGGCTACGGTTTGAGTGGCCCACTGCCGGCCACTCTTGAAGTGGTTAATCATTAACAAATAAACGCCCGTAACTATGCCGTTGAAATTTCATTCATACACCCGACGACAGGACGTGAATGTGCGAAGCCGTTTTGGACCGGAATTCTATTAGGAGGTCATTGTCATGATTCGGAGGTTTTTTTTCTCCCTCCGGTGGGTCCTAAATGTTTTTTTTTTTTTTCATTTGGATAAAGTGGTGGGAGTGGTTTCGGTACCTTACAAGATTTTGTCCGATCGTTTCTTTGAAAGTGAGAGGAAGAAATTATGAACAACAAGCCGAACGACACCTTGTGCGGGAGATTTCTTTGTGCCGGATCACCAAGTCATTCAAAACCATTAACAGTTAAATTGTATTTCATGCTTGGTTTTTTTCCGTATATGTGATTGGAAAATACTCATATTCCCATTAAAACTTCATTAGAACAGGTCAACCCGCCCGTCTATGCAACCTTTCAAATAGGTAAGTGTGAGTTTATGTATTATTTTGAGCTCAAAACATTCAAAAGTGTACAAAATTGTACATACACGAGGAGTTTTTATTTGAATTTTTCTTCATTCATCTTGTCCCATAACCTCCCCAAATCGCAATCAAAGCTGTGTTCGGTACGCCGCACGAAATTTGTCCCATGCCTGTTCATCACACTAACGACCTACGATGAGCGCGATAATTTCAACGTGCAAGATCGTGTAATGAAGCCATTACATCCGGCTGATAGCAGTACTCCTCACGATTGGTTTGCTGCTCCTGCTACTGCTATATCATTCTATTATTTTCCCACATTTTCCGACACCTCCCTCCCGGCTAACAATCAAACGGCCAGCGTAACATAGATAGAGAACACACAAATCGTATCCTCGCACAGCAATAAATCAACCATTTGCAAACAGCGCGCTGCACACGAAAAGCGACGACAGCGTTCTAAAGCCCGAGGATGGCGTTTAGGATTTCGGGAGCGACCGGACGCACAGAACCTAACCCCAATGTTCCGGCGTACGCCTCGTGTATCACACTAAAGCGCCTACAGTACAGCGATGTGGCAAAACGATGCGAACGATTGCCAAAATTGGCTGGAAATTGAATTAAACTGCCATTAAGTACGGCTATACGACCCCGACCGTTTGACTCGCCCGGGACTCGTGCACAACATTTTCCTGCTCCTGCTACTTTTACGCGCATATTTCTACCCTCCGGTTCGATAGGGCAGCGCACAAATGGCAGAGGGCTAAATAGCATTGCGTTTTGAAAGGAGGGGTTTTTCGGAACCGAGCACAACAAAACGCCACAACGCCAATAATCACACCAATAAGCGTCGAGTGTCGAGTGAGCTGGTGAACGTCGGTGTCTGTTGGATAACCAGACTCACTTCCGTGACCGATGGATATAATTCATGTGCTCGCTCGCGGAATCGTTTCTCTGGTTAAAGTGAAAGATACTTAATAGCTGTGATTGGGTGCGAATCACAATAAGTAACAACCATAATTGAAAAACGGTAAAAAAGAATTGAAGATTCCTTTAGCCTTTGGTATATCTAAAACGGGCATGAATAATTTGAATTATTTAATTATATTACGAATTAAAGAAATATTGCTATCAACATGTCTGGTCAATTTCTTGTCAGTTATTATTATTATTATTTATTTAATTCAACGGGCACAATGGCCAAACTCAAGATGTGCAAAAACAGTTTACAATAATCGTCATGTTTACAAGATTTTCAAGTTAAATAATGACGTTCCACTACAGCAACAGATAGTACCAAAGTAATAGTAATGTACAACATTCAATAGGCAAGGATCCATGAGCAGGAGCCAGAGTCTATCTTTGAACTGCTCTGAAGATATCCCAAAGTGAAATGCATCGGAGCTAGCATTTAACTCCGCAGACATACGAATCATAGGGTCTTACCGACCAGCACTGGATAGAAGCTGAGGTATCCACAGAATATGTCTAGTCCTAAGCAAGCAAGTCCTATGTGGAGCAAGAATGTTTATGCGGGACAACAGAGACGTTGAGTCGATGGCACCGTTGAGAACCTATGAAAAGGCACTGTGTGTTATGTTCCCTTACGACAAGAGGATCAAGGCCTAGAAGACGGCCTTGTGCAGTATACGATGGAAGATTGTCGCCAGGGAAAAAAGCGTTGAGCATATCTAGTAAATTTGCGCTGAATAGTTTCAATCCAATCAATAGCAGTTGTAGGGAAAGAGGCATAATCTAACACCGGACGAACAATGCTGCTCGCGGAATTATCGCGAAATTATTTGGTCGTCCTGAAAAGGACACCAAGCAGTTGGTTTCCTCTAGAAATAACGTTACTGTATAAAGATCCGATGTTGTAACGTTTTGGATGAAAAGTTGCCGATAGCTCTGACAAGCAAGGAACTGTTGCGGGAACTACAGTCACCATAAAAACTTAATATAACTAAATAAAAAAACGTCGTTCAAATAGTTATCTCCATTCTATTCCCTGTTGGTCATTGTAGGCAATCAGACATCCATAACATCCTATCACATCTAACGACAGATCAACTAATGGAATGGAAACTTCTGGCCATCTACATTATATTGGTAATCTCAGTCTTACGTCTTATTCACTTACAGGGAATTGATATTTACAAGGTTTTATCATTGTCAAAAATGACGGAGCAGTAGAGTCTGAAAAAGCGGGTAATGGTGATTGTAGAGGGGCGGTCTCGTGGTAGAGTCTTCAGCTTGGTCTCGTGGTAGAGCAAGACTTCACAACATGCCCGTCATGGGTTCAAGCCGCATATGGGACCGTCCCCCGTAACAAGAACTGACTATCCAGCTGCATGGGATACTCAATAAGTCACGAAGTCTGCCGACCCGACTTGCATCCGATCCCGATTTCACCGTACAAGTAATGCAAACAATTATATTATATTCCTATCTATAACGCAGCAGAAAGCGATCAACAACAATTTGATGGAATGAATGAAACCTTTGTCTTATTGAAGATCATTTTAGATCAATTCTTAAGAACATGTTTGCAACATAATTTCCTCAAAACATTTTTTTAAACAAAATAAAACTAAAAACTTATCAATTTAATACAAAACATATCTAAAAACAAACTACAAATCGGTATAAAATAAGAAATGGTTTTGCATTTAGAATTTGGACTCCAATCATACATCAATTCAAGCCAACCAACGACACCTCCCGCTGACCTTCGGATTGCATAGATTAGCATATGCTAATGTGTGTGTGTGTGTGCCTTGTGCTTCGCCCTGCCAGCATGGTTTGTGCAGACTGTTAAAAAATGCAACAATCAACAGTTGTCATATTTATAAGCGTATGCGGGAAAGAACACACACAAAAACTGCTGCTCAAATTTAAAACAAACCTTTTGCGCTGAACTTTGATGAATTCTGTCACCTCCCATTCTTAATAACCCTTCTTTTTTTAATGAGCGTCGATTATAATTTTACTCTTTCAAACAAAAGCGCACCGTGTTTCAGGCATTGACCTGCGGAGACGAAAAACAAACAGCAAACAGGAAATTGCACACCCGGTAAGGGTCAGGTTGGATCAACACAACACTACACACCGGGTGCAACGTTCGCTTTCACCACCAACCATCATCGCGATCATCATCATGATCATCGAGTCACCTTTTGGAGCTTCCGCGCTCCTGTTCTGGAAGCCGCTGGCAGTGTGCTGGTGATGCGTTTCCTTTTGCGGAAGAACTGACGGGCTGATGGACTTTCGACCTCCCGCCACTGCCATCTTGCACAGTGGAATCGTAATTGCTTTGAGCATCTAAGGGAACTGCCAACGAGGTTGGATTGCGAACGATCGTCCAAAAAGTCAACCCGAAACCCAGGTATGGCCGTGAAACGTTACGGTGAGATGCAGAAAGCAGCACACAATATTTCGTACACAATGTTTACGACCCTCAATAATGCTTTATGGAAGAAATTAATTTATATCAATTATAGCATCGGGACACCATTACCGATCGAAACTGCGAATGCGAAAGTCCATACCATCCACGTGCGATCCGCGTCGGACATCAGATCGCGAGCGCTGGGAAGATGGAGCCGCGGTCCCGAATGGGGCAAGATTTCATGCCGAACAGCACACGGAGTCAAACCCATCTCAGAGTTGTCGTTGATCCCTGTTGTGGCCCTGCCTGCCTGCCTGCCCCGTTCTCGTACGCTCGCGGCTCCCAAAACCGTGCCGACCAATAATAAATAACGAACGAGCGCACGGACACTGCACTGAACGTCGACTGACGGCGAAACAAATTGTTATAAGAGCGAACCGAAATGCCATACAATCGGGCTGGAAATGGACATGCCTCTTGCCCTTTGATATGAAGAAAACGACGAAATGTTACCAAAAGCTATTTTTGACGAGTCGCTCGATCGATCGAGAGGACACAAAGGCTCCTCTGTGGCAGAACCACAAAAATGTCAACGACGCAACGAAACCGAACGCACCGCAACCACCACACACTCAACACATCTGTTTCGATGCCAAATAAGCGCGTGATGTTCGTCATTCGACCTCCATCTCCCTCTCGGGGGGCGACCAAAGAAGGACACCGCATCCAAACAAGAATGGATCTGGCGAAGCAAAAACGGCTTACCACGGCTCCTGTCCGCCACCGTTGCCGCAATGTCAGCAATGCCAGAGTCATTAAAAATTAAAGATTTTCATTTTATAGCTTATTAAGGGAGCCACCAACCTCCCCTCCCCTTTTCCGGTACACATGGGCTTGGCTCTGGTACTTCATTTGCTTTTTCTCCCGCAATCATTTTCACTACCCGAGTTCCGGGATGACACTGCTCGGGGCAACGCAGAAAAAGTAGCCCGCGAGAAAAATTGAAATGGAATGTGGAAAAATTTTAATAGGCAAAACGTCCTGCGTCTATACCACTCCTGCACCTTTTCTCCACATAAGATAGACAGCCCGAAAAAAAGGAGTACGAGTCTCCCCTTTCGAGAGGGATGTGTTAAGCGTCGTTTTTACACCCTTTGCGGGGAGCGAGGAAAAAAAGGAAAATGTCCACATCCGTTACTGTTTGTTGCGCAAGCTCAGACAATGTGCAGCCAAAGATGTATGGGGGCCATTGCGGTTGCAGAGCGAATGGAATGTTCCATGTTCGCTCTACCACAAGGAATATATGGGGTGGGTGGTACGTGAAATTATGTCCAATCACCCCCGCTTTGGATAACAATAGGAACAAATGCAGTCGGTGAAGGAAATCGTGAACTACCTTTGTTGGGCTGTTGCTAGAAAGAAGTTTGCAAACTATTTCAAGGGGGTCTGTTTGCACGGTCTGAAATTACTTACTGACCTAATTTTTCCTATCCGCCGATGTAACGGTACACCTAAATGTGGTGTTGTTTTGCTATTTTAATAACTATCCGCTGTGCAATGATGTGGTATGAAGAGGTATTTTTAATCTGAAATAGTCAAAAACCTGGACCAGCACGACTACTCCAATTGGCGAAATTGTAACATAATAAGCACCAGTTACGTCTAAAGCATTAAATCTTGGAGCATGTACAAATGTTGCACACGAGGTCAGAAAAATGTTGAGAAAATTCTTGTCACCGTTTGAAAGATGCAACCCAACACGATAGTAGGTGCCTAATTAAATAGATGGAACCCTTCACTACAAGTACGTACGTGGAGCAAAGTAACCGTCTTAATACACCTAAAATACCTAAAAACCTAAAAAAGTTCACTTAAACCGTTGCGTTGATAAATTCAACTATCTTTCTCGTTTTTCTCCGAATCTGATTGATCGGCTACAATTAAATGTAAATGAAAGCATTCCACGGGTACATGCGGTCAGAAAAAGTATACATTTTAATCTTTTTCGTCAAAATTATGATAACAAATCAATTGAAACGTGTGGAAACGTTAGAGTTATCATACAAGCCAACAACAACTCTGGGAAATGCTATATGTAATTAAAGATTACTCCATAACGGCTCTCCTAAGCGCCTAAAGGTAGGCAATATAACGGTGTTAAATACGAACAAGCCGAAAGAATTTCCTAATTTATTGTAGTGATGGTAAAAGTTGGCAAAAAACCAGAGTCGACTCCGTTCCGACTCCGATCATTTCCGACTCCGAATTAGGTAGGTCAGCTCAGTCCTTGGGAATCGCCGTCCGTAGTCACTCGAATTGGAATCTTTCGGAGTCGCCCGGAGTTGGCCTTCGAAACAAAGGCCTGTATACGAAGTGCACGCGCAAAGTGTAGGACAAAAGAACACTACGAAAATAAATGCCTGTCCACAAGCACATTGCTGCGGACGGCTCCAATTTAATCCGATCCCAGTGGACTCTGATCGACTGTGGATGACTCCGAATTACTCGGACTCCGGGAGACTCCGATTCCGGAAGACTCCGGACGACTCCGGGAGACTCCGATTCTAGAAAGACTTCAGGCGACTCCGACCGACTCCGGACTCTGCATGACTCTGAACGACTCCGGATGGCTCCGGATGGCTCCGGATGGCTCCGGATGACTCCAGACGACTCAGGACCACTCCGACTCCGGGCGAAACTAATGGTTCCGATAACGCCGAAGTTGGAATCCGTCTATCAACATGCGGAGTCAGATCGGAGTCGTCAGTGCGCTCCAGAAAGCACATCATTAATTTGTTGACCTACTTGCTCTACATTTTAGATTTGTTCTGGTGCCAAATGTTTCTTTTAAAACCCATAAATATTGTACCCATATTGTACCCATAACAAAATAATCCAATCCATTCAGCATCATTTAAAGAAACTACATATAAATCTAGAGCTCAATGTCTTTTAGAAATTAATTATCTCAGGTATTTCCAAATATTAAAAAAAAACAGACACATCTGCTTCGTTTATATTCCTTAAATTTACTGAACAAGGACTAGTCGTTGTAAACAAATAAATTAGTCCATGTCTAAATTAGAGCTAAACACACCGCTTTCTTTAAAAGGAACGTTTTAGTTGTCCCTCATACGCCCCGGGACAAAGCTTTAAGTGCAGCAACAAAAACGATCAACTGCAAGTCATTCAATAGCAACAGCTATCGACTGGCCATTAGCAAGATTGGATGAAGGGTTTTTATTTGCTGTGTCTTTTACCACCATACATCGATCGATACAACACGATCAAGGTGTTTATTGGTCCTATGTTCCCTCTAAACCTCCAGTACAAAACCAACAAACAAAAACCTCTAAAAAAGCAACATTGCAACACATTCCACCACGATGCAAAACACTTGGCCGACCGTGCTAACCAATTCGATTCATTTGCGCACGTCGTTCCTTCCGCACGTCTCGGTCGCGTGGTGGTATCGGTGCTCCAGTCCGGATGGACTCTTCCTACCTAACGTCTTGCTATCAGCTACCATTTTCCCCAGAAGGATCGTTCGATCGCACATTGCCGTACATAAATAATTGAACATAACAGCTCGACGACCAGGCCGACCGTTTTTCCACTCTCGATTAGGATAGTATGTGTGGCCACCTAGTATTTTATCTTATCGATAGTTTTCCCGTTTTCTTTACGAACAGATCAATTGCTTTTTTGTTCGAACCCGCTGCCCCTTTCAGTTGCTAGCTAACCCCGGTCGACCCCGATTGCTACAAATCCTCCCATCATCATCATCATCATCCCGTTTCGCCCGACGATCGTCGACGTTTCGCGCGGACAAAACCGGCGGCATCCACTTTGGAACCCCGAAAAAGGAGTCCGCTACAAACTCGCGTCTCTAATGCGCACACTAATGTCTTCCTGTTGGGTGGGAAAGATCACCATCGGTGGTGATGGTGGCGGTGGTGACGAAATCACAACACAGTCGCTCCTTCAGCTCATGAAATGTTCGTCAAACGGACAGCGCTTCCATAAACGGAGCATGGAAGAACTGGGACGTTGGTGGTCTATTGACGCTATTGACCACAATGAGCGGACGGTGTGCGATCGTCAGCTCGATCTTCGAACGCCGAACAAACCAACTACAGGCCTGGACCCACTGGACCAAAAGGGTTTACTTCCCTCCGAACCGTTCTGCTGTCACTCACCAGAGTCAATCGAAGAAGATACGCGTGCACACGCATCCCGCTGCATCGGTGGAAGGCAGTTCTGGGAGGCTTGGTTTGCAGAACCAACCGACCGCACACACACACACCGTGTTGAAAATCATCGACAGACCGACCTCGATCGCGAAGCGGGAGTACAGTGCAACGGAGTGTGATCAAAGAGTGGCCCAAGGGTTGACTAATTAATTCCACGATTGACAACTCACATCGGGATGGTCAGCGATATCGTGATGCTTTTCATCAACACACCGGCACCATTTCGGCACGCTCCTTCCCGAAGGACTGCCCGGGGCTTGCTGTATACGCCTCCTGGCGGATCAATTGATTTCGAATTAGCCGGTGTGAAATGTGTCACGTGAGTCCTAGAACCTGGCGGGAAGCTTTTCTATCTAAGGGCAGATGGCCAGGTAGAAATGAATGATCATCGAACAACGCGCGCCAAACCAATGCGTGGCCGCATTTAACACCTTCGTTTGGTTGCGCGTGAACGGCATACACACACACACACTCAGTTTTCCGCTCTGATTTTCGTGTTCGTGCCGACCCGTAGTTCGTGGTCGGCGGCCACTGACAATGAGCTTTTAATTAATCATTTTCCCTTTTGGCTCGTCGTGGTCGCGGTGGTGGTGATGATGATGGTGCGAGGCGGCAATTGACGATGCGCGCACGCTCATGATACGATCATGATGTTGTGCGTTCGCGCTAGTGGGCACAGTTTTGCGCGGCCCACTTATCATGCCGCTTGCCACGCCGCTTGTAGGGGCTGATGCCCTTTCTGGGGGAGAGGCAGCCACTCGATTGGCGAACGATGGCGATCAGTTTCCTCCCCGCGAACTGATCGGCCAGACCCAAAAAGGGCAGTTCGCTCCCGGTACACAAAAGTACGTATCGCAAAGATTTGCAACGCTAAAAATGTCTCGAAGTTGTATCTACACGACGCAACGAGTACCAGCGGCACTGATGAACAACAAGCAGTCGATGCAAAGGACTGCGTGTTTTTTGTCGTTTTATTGAATATATTATACGGAAAAGTAAACGATGTTCAATTACCTGTAAACAACAAGAGGTATCTTTATTTTTAATATGCAAATTTTCTAATTATTCGCACTACAATGCAAAGTGATCTTACGGTTGTGTTTCAAACTAGCAACAAACGATTCGAACAGAATCAATTTTATTTTATTTTATTTTAATTTCCATTCTGACCCTGTGGTCTTCATGTATTCTCTATCCTTCTGCCAATTCAGATTAAAAGCACTACTTCTACTACTACACTTCTACTTCTTCGATTAGGCAACATTCTAGACTAGTCAGAGTTAAGCAACGTTGGTTTTTTCTAGGGTCTATTTTAAATTTTTGTAGAACCTTCCGAGAAAAAAAAATTAATAAATTCGTGAACTATATTGAATACAGAATCTGTTCAAGGAGCAAAAAACGTGTTGAAATAATGTGCATACGCTGATGATAAAGACATCATTGGTCTGCGGCTCTCCTATGTAGCAGAAGCCTACCAATGGATCGAACAGTCGGCAAAGAACCTCGGATTGCATGAACGAAGCAAACACCAAACTGATGGTGGCAACATCAGCGAACCTACCAATAAATAATCAGAACCTACGTACGCGTGACGGACAGATAGGTGAACGCACTTTTGAAGTCGTCACAGAATTCACCTATGTCGGGTCAAATGTCAAAGGACGACAATAGCATGGTAGTTAAGTTGCGCACAAGGATGGTGGCTGCCAACCGGTCATTCTACAATCTGGGACTATATAGTACGTACCGGCCAGGCCGATTCAGACTCGGGCAATGTTGACCCTGGATGATCATAGAACACAATTTGGCTCCTCTGACCCGTTCCTACTCATGTGCCGTGCGTTCCTACGCCGTCAGCGACGCTTTTGAGCCGAGAATTTCACCGACTGAGTTTAATGATCGTGTTTCTGTGCTAAATTCTGTTCCATAGTGCACGTTTTTATGTTCTATGTTAGTTCATTTTTGGCCCCGTATGTGTAGAACGACAATGGAGCCGTTATAATGACGAGCTATACGAGATGTACGACGACCTCACTGTCGTACAGCGTATCAAGCTCGCCAGGCTCCGGTGAGCTGGCCATGTTGTACCCATTGAAATGGTCGACCCAGCCCGTAAAGTATTTTTAGGTTGTCCACAATGACAGAGGTAGGCCCAAATTGAGGTGGTGAGATGACGTGGAAGCGTCCACCATTCAGACCGGAATAACGGATTGGCAGACGAAGGCACGAGACCATGAGCGATTGCAGGCCAAGACTGCAAAGCGGTCTCCTGAGTCAGGCCAAGACCGCAAAACGGATGTAGCGCCGGATAAGTAAGTTTCTCAATGGGATGCAAGTCAATCAATCGGTCGACTTTAATTAAGTAGGTCTGTTTTGCTTATACCTCCGAATGTTAAGGTTTAAAAATATCCCTTGCATTCATCGCTGTTTGAAATATTTCGAGGACACCAATAGAACAGGAATGTGAGTTTTGGACTAGTAGTGGACGTAAATGTGTCACCTTTCTTACACTTTTCCTCTACATTCACACACTGCGCCTTTCGGAAATAGCTTCATATTTAACGTTTCTTAGTATTGACACACTCGGAATGATCACGATTTCTTATCGGGAACAACAATGAAATCGATCGGCTCGTTAAGCGAGATTTTACTCGTTAAGATAAGTATTTGTAGAGCATTTAGATTTGCTCGTTATGCGAAAAACTCGTTGTAAGGGGTACTCGTTATGAGGGGTTCCACTATATTTGTGATAAAACGGATTATTTATAAACATTTAAGTGTTTCTCAGTTTCTCGCATCTATGAATTCTCCTATCGTTGCATATTTGTATAATTTTAGACACTTAAATAATTAACATTTTTATCCTATAAATGAGCAAAAATTGGATGCATTGTCGCTGGCTGTCCTTTCTGAAATAGATTAAAAAAGATAATAAGAACATATCGCACCTTCCCTATACAAATACACTCTTAAAACAACTGTAGAATAACTTCTTTTTCTTTCAAAAACTCAACCACAATGTGTTACGAATAAACTATTGCAAAACTATGTATATAGTATTACATTATATTCAATCACAATGATTCATTCATTACCCTTTAAAAAATTGCGTCTTTTGTGTGTTGTAAATTGTGACTCTCACCCGTCAAATACGTTCCTAATCATGTATAACGATCGAAAATAAATAAATCTATCTGACGATTCGCTTCTTCCAAAGCGCCACAGTCAATGCCTTATGCCAATCTCCCGCTCAAATTGTTCAGCCTTTAGGGTGCCATCGATAGCCTGGCAGTTTTCGTTAAACACACTGTACGCACTGATCTCGCCCGGTGCCTTCTTGGTGCGCGTATTGAAGTAGATTCCGAACAGCGCCGAAAGCATCAGAAAGACCACTCCGAACCGCAGCTCTATCGCGATGGCATACAGGGTAGCCCAAAAGAGGAAGTACACCAGATAAGTTACATACGTAAGCCAGGAGCGCGGTTTAGCTTCCGGCTCTACTGCCACGTTCGTTAATGCACCGTCCGAATGATCCGACTCGTCGAAAGTCGCTGGTTCCGGCTGGCTGGGAAAGGAACGGATAGCTTTGGCTTTGATTTTCGCAACTTCCACCTCCACGCCTTTCCTCCTACTGTTGCTTTCCTTCGGTGGTGGCTCATTCTAAAAAGAAGCACTTCATCAATAGCTGGTTTTCGCAACGCGTATGAAATTTCGCCTGTACTCACATCCGCTTCTATAATGACGTGGGACGCTTTCTCCTCCGTTTGCACCTGGTGGAAGGATACCATGTTGTAAATCCGATCCTTAACGTCGTTCAGGAGCGCTTGCCGACGTTTTGTTTTCCGGTAGCTATCTAGTTTATTTTCCATGCGTATTTTGTTGTTTTAAAACTATTATTTCGCGACAACAACCACAACCCGCTGCAAATCAAAACAAACACTATTACCAAGATCACTACACGCGAGGTGTTTTGACGTTTCGTTTTAGTACACACCGTTGTGTCAGCTTGATTTAGAACAAGGAATTATTTAATTTTTTGAATATTTTTAAAAGAAAACAAAATGCACAAAATGTGTATAATAAGTTTATCAATTTTTGTTTTAATTCAAGTCAACACATTCCCACCAAATGTTGCTCGCAACGTCACAACGTCAAAACACTCTCGAAATTTCACCGCTACCATGCCTCTAAACACCTTGCCCATGAACAGAAGGGCAAAAAATAACACCAACGAAACTGTTCTGTCCTGCAGTCCCACGGAATTACGACAAATCGATCGAAAAACAAACATCCCGCTACGGAGAGTGCTTAAAACCGAGTGTCCCAGTGTCAGATCTTACGGCATGTGTGGCATGCAAAAATATCCCTAAATTGTGCAGTGTGTGACGGTGGTGGTGGCCCTCGAACCAGAGCTTTTCTCGCCAGAGCTCCGCGAGCGCCACAGCTGTGGCAACACATAATGGAAGGCGGCGCAGGACCGCAGCAGTGATGTGTCGTGTGGATCCATTCGGTCAATTATTATTACTACCAAACACAGCTGCACCAAACCAGACCGCTCAGTTCCGCTCGAGTGGCAAACAGAATACGTTTATCAGCGTTCTAAAATTTGCATTGCCCAAAAAACCCGCCACCCCCCGCGCCCCAAGTGGGTCAACTCTGGTGATGAAGTGAAAATAGCTAGCTGTGTGTGCGTGTGACTGTGTTGTGTACATATATACATATTTTTTTACTACTATTTATCAGTGAGTGCAAATAAAAACGTCACAACCTGTACTGCTACTACCCCCCTCCTCCCCCATTCGCCCGTCGAAAATGTCCGTGGTACGCACGAAGGTCCTCGGTCTGGTGGACGTAATAATGCGCGTTCCCAGCCTGTTCATCATCGACGAAATCCTCAAGATTGGCATGGGCGTGCCGATTGGGCAGCCAGCGGGCCAGCCCGCAAACAGTAGCGCCATCAATCTGGACTCCCCGCCCGTTGCTGCAATGCTTCCGGACGACGACCGAGGGATGCAGGACAGCATCGAGGTGTACAAGTTCGTCTCGCTCGCCGTGCTGAAGTTTCTAATCTGTCTGTTCGGTAAGTGGGTAAAGGCTGGTTACCGTTCGATCGACTACATCACTCTGTGGTCCGCATCCGCAAAGGAAAAGTCGTGGTCATCATCCATCTTGCCAAGCATCTTTCTAGTATGCTGCTCTAACTGTTCTTTCTGCACCGTCTGCTACCGTACCTGTGCGGCTGTCTCCCTATCCCCGGCAGCATCGAACAGGGTCAGCCAACCTGTTTGCAAAGAACATGCGAACATCATCCACACACTCATACACACACATACACGCACACCTGCCACAGACGCAACAGCGGGAGGCCGTAGCCTTGGCTCGGATGTAGGTTAGTTCGGTGCAACCCGTCTCTGTTGCATACCCCCCCATTGAACGAATCTGGTCGGTCTGCATTCTCTATGGCGTGCTGCAGGCCAGAGATCTTCATTCGTTTTTCCCCGGGCAAGGATGCAAGAAAATGTATCAACTTTTATCAAATTCCATCGCTTGCGCCTCGGCCGCCGTTCATTGACGTCACTTTTATATGTGCATTTTCGAATCTTCCCAAATGCTTACAGAACCAATACAACTGGCTGGTGGCTTCGTGGATTTAACATTATTGTTCTAATGTATCAACACCATCAAGCGTCTAAATGCGTCACAGGTAGTAGAGCTGTTTCCGCTCGGTCTGTTTGTGGCTGTCCGACCTTCAAGATGCTGGCCAAGGGATAAAGAGTTAATGAACCAAAACCAGCCCGTCATGCTCAATAGGCCCAACGGCAGCATCACGCCTCGCGCACGAATCATGTCTGTTGCCGGCGTAGAGCTAACCATTTCCACCGCTATAATAAATACTCTGCTAATGTAGGGTTTTTTTTTGTCGTTGCTCTAAGCCTGGGCTGTTCTTTAGTTATAGTTCAGAATTGTCTCAATATGGTAGAATTGAAGCATTAGTTGCCGGAACACTTGTTGTTGTTTCCTTATCGCTTTCCATCGATTGCTGACACCATCGCGTGACAAACGGCGACCGTTCGAACCAATCAATTAATAATGAATACGTTCCCAAGACCTAGTAAACTGCTGATACCTTTCTAAAACCCCTACACTTTTAAAACTAACTTGCCACGCGATTTTAAATTATTGAAACGAAAGCAGTTTGTATACATGTACGGTGGAACCCACCAAAAGCGTGGCGGGTATTGGTTCAATGATTCAGCATGTTTCCTGATAACGTTTCAGCTGTGCGTTCCGCCGGCCCAATCCACGGGCGTTGGGTGTTGGGCTGATTGGGGAGGTTGGGTGGCGTATCGTTCGTGGATTAATCGTGGACTTGGACGATGGCGCACCGACCCCTGGCACGCCATCCCAACCCCTCACAAAACATGCACGATCACTTACGCAGGAACAGGAGTTTCGCGTCATAGTACAACCGTACACCGTGTTTCAAGCCAATGCCATACTCATGCACCGACAAATGCTGTCTTTGTTGTTTGGCTTCCAATGGCCATACTAATGTGCAAACAACTCACGGAACAGAAGTGAGCATTGTAAACTGTGCCTCAACGCACGAGGAACACACTCTCAACAGTGTATTTGGGGGGTAATCAGTGAGATAACGAAGATACAGGCGTTACGGATGATTTGAAGGTGCAATATACTATGCATGATTTCTTGAAATATGACTGTTCATTTAACATTTACCTTAACATGTTTATTAAATTATTATTTGTTTGAATTATAACGATTTTTTCCACACATTCTCTTCCATTCTACAGGTGCCATTAGTGCAGCGTGTGTGTTTATGCTATGGACGCGCCATTTAGTGATCGTGTACATGTACATGGTCTCCGTGGGATTGATCTTTCTGTCGTACTGGAGCAATGTCTCCGCCCTGTCGGTAATATCGGACAGTCCGAGCCTGCTGGAGGACGTACTGTCGCTCAACATGGACCGTCTGCTCGACCCGGGAGGTGTACTGATCTCAATACTGCCCCACCTGCTCGCCCAATGGCTGATGGGAGTCATTTTCGCCTACATTCATTTGGGACCACGGTAAGCAACAACAAACCTCCCACAAACGCATCCTTTAAGCAGAAACTTCGAAACACCGCCCTAATTCACTTTGTTTGCTCTCCCTGTTCACCCCTTTTTTTTAGGCACAAAATCGTCCAAAAAGCGCTTCCGTTCAGCTTCCTAATGCCACTGTTGCTTGCAATGCTGCCACTGCCGTCGCTAGTCCTTAAACATTCCCCCGCCTTTGCCGCGATCCTGCCGCTCGTGCTGTCCAAGATTGCCCTGTGGAGCTCCTCGTTCGACGTGGTCAAAACGATCCTGAGCGGCTACCAGCACGCGCGGAACTTTGCCAGCAACTTTGGCATCGCGACGCTGATCGAGAACGAATGGCAGCGGCTGAACGTGCCGTGCGTGCTGCGCGTCTTCTGGACCATTCGGCTGACCGAACATCTCGTCAGCCTGCTGATGTCGTCCGAGGCACCGCTGCGGTTTGCGGCCACCGTGCAGAGCGTGCTGGTCAGCGGGTGCGAAACGCTCACCGCCGTCCTCGGCATGACCAGCATCATTTCGCTGATCTGCCACTACATCGGCAAGATGTTCCAGCTGTTCCTGCTGTCCGAAGACTACGACGAGGACAAATCGATCGGTACGGTGTCGGCGATACTATTCTACATTTTAGCGCTGCAAACCGGGCTCACCTCGCTGTCGCCGGACAAGCGCATTGTTCGGTTGTGCCGCAATATGTGCCTGCTCGTGACGGCTTTACTGCACTTTTTGCACAACATTGTTGCACCCATACTAATGTCACTGAGTGCGGCCCGCAATCCCTCGCGGTAAGTATGGTGGTTTCCAAACTTCCAACTAAAATCGGTTCCTCCCCTCTCTCGATTGCCATAACAACACACGAACACCTCTCCGCCTCCGCCCCGGTTATGTTCACTGTGTCACTCTTACAACTACTACTACATGCTGATGTTGATGACGTTTGATATTCACACGCCACTATGCGGGGTTTGTTTGCATTTCACAGCAAGCGTCACGCACGGGCATTAATAGTGTGTGCTTTCCTTCTCATTGCGCCCGGATCCCTGCTGGCCGTACTGTGGGCCAGTCACTCCCCATCCACATGGTTGCTAGCGGTAACAGCATTCTCTGTTGAAGTGATTGTTAAGGTGAGTAGTGTAGCACCAACTCGGAAAAGAGCATGCACCAATCTCGAGCAAGGAATCAAAAGATTAGGCAGCCGTTACGTTCAAAATCACTTACAAGCCGTGCTTCTCACATTTTGCTATAGGTTCTGGTGAGTTTGGCAACATACACGCTGTTCCTGCTCGACGCCCGGAGACAAACCTTCTGGGAGAAGCTGGACGATTACGTGTACTACATTCGCGCGTTTGGAAATTCGGTCGAATTTTGCTTCGGCATATTCCTGTTCTTTAATGGCGCCTGGATACTGATTTTTGAATCCGGTAAGTACGATTTCGTTTGTTCGGGATGCTCCACGCCTTGCAGACTCCATTCCAGTGCCTTTTATTTGCTGTCGTTTTCCTCTCCAATAGCTTGTTGTTTGGTAGTTTGCTAGGCGTTTGTGTGAAAATTAAACTTAAGATTTGGTTAACATTTGACTCGATGCAAATCTATCATACACTTGCAAAAATACCCTTTACAAATTATAATTCTTTTAATTAGTAGTTGCCCTACATTTGTAGCAGCATTTCTGAAGCAATGTAATCAGACAATCATGTATTTCACCTTCCTTTTTTTCTATTATCATTTAAATTATTTGTTTCTATTATTATTATGGTATATGTTTTACCATTAGTGGGAGCTGGGTCTATATTTTATGGTTTAATTACACATTAAACACTTTTTCATTGGTTTAACTAAGTGTATGAATATTTGTGTTTGTATTTATTGTAAGGTTTAATTTTTAAAATTATTTAAAAAAACATTAAAGGCATCATTATTGTCTAAAGCTGTAAAAATAAGTAGAAAGTTACATTTGAATCGGACAGGGAATATTTAAAGATAGACCAAAGCTAATTAGGTAACATTGGCACTCAAAACGCATTTGTCATTTCACTCTTAAACGGGTCAGAAGGTTGTAAAGTACAGCACAGGTTTTTGTATTATTTTTACTTTGTTTTATTTACAAATTCCTTTCTTTCTCATTCTTTCCTTTCCTTCTTTTCCCCATTTTTTTTGTGTTGCTTATATTTTTGTACAAACAAATCCCTACAAATCACCACTAAAACCACCAAACAACAATTATGGACACGACTACTCTCACTGCCCTTGTCCCCCTTGCATATGTTACTACCACCCCTAACGCCCCAATCCCCATTCCTTGTACAATTTCCCCCATATTCCCCGTGTTTCCGCTTCCATACGAAATGTCGGGTTTGTACTGCTTGATGCCTCGCTTACATTTAGAAATGATTCCAATAGGCGGTGCCATCCGTGCGCTGATGATGGGCATCCATGCGTACTTCAACATCTGGTGCGAGGCGCGTGCCGGCTGGGTCGTGTTTATGAAGCGCCGGACGGCGGTGCACAAAATTTCCTCGCTGCCGGAAGCCACCACCGCCCAGCTGCAGCAGTTTGACGATGTGTGCGCCATTTGCTATCAGGTAAATTGTTGATTTTCAGCGCCCAATTTCACTCATCAACTAACAACTCTTCTTTCCTTCCTTCTTCGCGGCTACCAACCACCCCATCCCATCGACAACAGGATATGACGTCGGCAAAGATTACGCGATGCAATCACTACTTCCACGGCGTGTGTCTGCGAAAGTGGCTGTACGTGCAGGATCGCTGCCCACTGTGTCACGAGATTATCATGAATCAGGACGGCAATCCGGGCGACGAAAGCCTAGAGGAGCAGCTAAACAATGGGGATAATGTGAGAATCGAACCACGAACCGGCCGACCCGACCCGAGTGCCGACGCAACGAACAATCGGCTGCAGAATGTTCCACAGCAGGCCGCCATCGTGCAAGGGACTGACCAGGCCGATCAGCCACCGGCACAGCCCTTGTTCGACGATCGGTACTTTGAGGAGCAGATCAACAATATTAGCCGTGCCGCCAGTGCCAGCAGGTCAATGGTAGGAATTCGTGCCGGCCAGACAGACGCGCAGACGGATGCATCCAAGCGGGCACCCCACCACCCGGAAGAGCAATACCGGGACGAGTATGGTGTGACTATGAGATTCGGTGCGCGTGAAAATGCGCATCTTTACGCAAACAATCTGGCAGGAATTGCAGCGCCACAGCCGAGCAGTGGTGGAGCCACCGGCACTGTCGATGGCAATTATCCCAGTGGCAGCAATTCCTCCGATGGCAGCCCCAGCAGCAGCAGCAGCAGTAGCAATACGGAAGATACCGGGAGCATGAGCAGCGGTAGCAGCGCAAGCAGCAGCGCCAGTGGGACACTGTCCGGATTATCCAACAGTTCGCTCATGTCGGCGGCTGCCATTTCGTTCAACCTTCGAAGACGGAACCACGTCCTGCTGCAGCAAGAGCAGCAGCAGCAGCAGCAACCACAGCAGCCAACTTTGCCAAGAGAATAAACAACCAAAACGAAGAGAATGCACACGTGTGAGTGTGTGACATTGCACTTGTCCGACGAGCAATCGCGTCGAATGAAACGAGGCGCTCAAAAACCAACACGAAACGCGCTACGACCATAAAGTCTCATTTCTGAATGAGATTCTGTTCGGTTTAACTATCAACTCAAAATAAGCCAAGAGAACCACAATGAACGACGACTATCCGTGATGCAAATTGATGGACTGAACGAGAAAAGACAGCATGGTGTAAGGTTTTATCCGGCACGGGGTGAGAGAAAGGGAGAGATAGTGAGGTTGTATTGTACATTTCTAGTAAGTTTTTGGTGAACGCAATGTAGCTTGTATATTTATATTAACTTGTTTATAATGAACCGGAATATGAGGGCATATAAAAAAAAAATTAGAGAACCAGAGAAACCCAAGCACAGGAGCACACATCGTGGTTCACTGATTTGGGGCGGGGAGTGATGGGGAAGGGTGAAGTATAGTGTGGGTGGGTAGGTTTTAGCATTCGGAGGGGTAAACACACAGAGTAAAACACAAAAGCACTACATCTGCTACGTCGCACACTATAAAAACTAATGACAACAGCTGTGACACACTCGTTTCAAGCAGACAGGGGTAGGAGATTATGGTGTATTGAGGTGGAGTCTATTTGCGAGCCAGTTGATAGCATACATTTGTAACATTCGCCACATCTACTCGGACACGCCATTTGTCCCCTCTCCGGGGGTGTAAACTGTTGGCAATGCAAGCATTACTTCTATCGCCACCAAAAGGAATCGAGAAATAACTGCACAATGTCTCGAATCGAGCACAACAAGTAACGACGTCTCATGAGCAGGTAGTAGAGTAACACTATCACTAGCATTGGCAACAGTGTTTAGATTCGAATTGATTTTCGCTTTGTTTCCATTTACCGTCCATGTGGTGTGTGGTTGTGAAGCACAGCAGTGGTTCTAAAGCTTCTGCCTAAACAGCAATATAAAGCAGCGTATCACACAGCCATGTTTATATACACGCCGAATGCGCATTGTGCGTGTTACAGCAAAATGGACGCTAAACCGTAATAGCCACAACAGAAAAAAACACTTCCTTCTTGCTAAATCGCACTAGAGACATACCGGAAAAAGAAAGAGTTGATACTAGGTGACATCAATAGTCCGCAAAAGAAAACCACCCCGGCTTTGTGAAGCTAATCGCACGCCGCAAGCACGGGGGAAACAATTGTACAGCAATTAAAATGATCAATTAACTGATTTCACCGTTCTTCGTTTTATCGCGCTATTGCATAAGAAGGTTTACAACTACTAAACCCCGTTCCCTGTGTCTCGATCGAACTTAGATTGAACTGCACAAACTGCACGTTGCAGGCCGTTGTTCTCCAGGTGTCGCCGGGGGCCCGCGGGGGCGATCGTGTGGCGCATCACGGTCGTACTAACATTAATGCAGCACACAAAATGGCAATTGCACAAACATGGTTAAGCAGTTTTTGGTTTTTAAACTACGCTCAACATATGAACATGATGTGTATATAACAAGCATATATCGCACACCCTTTGCGATGAGAGGTACTTGTTGTTCCTGTTGTTCTGTGTCTTGTGCTCGACACCGAGCGAATGTTTCCTGGGGGATTTGTTAGCTTCGAGCGCTAATAACTGTTTTAGCGATACTTTTAAATAACTCTGCCCACTTTTGTTTCCTTAAAGTGCGATGAATGCTGATGCTGGGGCGGCATGTACATAGTCGTGTGGTCTTCAAAATATAACCAAAAATAAATGACCAGGCGGGGAAACAAAAAAAAACGAGGGCAAACTCAGCTGTGAAATAATAAACAAAAATAGTAAAACTGTTGTAGGGAAATTCCTAAAATAATGTGCTTTGTTGCCAATTTTACATTTCCTGCATCCGATATAGTGAAGCGCGGTATTATCTTATAAGAATGTAATAACACACTTATTGGAATTTGTTTCCAACGGTATTTAATTGTAATGCTATTTAAGTTATTTACAAAATCCTTCGCAGAATTCCAAATTTAAGTAAATTTTCCAACCTATTGGGAACACCTTTTTCCCTACACCTCATCAACGGCGTTATTCGGTGCCAAACAGGCACACAAAACTGTCAAAATTTCTCATTCATTCACAGCTGACCACTTGGAAAATGGACGCTTTCCCGCACCTTAAGCGGAATTTCCTCATTCGGTGTGCAAATCTGCATTCTGCTACCCTCTTTTCCCCTCCTGCAGCGCAATTTGGTAACACACCCGACGCTGAGCTAAATGAACTGCAAACAATCTACGGCGCCAAGTTTCGCGCCAAAGCAAGTGATGAGGGCGCACCACGCCTGCCCCAGAAAGATGTGCGATAGCGAAGAAGCGCGTCTCTCAATGCGGCTCAACTACAAACGAGACGCAGCACGAAACCCCACCACGAAAGAAGCTGCTGATATTCTTCGGCCAGAGCATTAAGACCCAGCGCCACCACCATCACCATTGTGTGTCACCCGGTCCACGACAACGCAGCGCTCCGCTCCGGCTACCTCAAGAGGTTTATCTAGCCACATTAAAACGACTGCTGCGCATTCTCGCAAGACACGACACTCCCGGCGTAGACGCGGCGCAAAAGCGAAAAGCCACCGAAAACAAAAACTGCGCCCCTCCCTTCAAAAGCAAAGAGTTAACACCCAAATGTGTGCCATTTAGGTGAAAATCAGATGGGCATAGGCAGCGCCACCCCACCTGTGCCCCTGCTCCGTTTTATGTTTTTAGGTTGCGCAGGAAAAGCGGCCAATCACGGGTTCGTTGTTGCATCAGATAGTGCCTACCTTCTGCACCTGACCCGCACCCGCGGTTGCCGACCTGACCTTATTTCACTTTCTACACGCACACAAACGGCGGTGGTGATGGTGTTCTGGTTCGTGTTTTTATGTCCGGAAAATTGGCCCACTTGATTTTTCTCCCGGGAGGAGGGTTCTTGAAATGTTAAATATGTTCCACATTTGGTTAGGCGCCTGGCGGCCTTTATTGTTACACCCGGCACCTGTCCGTCCACACACACACCGTTTAGCGGGAACGGAACCCACCATGCCCGGAACCTCACTATGCAGATGTGTATCGCCCTTTTCCCACCCTCCTAAGTACGATCGTGATCCATCTGCGGAAAGTGCAGAATGTTTGGCAGGAAGTTTTTCCTATTGGAACCGTTGCCCTATTGGAACCGTTTTTGGCTATTGGAACCGTTGCCCTACCGTTAAACCCGCGGGGGAAATTATTTGCCAAAGGAAGGCAACAACACTATTCCCTCTTGTCGAAGAAAAACAAAACAAAAAATCATCCGCGCGCTATGTTGCTCAATACTTTTGAGGGCGTTTTCGCACTGTCATGAATCATAATTAAATTACCGTCGACCCAATGCAGCGCCGTTTTCTTTTTACTTGTTTATCATATATTTGCACGCGCTCGACACATTTTTGTTTGGTGCAAAAACGCGCATACTTTTTTACCATTTCTTTAACCTATTTTGTTTGCACCTGCCAGAGAGCTGAGTATGTTTTCATCTACTTTTCCATACCATTCGCGGTATAATAATAAGGTATAAGAATGATCTCGAAGCACACACAAGATACAGTGAAAGGCATATTACGCTGTGAAGTGATGAGCTGGAAGCATGCAGGTAATAATAAGGGCGAATGAAAAGCTTCTTGATGAAAGACTGAAGGCCTGAAGACATAGATAGCTAAGTCCAAGGCGCAGGCCAAGACCGACTACGGTTTTTGCACTAAATAAGTTTGTCACATTGTTCTTATTGGAGCTGAACATGAAAGCAAGAGATCTATTGAACACCCTACACAAAACAAAGGTTACAAGCTACATAGTATCAGCTTCGTCCGTCGCGACAGATTTTTTTAGGTGAACTGCTACCTCATACTGTAGAATGAACGGTTAGCCCTAGCGCGCAACTCAACTACCATGCTATTCTCGTTGCTGACCTTTGACCCAAGTTAGATGAATTTTGGGATGACTTCAAAACTCCACCGTCCAGTCACGAATGGCCCTCTCTAACGCAAGTCCTCTTGGCGCAGACCTTTGATGGTATCAAAAGGCCCTGAGTGTTTTCCATCTCCTGGCAAGTGACGTCATAATGATTCTAACTAGCCTTATCAGTTTGACCAGGATTCCAAAAGAGTTCATAGCGTCGTACAGTTTTACCCTGGCTTTGAAGTAAATGAAGAGATGGTATGTGTCGTGTCTGTATTCAGCCATCTTCTCCAAGGTCTGCCGCCGGCTGAAGATGATCTGATCAGTGGTTGATTTTCCGTTTCGGAATCCTCTTTGATAGTTTCCGACTATCACTTCGACATGCGGGACAAGACGATCCTGAAGGATCAGGAAGAATATTGCATAGCCGATATTCAACACCGTAATACCCCTGTAGTTGTTGCAGTCCAACCTGTCTCCCTTCTTGTAATGGGGTAGATGATGCCGAGATTCCAATCACAAGGCATCGATTCGCTATCACCATTCCACACCTCAGTAACAATTTGATGAATTTCACTTTCTAGTCGAGCACTATTCCTCCATTATTGGCCGGTTCAGCTGCGATTCCGTCGGTTCCGGGTGCCTTGTTATTTTTCAGCCGACGGATAGCCTTTTGGGGTTTCCTCTATGCTAGGTGGCAGTAGCATGACACTATTTGCTAGTGGAGCCTCTAGCTGTTCATTAACCTGGTCGTTGAGTAATTCATCAAAGTACTGAGCCCACCGCGAGAGAACCTCTGGCTGGTAACTAACCAGGCTTCCTTGTTGCGACAGCAGATTACCTTAGGTACAACGTTGTTTCGATGACCTGCTATCCGCTTGGTCAAACTTTTGTGTCGGTCCGTACGCCTCTCTGGTTTGCTCGAGTTCCCGCATGTTTTGCTCTTCCCATGCGTGTTTCTTGGAACGGTGAACTCGTTTCTCTTCGCGTCTGAGCCGCGTATATTCCTCTGCGAATGTCCACGTTCTACGCCGTTGCTGCATTGCTCGGTATGCATCATTCTTACGTTCGGTCACTTGTCTGCATTCTTCAGATCTGCAGTCTGCACCAGTCTGCAGATTTGGTGTTGCCACGACGTGGAGGGAGTATGTTTCTTGCACAGTTTATGATTTACTTGAGGTCACTTAACCATGTTACAAATTAAGTTTTATATTCAACAATTTTCTTTAAATGCTTTCACAGTTGATGTTTTTATTGTTAAACAAAACATAATATATTTGCGATCGTTCACTTTTATCCACATTGTTCGTGTAGGTGGAAACGATCTATTATGTCCCGTACAGTTTATTGACAGTAGTAACTCCCTTAGTAATTCCCAACAGGATGAGCACCAGGTAGATCGTAGATCGACCGTGTTAAGCCAATAAGAAGATCTAAATCGGTATTGAGTTTACAGCAAACGAGACTCCGTTGACAGTGACCCGATCTTCATAGTAAGGATTGATTATCTGACGTAGTAAGTGTGAGGTAATAAATAAAATCGTGATCCTATACTCAAGTAAGCAACTAAGAACGTCGTGACTCTATACGCGTCATGTTCCCAAAGAAGAAAAAGATATATTTTACAAAAAGCGTCAGTTTTACACCGACTCATGTTACTTATCCATTGGATGAAACGCTTTGCGGTTGCGAGCTTTTGTGGCGGACGCTTTGCCACCTCCACTTGGGTCTACAACGTCCCTCTACCCTTGAGCGCGATAAAAGAACTTTGACACACTGTACGACAGTAAGATCACCGTACAGCTCATATAACTCATCGATGTACCGATACCTCCATTTTCCTTCCTCACATACGAGGTTGTCCAAGATCCTTCTGAACATCTTCCACTCGAACGAGGCTGAAAGAGTTTCTTCAGATTTGGACAGTGTCCATGTCTCAGAGGCGTATGTGAGTACTAGTTTCATAAAGGTACGATGTACGATATAGTTCCAGCTTCGTTCGTCAAGATTTGTTGTTTTTGGTAAGTTGATTTGGCAGCCTGCATCCTTACGCACAACTCAACTTTCTTTGAACCAAGATCGGTGATGTATTGGATTGCTTCAAACGTGCCTATCCGTAAGTTACCCCTAACTAAGTATCTCTGGATTTGTTCATAGAAATTGCGAAGGTTATTCATCCACCTTGAACAAGATGAAAACAAAAACCTCTTCATTCAAATGCCTTCTACAAAAGGATACGATTAGCGAAACGAAACGATGCCGTAATAGACAGTTGCATGCGTAACACATTGGCATAACACAGCGGCAGTTCAACTCTATTGCTTAATGCGCAAACCATGTGTTTGCTCACAGTTTGTGCAAATAATTGCAACGCTTACCACAATCCAACTCGATAACAACAATATGCATAATATCCAGCAACGCAAAAGTGACATTATTGTTCGTTCGGAGTACTACGACAACGACGAAGATGATTATAGGCTACCACCACCACATCATCCCACCTATTGTTAGCGCCACAAATAGGCGTAATAAGAAACAGGCAGCAGACACAGCAGTGTCTTGTAACGCTAAAATTAGACGATAATTCGATGTGTCGAATTACTCCAAACGTACCACGGTGGTTTCCTTCTTCCTATGTTCGCTCGCTTTCATCTGTGCTTGGTGGCCCGGCGGTGCCACCCAACGATGATAGAGGGTTTATGTTGTCACCTCCGGGTGACTGGGTGGCGAACGGCAAGCGACGGCGTACTAGCAAATGCACGAATCCGCCCCCTGTCTCCTACTACACTCTAGGCTCACCACAATCAGATTCACTTTCTGTCGATTTTTGTTGTGCTGGAGAAATGAATGCCCATTGTCTTTCCGATTGGAAGCCAATTCGTTTCATGTACCCTCCTCTAGCGCATGATGCGTGTGTGTGTGTTCCGTTTGCCACATTTTCACCCTCTCTACCCTGCCAAAAAGGCAAAAAAAAAGTAACAAACGACAAATCTTGACAAGGGTCACTGGCAGTGTCTGCGGAAAAAGATAGCACACGCTTGTTTTTCGTACCAATTGCTGCTACTTCGCCTTGCCGACCGTTCCAGTGGCTGAGGACAGAAACTTCACATCATCTTCCCTCGCAGGTGGGTGTATGCACGATCATTGTAGATCCCTCCACCCCCTCAATATCAGCCCTTTTTCGCTTATTATTGCTTCGCCCTCTCCCCCACAAAGCGTGTCCTATTATCTTGCCATCTCTGGGACGGCGTGTGTTTTTTCCTCTCTTATTTTCTATTTCGTTTTTAGCTTTTTCCTACCAGAGCAACCGACCGCTGACACTTGTCACACACGGACGATTTGGATGTACACACACGTGCACTAACCGGTGACTGTTGGCAAATTTTCAATCGCTACACATTGGCGTTGGGCACAGCTTTTGCCACAAATTGTGGCTCGCGCGTGCGCAAGGGCAAATGTCGCAGAAGTGTAGTGAGGTAGTATGTATATATCGTAGGGAATTATTCGTCCAGTAAAAGAGTACAACTGAACAACCAGATTAAAAGATACTTTTTTTAACGAGACAATACACGATAGGGAAAATATAGCAATATCCTGAACATTCATATTATTATTCCCGGGAGAGATGTTTAAACCCCGGGACAAGTAAGAGTTTTTCAAATACATCTTTAGCAAAATTATCATAACAGAACATAGAGAAAAAGTTCATTATATTACTAATAACTTTCTAAAACAACGTTAATTTTTGGCCATTTTCATATTACTAGTTAATTTGGCCAGTCTGGTGGTACAGTAGTCAACTCGTACGACTTAACAACACGCCCGTCATGGCTTCAAGCCCCGAATGGACCGTGCCCCCATACGTAGGACTGAATATTCTGCTATGGTAACAATAAATCAAAGAATGCCAAGCTCACTTTACCAGTGGGTACAGGCAGGCCTTGACCCCGACAACGATTGTTGTGCCAAAAAAGAAGAAGAAGTTATTTTGGCCAGGTTACAAGGCCACGTAACTAAATTTCAAAGACCCCTATACTCTAAAGAGTACGCCGGAATTAATGGTCTTGAATTAAAATGAGGTACTTATGACGATCTCTTAAGAGACCTAATACCAAAACCAAACCCATATTGGTCCTGACACCAATACATAAGCTTTTCTGGTTCAAGAACTACACAAGACCTAATGCCAGTACTGAACCTGATACTGATCTATGCCGGTCCAGGAACCGATACTAAACACAAAACGGTCTAGGAACCAGCACTGGTCAAACCGGTCCAAAAACTGATTATGAACCCAAACCTGCCCTAGAACCTATCAAGGAACCATACAGGTTTTGGAACCGATCATGAACCCATAGCGGTCCTGGGACTGATCATGAACCCATACCGGCCCTGAAACTTATCAAGAACCCATACCGGTCTCAGAATCGCTGACGAACACGTATCTGTCCTGGAACCTATCATAATCACATCCGCTCCAGGAAGAAATCCTGAACTCATACCTGCCCTAAATCCTTTCATGAACCCATTTTAGTTTACGAACCGATCATAAACCCATACCGGTCCTAGAACCTAACTTGCACCCATACCTGTGCTGGAACTGATACTGAACCCATACCGGGCCTGAAACCAATCATGAACCCATAGCTCCCTATTTTCGATTATTTTCAGATACAGTATCTGGAACTGTTCTGGATTCGGATCAATACTTGGACCTGATCTAGATCTGGAACCGATACAATTCCAGTTCTATCCGACAAACCATACCCGGTAGCAAATGTGCATCGTATGTATAGTTTAGGAATTAGTGTATGAATTAGTGTAGGAATTACTGTGGGAATCTTAGTACAATTTGTATCCTGATAAAAAATCAAATCTGTCATATTTACCTGCTTCTGATTTCAGAAAAAGATAAGTTTTAGAAATAAAGCGGAATGACAAACAATATCTAAAATCTAAAACATGAAATTGAAAAATTATGTTTTAAACTACAAATACAAATCTAAAATTTCTTCACGTCATACAATCTTGACTTGATCTACACGCCAATCGGTACAATCTTCACGTAATACAAACTTGAAAAATAAATTATAAATTCACTCATAACAAATCAGCAAATGGAAGGAGAAAACAAATAAATAATAATTTAAACATACACCTCCATCAAATTGGAGGAGACGATCTTTCTTATAAACGTGCATCTTTTGTTTAAATTGTTTCACAAACGACATCTACTTAAAAGAAGGAGTAAAACGGCGAATGTAACAGACAGCGTAATATCGCAACATAAAGCTAACGACCTTTAAATAACATCGGACGATTTTCATTTATCCATTTTCAATATTAAATAGAGGTTTTTGAAGAGGATTGGATATTATGATTAGATATTTTGCTTAAAATTAAACCAAATGCTTGTCATGCGATGAAACAGTAATTGAAGAAGTACAGCGATAAAGAAGTCTTAGACTCGCAGCAAGATAAGATTGACACTCTCGAGCAATTGTTTCTGTATTTTAATATTTTAAGCAACATTTTATCAGCTCTTCAAACCACCTTCGGCTGGAAAACATTCACATTTCAAATGGGACACCAATGCCATCAGCGCATACAACGCGTCCAGATTTTGCACCAAGACATGTGCAGCAAGCAAACTCTAGCCAAACTCGTTGGTAGAGTTATTCACGCAGCCCTCCGCTATGGTGAGCGGGGTTCGTTGGAAGATACAGGCCAGAGCAAGCTACAGAAAAGCAGGCCCGCGCTAGAACGCATCCAGTGTCGTTAACTGATCCGGAACGAGTCAAGAGAACTGCGACCCCGGTCGAAGAATATGTGCAGCAGCGCAAGGTACACAGCGGTGGGTCTCAAAACTGTGGCGCTAACATACAGGTATTTTCCCTGCCTCGATGTGTGTGTGTGTGTGTGCTTGTGGGAGGAAGGGGGAGCGCCAGAGGACAGGCATTTCACGCAACGTGATTTGTGTATTCGTTTTTCCCTCCGTCTTTAACTTTTCTTTTCCAGCGCATTTTCAATGCCAGTTTGACTGTGATCGCCCTCCCGGCCCCACTGACAAACCGACCCATTGCACCTGACTTGCAGCAAGCAATTCATGTGGGGGAGCGGTGGACAGATGGGTGGGAGGACACACCGATCCAGACTGCGGTGGCGCTGCCAAACCAACCAAATCCCGGCTCGGCTGCAGTGCCCCATACAGCCCCATCACGGGGCTCGTTCGTCAGCCCTTACGATTCGCCCGCCACCCTTATGCCCTGGGATGGATGGGGACGGAAGATGTACCACAAAATGGAACTGGAAATAAAACTGAGTAAAAAAAACAGAAACAGTAGATTTACCCACAGCAACGGCAGCAGCCAGCTGCAATCTGCCCCCCCATAAAGAAGCGGGGAGAAGACCCATGTTAGGGATGCAGGCTGGGAAAGGCTTCCCTTCTTGCGCGTCCGTCCGTCCATCCGCTACGCTGGGCTGGCTGGAGAGATGGGGCACGGTTGTGTACGTTTCGGTCGGAGGTGGTTGCCACTTTCGGTTCGGTGTGGAGTCGGCAGTCTACAAATGACTTTCGACGACGAAACTCTTAGTGTGGTGCTTATGCGATCCACCACCGCCAGCGAGCTCCGCAAGCCTAACGACGCCACCAACGCCGCCAAGTATTCGGTGCAAGTACGGCTCAATTAAATAGGGCACAGTGTTTCAACAACTTCGATAGGGCCTGTTTCTGGTGCAGCTTTGATATCTCGCTACGCAGCAGGTGCAAAATTACCGAAAGGGTTTGAAAAAGTTCAGTTGCGTTTTGTTGTAATTGGTGCAATGTGTCGTCCATTCTGGATCTTTCTGTGCTGTGTCGTGACGTTTAATGTTGTTTTTGGTAAGCAAAATCGCAGTGTAGTCTTATGTTTGTGAAGTACAAAACTTTACAAGGAAAACAAAAACTGTCTGAAAATATTTTAAACAATAATAAACGACGCAACGGCGCTGAAACGGAACTGCTCTACAACCATTGTGAACGCCTCCAAATGCGCCTAAAACGTGATCATCTGCGATCAGTGCCCTGCAACCACATGGGAAAAGTGTGATGTAATTTGGTGAAGTTAAATGCGCTCCCGTGACTTTCATTGACTATTGTTTCGCGGGTCAAAGTGGTAGGAGGAGAAAAGCCACAGTGTGAACATGAAAATTCGAGAAAAACCAATGCAAACTGTACTAAAGTGTTGTTTAAAATGGATTGTTGCTATGTGCTATGTGTTTGAAGAATGTTAAAGCTTCAAGTATTTAAAAAACGAGTGAAATAGATACAAATTGTAGGCAATATTTGGTTACTGGAATTACTATGATTCTTTTAATATGATTCTGGAGGTACTGATGATTGTGAAGGTTTGAAACCCGCTGATCATAATACGTTGGGCTATATGCCCTTCACAACAAGCTGGTCGTTCGAAATCGACTGGAATGTTGTAAAAGTAATTATTTGAAATAATCTAGTGTAGGATCAAAAAGCAAAGGAAACGTTCGTCAGCTCCAAGATTCTTTCTAAATATCAAAAATCCATAATCCAATAGAAGCATTAGGAACACGCAAGATTTATCTGAAAGGTCTCAGAGGATCGATTCTTCCGATGAAATTATGCAAATTAAAGATTAAGAAGCACATAAATGATTCTCAACCCTTATCAATGGCCCATTTTCCTTAGGACGTACCAGAACTATTCGCAATCTATACGGACAGCGATGCTCGAATCGCTTGGAAACGGCCCTCGATACAACGCTAAGGCGAAGCCAGCAACGCTCGGGTTCTAGTGTAAGTATCCGTTTCTTGCCTCTTAACGATGTTCTTTTTCACTAACAATGCGCATCATTCTCTCCCAAAATCATTCCCAACTATGCCAGTCTATTATCGATTTTTCCGATAACGGACAGCCGCACCGGCCCACACTATTTGATGCCGTCGGTCAACGGTCGCCGTTCAGCAGTAACAGTTACAACAACGAAGAGATACAGCAGATAGTGTCCGAGTACAAGCAAAAGCTAAACAGCCCTTCGAACAGTGTCACGTCGCCGTTGTCGTCCTACTTCCAGCCGTCCAGCAGCAGCAGCAGCAGCCCGGGCGCCGCACAAGTCGAGGTGGCAAACCTGCGCGTCCGGATCCCGCAAAACCACCAGTGGGTCGTGGTGGACCGGTGCCAGTTCATCGAGCATAATCGCACGCTCGACACGAAGCTCGAGTTTCCCGATCTGCAGATCAGTGGGCGCGTGATCATGCACCCGTCCGGTGGTCGCTGCGATATGATCCTACGGCTGCGGCGCGCGGGCATCGAATTTCGCACCATACCGCTCATACCGTCGGGGCTGGGCGAACGCAGCCGGCAGGCGAACGTGCGCACCGATTCACACTTTTCCGAGCCCGGTTTCATCTCCGTCTTTGCGCACAGCTGCGAGGGTCCGAGCGGCATCAAGTATCGCATCAACTCGAAACGGCGCCACTTTTTCAACCGCCAGCCAGCGGCTGCCACCGGACCCTCCTACTACGGGCGCGACCGGCGAAGATCGTTGGACTATCTGGACGATGATTTGATCGGCAGCGACGGGCTGCACGATGTGCTCAAGCTGAACGACGGGGACGCACTGTTCCTGTCGCCCTCCACCTTCGTCAACCTGGACGGGGAAGACCGGGAGGGTTTTGGACAGACGGCAGACGGCTCCTCGAGCGCCAATCTTGACCCGAACAGCAGAACGTTCTTTGCCGAGCGGAATCCGTTCTCCTATTCGGCGTACGCCGGTGGACCAGCGTCCGGCAGCTATGGTAATGGTCCCGCCGCCCATGCCAACCCGGACAAGGGCTGGCATAATGTGGAAACGAACGAAGCGTTGGACGATGCATACTCCAACGAAATCGATAACCTCTTCTCGAAAGGAGTGCGCGGTCTCCTTACCACCTACATGCAGAAAGCTCTCCAGCCCGCGATTAAGGAAACGCTCATGGAAAGCATGGGCTACACATTGTCCTACGGATAACTTTCGCCCGGATGTTCGGGTGCAGCATGTTAATATGTAATAAATTATTTGTGCTATTTAATGAAATCCCAAACCAAGTATTTTATTACAATTCCATATACTAAGCAATTAGTGCAGCAAAAAGACACTAGCAATGTAAGCTACAGAGAACGCTCGTTTGACGCTATCTGGCACTACAATTAAATGGCTCTGGCGATTGAATGTGATAGTTTCTAGTGCAAGTGCACGAAATTACTTACGGCCTTCTAGGTTAGTGTCGCTATTCAAAAAACTCGGGTCGTTATCCATGTGGAAAGAAGACTGTTTCACACAAAAACAAAATACAAAACATTAGTAGGGAGCCAAAAGTTGACGGAATACACTTACCTCAGTGTTGCTAGTAGCGGATTGTGCCGGATCGGAAGCCGGATTGGCGTTTTTCGAAAACACAAACGTCTTCGGTCTCCCAAAGGCCAAAAGATTGGGTTTGTTCTTTGGAGGTTCCTGTTTTCCCGCACCATTGGCCTCCAGCCCACCTGATTTCAGCTTTTCCAGTTCTGTCTTCAGTTCCTTGTTGCGATTGCTTGCCGCCTCCAGCTGTAGAGCCAGCTTCAATACAGTGGCATGCAGGTCTCCGGCGCAACGTTGCTTCTGAGCGGATTGGCTCTTCCTGTTGGCAATACTTTGCTCGAGCTCGGTCACTTTACACTGGTTCACGTTGTTCAGCTCCGTGAACATGCCATCCTTTCGGGTCTTTTCCTCTAGAAAGCAACGTTCCATGCGATCCACTTTGTTTTCGTAGTTTTTCTTCAGCTCGGCGCAGCGTTGCTGCAAGGTGGCCTTCTCCGTTTGCAGCTGCTCGAAGGCTTGCATCTTTTCGGCAACCTTTTGCTTGGTCTTCGCTAGCTCCACCTCGCAGTGCTCCATTTCCTTGCTCCTTTCGGTCATTTCGGTTTGCATTTTTTTGGCACTTTCCTCGGAACTGGCCGCTATCTTGCGCAGCTCGGCCATTTTTAACTGACACTCTTCGCGCAGTTTCGCCATCTCCGCCGATACCGCCGATCGTTGCTTACTCATCTGCTGGGCCCGAGCGGCCGTCTCCGCGAGCGCGTCACGAATGTTTTTTCCTGTTGGTGTTTAGTTAACAGCAATTAAGCGCCAAATTTGAAAAAAACGATCATCCAAACCATGCGGTGCAGTGCAAACTAGTGACGGATAAAGTTGGCAAAAATTCAAAGTCGACTCCGATAAATTAGGAATCGACTCCGGTAGGTAGGTTCGCCCTACATTAATCGGAGTTGGAGTCGTCCGGAATCGCCCGGAGTCGTCCGGAGTCGTCCGGAATCGCCAGGAGTCGTCCGGAGTCGTCCGGAGACCTTCGAAACAAAGGCCTGTATACAAAGTGAATGCGCAAAGTGAAATACAATTACAAAAACACAACGAAATGAAATGCCTGATCACAAGCACATTAAACCACACGGCTTGTCTTCGATCGACTCTAGACGACTCCGAATGACTCCGTCTCCGATCGACTCCGACGACTCTAAACGTCTCCGGACTACTCTAACTTTGAACGACTCCAGGCGATTCGGGACGACTCCGCACGACTCCGGGCGACTTCGACTCTGGTGGATCTAGTGGTTCCATTTTGCCGGAGTCGGAATCGAACTAACAATAGTCGGAGTCGGATCGGAGTCGGGGGTGAGCTCCAGAGAGCACAACACTAAGTGCTAACCTACCTTCTTCCTCCTTCTCGTCAATGCGTTTCCGCAGGTCATCGATAGCGAACCGTAAGGTAACGCTCTCCTTCTTCAGCTGTCTGCGTAGCATTTCGCTCGATTTGATGTGAGCATTGATCGACTCCACCTTTTCCTGCAGCTGCTTTCGCGTTGCACTGTTCTGAGCCTCTCTGAAACGGAAGGTGGACAAACATGGAAAGAGGGATTTAAAACCCGAAACGCAGAAAACAAACCTATACTCCAAACCACTTACATGTTGGCCATGAACGATTCGATCACTGGCTGATCATGTACATCTTTCTTCATCTGTTCCTTCTGCTGTATCGCGTCCTGCAGCGTCTGCATCAGAAGCTGTATTTCCTGATCCTGATGTACATTACGCACTTGCAGCTCCACTGCTTTGACCATGATGGTGCTTTTGTCTTTGTATATCAGTTCCCGAATGTTTTCTAGGATATCGTTGTACGTACCGCCACCAGCTTGTTTCCCGTCGTTGGCTGATGGCGATTGCTGACTGTCCGACATAGTGTAACTGGATTTGCTTCGAATTTGTAGCAACACAATCACTAATTAACTATATTTGATTCGTTTTCGATCGTCTCCAGATAGCCTCCCCAAAGCTTGTCTCCAATTTTCAACCGAATGGCGTTCTTTATCTTCTTCTCCAAAGACGAACCAAAATGGCGTCAAATGCGGCACATACTGAAACACACAGTGTAAGGTAGTGCTCTAGAATCAATCGTAAACGACAGACGACAAAGCAAACCTGTCAAACATGGTAAAACACTTGTCGTATGACAAGTCAGATTCTTCTTTTCTATACACCTCGTTAAAGATGTCGTTAGCACACCTTACATATGTGCCTCCTGGTTTAAAACATGCCAAATACACGTAGAAGCAGCCCAATGTATATATTTGAGTATGTAATTAAAATTGTGAGGATTTTATAAAAAAATTTGGATGAAGCTGGTGTGTCTTTGTCAAACAAACAATGCTGGACGACAGATTCTAGACCACTCCCTAATAATACGATCAAGGTTAACAGACATCAGGGGCATTCGTAAATCAAGCAAATGTTCTAAATTAATCGTTTATTCTAGATATGGTAATGCTCAACAACTCCTCAGTTTTTTAATGTACAGGTTTTTTGGGTGATGCTGAAATATTTATTTTTCGTTGCGAAAATATTAAATTTGATATTATGTCCTGCAATGTCCTGTGGAAACCTTGAATATTGAGGTTTGTTGACAGCGCATACTACAAAACATGTCCGACCTGGCGCTTTGAAGCGGATTTTTGTTCTCCAATTGTTGCATTAGTTCAAGTTGGAATCCGGAAGGTGTCGGAAGGTTATCAACGCAGTTTTGCAAAAATCCACTCAAATTACCCATTGCTCAAGACATTCGTAGGAAAGTTAGCCAGTGTGTTAGAAATGTCGAACAAAAGCAACAGCAGCAGCCCGAGTGCATACACGGATGGTGGCGAATGTTCCTCCAGCGAGGACCCAGCAGCGAGTCAGCCAGGAGCCATCTGCCAGGAGATGATGCTGCAAATCCAGCAGATGATGCAGCAAGGTAAAACGGCCTCGTTGCTGCAAGTCGTGCAGCTAACGATACAGCACGTCGAGCAACGGAAAGAAATTTCCAAGCTGCAGCAATCGCTCAAGAAAGCTCTGGAGGAGAGAGTGCAAACCAAACGGGACCTTATCGTGCAGCACAACTTTAAAACCAACGTCAAAAATCTGTACGTAGTCCCGGTAGCCGGAATGGTAATACTAACCCTCAAATCGCTTAGCTTACATCTTTTGCTTTGTATCCGTTTCAGCGAACGCCAGAAGCAGTCCGCTTCGTTGCGCTTGCGCGAGAAGCTGGATACTGTCAATGCCATCATTAAAACGAACGACGAGATGCGCGCCCAGCTGAAGGAAGATGATACGCTGGCTCGATCGGAAGTGGACGAAATTCTGAAGGTGCTATCTGATATCACTCCGAAAGGTATGTGCAAATAAAATGTAGGCTGTAGATTTGATATGATATCTACTCTTTCTTCATGATAGGCCCAATGGCGGACCAGTGTGCCGGCTTTGGCATCTAGTTATAGTGGTTTTCAGAGATTCTCATAGTTGTGGTACACTTTCTGGTCTTTTTCTAACTGGAAATGAATGTTACGTGTTGAAAATTCTCCCTTGGGAATAATCGTGATGGGAATAGGAATTTACAAAGATCCAGTCCACAATGGCCATAAGGTCCAATTGGTCCGATCTTGTGTTACAGTCGTCAACTCCGATTGACCGACAACGGTTGCTGGGCCGAAGAAGAAGAAGAGTACAATTCCCTTAATATAAAGTTCTGCTCCTATTTCCCACCTATATATTAGCTTGGTTGGGCCCTACAGTGCTGCAAAATGTCACTGTTAAGGTCATTAAAAAATCTGACTGAAACAAAATCCATGTCAGCGTCCCGTACTCAATTGTGATAACCAGAGGTGATACTCAAAACGATTGGTGTGACCAAAATATGCTTCGTGACATTTTTGCGACCATCTCTTGGTCAGTCACTATGTCATGACTTTTTTTTTACTGTGATCAGTTCTGCAAAATGTCACTGACATAGTCATGACAAATTCTGACTGAAAGAAAGTCATGTCAGCGTCACGAGTTCTGCTGTGATGATCAGAGGTGAGACTCAACTACATAGTTGTTGCGACCATTACATGCTTGGTGACATTGTATGCAACCATCTCTTGGGCAGTCACTTGGTCACGACATTTTCTGTCGGTGATCATCACGATAGTCATGGGAGATATGCGGCGCTTGTGATTGATCCACCAACTGTTTGAGGGTTTGAGATCTCACCCCTGATCATCACAGTTATGTACGTGAGCACTTTCATTGAGTATCAGCAATGAGCATCAAGCTACCATGGATATGTTCATTGTCTTCGTTAGTTAACATTTCGTGATGCTCATGACATTTGGCAGCACTGCGGCCATATTTTCAATATCCATGAAGAAGTCCTAAGAGCACATAACGATCTGAGTAGTCCGGTGCCATTGGATGGCGTGCCTCGGCTTCGAATGTGTTTTGTCTTGCTTCGTTTATGGTATCTTAAGTGTTCTTCGATTCTTTGAAGGCCTTCATATACACATAGAAAGATTGCAGATTAATGACCATCATCTCTGTGTTACGTTCTACCTCGGTCATTCCAATATTTGGAATCTTTTGTTGAAATTTATTTATTTATTTATTTATTTTACGTTCTACCTCGGTCATTCCAATATTTGGAATCTTTTGTTGAAATGTTCTGCTACCATGCCATTAGCAAGATAAAAAGATAAAACACGTGTCAATTTTGTTTTATCAACGCCTAATATTCAATTCTAATGTCCAATTCCAATTCTAGCCGCCGTCCTACAGAACGCAATCAAAAAGGGCGAAGCCATCGTGAAAGAAGCCAGCCAGCAGCTGAGCAATGCTGCGCTGGAAAAGGCCAAACTTCAGCAAGAATGTCGCAACAAGGATTACGAGATGAGATGCGCCGCATCCAGCATGGCCGAAACGGTGCAGCAGCAGAAGGCCGAGCTTGCGGACCTGGTGCACGCCATCCAGGAGAGTCTCGGTCAGCTGGATCACGAACAGCAGTGCTTGAGCGAGCAGGAAAAACGGTGCGACCAGTTGCAATCGGACCTGGCCGCAATGCAGCAAAACTACGAACGCCAAAAAGAAGCTTGGGAGACCGAGCTGAAAAACAAAATGCAGCACTTGGAGAAGCAAAACCAGCTGCTGGACAAACAGTTCAACGATATGAAGTCGAAGGATGCGGAGCACATTGCAAGCTTGACGCGCACACTAGAGGAGGCGATCCGCGAGGAGGAAGCAGCTAGAGAGCGCGTCGAGATTTTGACTGCCAAAAAAAGCGAGCTGGAGAGCACTTTGCAAAACGTAAACCGCAACAATGCGGAGCTGGAACGGGAGGTCGAAAGCTGCCAGCGTAAAAAGCAGCAAGAGCTGGAGCTTGTCCGCTTGAAGGAAACTGCCAAAGCGAACAAGGCGACGGCGGCGGCGGCGAAGGAAGCTCCGGTTGCTAAGAAGCCGAATCTTTTGCTGAGCGGAAGGCCGAAGCTTTTGATGTTTTCCAAAACTGGTACCAACGCGCAGGAGCAGCAGAATACGAAGCCGGCGGCGGCTGCTGCTGCTGATCAAAACATTACAATTACCAGTGATAGCGATGTAAGTTTCGTTATCTTCTGCTACCTTCTGTACAAACTGTGTAATAATATGGTTGTTTGTTTCTTTTTTTTCAGTTATCCTGTTCTTTCCAAAACTCGGTTTACTTTGATGGTAAATACTAGAACGAGTTTATCATCTTTAAATATTTGTTTTATTGTATTCTATTAATAGCGCATTAGAATTCAAACGAAATTCTACCGTTAGCATTAATACATACCTAGAACTATGTAGCGAATTAATTATGCGATTGCACACTACTGGCCGGAAGAGCACACCACCGATTATTGTAGGTGGTGTAATGGAATGAAGTAAAATAAATCAACATGAACTGAACTGAAACCAAAATGGAACCTACTCAAGACCCTGCCTCAATGTATGTTGGGCGTCGTTTCCAGACTTGCAAACAAAAGCATACACCCAACCCCATTTGCGTAGAAAGTGCAATAGAAGCTATAAGAAATTGCTCGATGACAGTGCGCGCAAGCTGACCGCGCAAGCAGAAACACGAGCTCGCGGAGCCTAAGACCAGTTCCATAAATTACCGCGCCATCGTTCGGTTGTGGGGCTCGTTTGAGGGCAAGCTTTGAACGGAATAAAGCAACAAAAAAAGGCCAAACAACGGACTAGCATCATCAACATCCCCTCTCATCAGATATCAATCCCCTTCCCTCCGTGCGTTCGGGTGTAGGGGTTCCAGCACCGGTCACTACCGATCGCAAAACCCATTCTGTCTCTCTCTCTCGCCGGTGGCCAGCGCAAAACAAGTTTCACTTTCACTGCGCGAACAACAACGAACGCGCGCGTTCGTGTGCCTCCCGGAATGTCAATTTGTTGTGTGTGTGTGTGTGTGTGTTGGTGGCTGGAGAAATTTCTTGTCCCCAGTGCGAGCAAGATCAGGGCCAGTCGGTGATTGACTCCAGGCATCTGTGGACTTACCACCGTTGAAAACAGTTTCCCTTTCTTTTTGGGATTGCGGATTGCCCCAGTGTCACAAACGGACGGTGGCGCCTCAAATCCCGGTGCTGCATTATAGGAAAACGGGTGTGTGTGTGTGTGTGTGGTTCTATTGCGCTGCGCCTGCAACGTTACGCTTTGAAATGTCCCGTAACTGGTGCTGGTGGTGTACCGTCGTGTGTGCCGTGGCGGTCGTCGGCACCGGTGTTCGCTGGGCCAGTGTGAGCGGGGCCGTCATTTTGCCCAAAATCCCGGACGTGCTAAACCCGCCCGTACCGGACGGGATCGATCTGGTGCAGCAGTCCGCCTTTCTCGAGAGCACCGAGCAGGATCCGGAAGTGACGCCCGGTCTGTTCCAGGGCGATATGGCGATGGACAACCGCATGTACCGGTACTGGCGCGTGGGCCTGAACTGGGACGTGTTTCCGGAGCGGGTGTGGCCGAACGGGACGGTACCGTACGCGATCAGCCCACTGTACGATGTGGACGATCAGGTCACGATCCTGCAGGCGATCCGTACGCTCAACTTCATGACGTGCGTCAACTTCGTGCCGTGGAATGGGAAGGACAAGGACTTTCTGCTGATCTGGCCGATCAAGTATCCGAAGGGGTGCTGGAGCTACGTCGGCAAGATCGGCGGTACGCAGATCGTGTCCCTGCAGCCGCCGGACGATCGCAGCCCGAACTGTCTCGGCAACGAGGGGCGCGCCATACACGAGCTGATGCACGCGCTCGGCATATTCCACGAGCAGTCACGTGCCGACCGGGATCGGTTTGTCAAGATTATCTGGGACAACATCATACCAGGTAAGGGGGGGGGGGGGTTTAGCAGAAAAGAAAGAAGAGACGATCAAATGTAATGCAATTTCACTGAATAATAATATAATTTCCATTTGCTTTGCAGCGTTTAAATCGAACTTCGAAAAGCAGTCGCTCAAAAACACCACCTACAGCTTCGAGTACGACTACAACAGCATCATGCACTACGGCAAGAACTACTTCAGCATCGGCAAGGGCAAAACGACGATCGAAACGAAGATGCCCGGCATTAAGCTCGGCCAGCGGCAGGCACTCAGCAAGACGGACTGTCTGAAGATCAACGATCTCTACAAGTGTTTGGATAATCCTAAAATTAGCAAAAAATACTACAATCTGTGCAAAACCCTCGGCATTTAATGCCCCTGTTGTGTGGTGGTAAATCCAGGCGAACGGAAGGGGAATGGGAAAACGAAAGGACCACGGTGGTGTGAGTGATATGTTTCGTTTCCGGCTTTCTTCCGAACCCATTAGAAAGTTAATTTATTATTTCCCAATATTTATATCTGCGGTGGGGCTCTCACGATGGTCGTCACCCACCGAACCCCTAAAGCTTACCCTATTTGAGTAGAACATAAAATAAAGCTTACACAGCCCGAAAATAGAGGACACACATCTCGGTTTGTTTAGTGTTTTAAAATTAAAATATCTTTATTTTTTTGTATCTTTCTTTTGTCGATTGGACATGGTTTTGTTGTTCCCGGGGTGGCGGGGTATCCCTCCGGCTCTCTATCTCTCTCTCTAAGTAGTAGATCAAATGATGCGGATTCATACAAATCAAAAAGAAATGTTCGCGTTTCCCTCACTTTTCTTCTCGCTGCTGCTGCTCCGGGAGGTGGTGGACACAATGGTAAAGGAAAAGTTTACCAACATGGTGGTAAAAACCCTTCCTTCTCCATTTTAGGCTACACTTGGGGCGGCCGTCGGAGGAGGGGGAGCTATTACTTTGGAGATAATCAACGCTCATAATCCTCCCTTTGTTCCTTCAGCCCTTCCCTAATACAGCCTCCTTTCCTACCAAAGCCAACGCGAAACGAGAGTTCCAGGGTAAACGTGGACTTTGCAAAAGCAGCCGTGCGCGCGTTCAGATGTTCTTGATGGAGCTAGTATAATCTTACCGCAACACTCCGATGACGTGTCCCACCCCGCGCCGGCGGGTAGCGGGCTTTTTAAAGACGACGTTGTGTTCTTGCCCCCGCGTAAGGGACAAAAAGCCACACTCACTTAATTTAAAAAAGCCAATGGGTGGGGGGCGCGTTTGGTGGGACACATCCACGGTCGGTTGCAAGCGCGCGCGGCATCATCATCATTGCGCGGAATTTGTATGTGCTGCGCGCGTGTTGTAATGATTTTCTGTTGTTATACAGGTGTGTGGTGTGTAGTGGGCAAAACGCACACACGCTTTAGTCATTTATCACAGAGTAATATAAGAAAAAAAAAAAGAAGTACAAAACAAAAACCTCCGCATATGCTTCTGTTGGCTAGTAGCGCTTCTGCTAATCTCTCTCTCTCTTTCTTACTTCCCGCTTTAGAAAGTGTTTGATAATATTAAGAAATACATGCACACACACACATACATTACGACTTTATACTGAGCTGCATTATGATGGTCTACTTTACCTTTGCTTGCCTGAGAGAAAGTAATAATAGTTTCTTTTGTTGTTTTTTTCTTCTAAATATAGTGTGCTCTTTCTTATTCTTGCTGTGTTTTCTTTTGTTTGTCGTTTAATTACGCACACACACCTGAATTTGCTGGTGGTGAGATTAGTACACACAATACACCGAGACCGATGGAGAGATATTGGAAATTCGATTCATTCTACGCGACGCCTGTGTGCTGTGGACAGAAGAAGTGTACCCCCTTCTCTCTTTCTATCGCACATACTACACACACGCACACACTACTAACTGCATATACTGTGTATCGAAAGTAATGCTCATGAGGGGGGTAAAGGTAATATAGGAGTTGTTGGTTGGGTGATGGTGTGTCCTAGCTTGTACATAATTCTGTGACCACTATCATCATCACCCGATTTAATAAAGTCAAATGAAATGTGTAAGTGTGGGTGGGTATTTGGGCGCTCGCCTGAAAAACGCCAATTCATTAATGCTGTTTAATATTATGCATGTGGATTTAAAAGAAAGTAACCCTATCGGATAATAACAGGCGGCGCGCGGGAGTGGGATTTTCAAAACGAAAATAAGCGCGTTATTATATCAATAATCATAAAAATAACTAAAGAGAACTGGAACACGAAGAAACAAACGAGCGGTGGCGGGCGGAGGGGGGGGGGGGAGGTGGGTTATAGGGCGCAACATAAAAAGGTGGTCCTAAACTGAACTTAAGTTTCTATTCGTAAGGAATTAATTGCAAATGAATGCATTTACAGATCCACGCGCGCACGTTTCTTTTCTTGTACGTTAAAAACAAAATCCAACGAAGTGTGTGTGTGTACGTGTGTGTGTTGGTGAGTGTGAGAGAGTGTCCCACACATCCACACACCCACACACCACTCGCGTCGTGTCTCCGCACACTTCACTTAATCGTCGAACCGGGTGTGTTTGGTGGATCGCGAATCGTAACTACTGCTGGCGCCACCATAGCCGCCGCCGCCGCCATTCGAGTAGCTGCTGCTACTGCTTTCGTACGGTCGCTTCGCGCCACCATAACCGCCGCCATAGCCACCACCGCCATATCCGCCACCGTAACCACCGCCGTAGCCGCCGTTGCCGCCGCGGAAGGTTCCGTAGCGCCGGGTGCTACCGCCGCTGCCGCTGGCCGTCTGGCTCCAGCGCAACAGCTCGGACGGTATATCCTGCTTGGCTTCCTGCAGGATGTTGACCAGCTCGCGCGCCTGCTTGCGCTCGGCCATCGTGAAGAAGGTGTACGCCACGCCGGTTGCGTTCGAGCGCCCGGTACGTCCGATACGGTGCACGTAATCTTCCGTCTGCTGCGGATAGTCATAGTTGATGACCACCTTGATGCCGTCCACGTCTGCAGGGATATAGCAGTGACGCACGAGCGAGAGGGAGAGAAGCGTACAGAAATAAGGAGAAAGAAATACAGCGTTAGATTCCTGCTGGTCTTGCGAGGTTTGTGTTCGTTTTGGTAGTTTTTACTTTTTTATGTTTTTTTCTTTAAAAAAATTGAAGTAAATATATGCAAGCGACCTACTCAAACTTCACTATTTCCTACTCGTGAATGATGTGTGTTTGATGGATTTTGGCGATGAAAAGGAAAGCCAATCAATGAAAAAGCAAATAAAAAAGGATTAAACTGATCCCACCGTTTGATGGATGTGTGTGTAGGAGGGAAAGGAGAGCTTTAATACAGTTTTCCAGGAGTTCTGATAGCTGTAGGACACTTTAAACTCTTTCTTACTTGAAATGAACTTTTTGCAATGGGAATTGGACTCTCTAGCACCCTTGTTGGACAAATCCAATAGGAATTTCCAACGAGCCTGTCCAAAAAGGGTGCGCCATAGAGTTCAATTTCCACCGTATGAAGTTCACTTCCAATGGGAAAGAGTCTAGGAAGTGTCCCACAACTATGAGAACCCCGGAAAACCCCTGTAATGCTTGTTTTGTAAGGAACATTTTAAAACGCATTTTTATACTACTTTAAAGTTGCTTCCACAGGATGTGAGTGTATCTTCCGCGAACAAAATATACGCTGCAACGACACTGCGAGAGACGTTCGTTGAGTTTTGTTTGTGCCGAAGATGGTGGATAATTTTCGAGTGAAATTTAATAGCACTGGCAGAACACGGAATTAGTTGACATTCGTGCCAGCGACTCTATACTCGGTAGAAAGGATGAAGAATTAAAATGTTCATTAGCATTGCTCGACGGAGGGGGTTTTGGTTGGGAGTTTAAACAAAAGGATGGGAAAGTAAACAAACAAAGAAAAGCGATGATATGTGAAATACAATCGAACAAGCTTACGGATTAAAATGAGAAGCGAATCTATTGAAAGGGGTAAAAGGATTATAGAAAAATGCGTTGCATTCAAATGAACTTTACCCTGCTCAAACAAAACATTGTACACAAAAGCTACCCTTTTGTCTCTTCTACATGACTTGGCGTTTGGCAACACGATTAGATCTTCTAACATAACTGACCAGATAATAGGAGTGTACTCTTAATCAACCATGTTAGAAAAGTGAACAGAGTTTCCCAGACGTTCTAACCTTTCCCTGATCATGTCTATTATGCGTATGATGTGTGTATGTAGTGTGATTAGTCGATAAACTCTAATAATATAATAGTAAAAGAACTTCAACATAAGTATGAACAGCACAAAATACAAACCGTCACTAATTATATGTTCATCAGAGCCTTTCCAGTGGAGTAAACACAGCGTTACTCCTTTCTGTTCTCACACATACGTTAGTGCTCTTTCCACAATCCCCTCTCACTCGCTCACAATCGAGCGCGCGCAACGGTAAAACGAACGTATCTCTCCGCGCGTTCTGAAGATGCACAACGCGCACACCCCCTCTACTACCATCATCATCGTCGTCCCCGTTTAGTAAGGGGCGAAAACGGGACCCACGTATCCCATCCGAAACTCGCGGGGACGCGTTTGAGGAACGCTCAAGTTTGGTACCACGCAGCGACGACGAGTGTGTGTCGATCTCGCGTCGAGTGCGCGGTTGGTGGCAAAGGAGAAGATGATTGTCGTGTGTCTTTCTTGAATACCGCCACTACTACTACTACTACTATTACAGCTGCGATTCATGGTACTGCGCGCGTTCAACAACCAGATTGCAGAGCATAGCCGCCGCCTTCCATCCCCCGGGTTTGTGCCTTGTGCTACACGTCCAAAACGGTCGATGCTGTTCGGACCACCACCACCGCCGTAGAGGGGATGATATGGACGTCGGCGTAGCGGCGCTTGCGGCGATGTGCTATCTGTGCTGCTGCTGCTGCTGCTGATGCTGCCCCCGGTCAACAACACGGTTTTCTCATTTTGCTGTCTTCGTGCTTGCGCGCTGACTCAGCAATGGGATTGGTTGTGTGTTTTATCCTGGACCGAGCCGTGCTCCGAGCGAGCGCGCTTCTGGTTGTCTTGTGCGTTATTTGTGAAGTGAGTGTCTGTGTGTTTCCATCAGAAAGTTGAGGATTGATCAAACCACCATATCACGCAGTATCCCGAGACCGCATATTCTTCCGTACGCAATTCCGGAACACACGCGCATCACATTTAACAAAGCCGAGTGTCCGCGTATTGGAGCTGTCGACGCGCTTTCAGGGTTTGTGCGGTGTCAGTTGATTCTTTTTGGTTTACGAGATATTAGAACTTTGATTATCTGCCCTTCGAGAATGGTTCAGTTGAATTTGTGCAAAGGTAACTCCCTTTTTGATAGGGTTATGTTATCGTTATGTTAGTACTTTTCTCGAAAATGGATCGCCTCTTCGTATCGATCGATCGATAATAAAGATTTACTCATTTTAGGCACAATTATCTTAGTATGACTTAGTACTTGGTGTCGTTAATATCGGATCCCGATAGCTCGAGGGAAGGGATATTTCACAACCGTCGATCGCATGTTCGACCTCCTTTTTCTCAAGGGTCTATATGATGTCGAATATTGAGGCAGATTCGTATTGTGCACCGCATTTTCTCCTGTGACTTTAATCCTGATGATGATACGTGTGTGTGTGTGCGTACGAAAGCACTGATAGTAGTAGTAGTCATGTGTTTTAACGCAGTATATACTCAATGTGGTGGTACGTTCGTCGGGCGAACAGCTGCAGTGAGCTAGTCTCTCGTTTTAGCGCGTGCCACCCCAAATCCCATCACGGAGAGGGAATGGGCCACTCAATTGCGCAATTGGAAGGTAGCACACTACAGCACAACACCACCACGTGTGAAGAGGCCGTTTCAATCGGTAACACCTTTGCCCCTGGCGAGGATATTGGTATCGTGACCATGTTGCATCTCTGTCTCTCTCACTCCCTTTTTTCATATTTTAGGGCCATTTTTTGTGTGAAAGGTTTTGGCACCGTGTAGTAACATACACTTTTCCCGTCCAGTACATTTTTTTTTTCATGAATGCGCACCCACCACCACCACCAGCGTAAACGAGCGCGTGCGCGCGCACACGACGCCAATACCAATTGGGTTTGGGAGAGGCGATCGAGACGCGCGATTTTATGTTTGCGCCGAGTGTAGTCGGAGGAAGTGTTTGATGTTGGTGCACACGTGTGTGTTCATTGTACGGGCGAAACATATGTAAAACAGCGGGCTGAGATGTACTTTTGCTCACTATCCCCACCACAGCAGCAAGATGGTTCGGCCTCTGTAAAAGAAAGTACGACACGAGATCGGGAAGAAGAAGAAGAAAGCGGAAAAGTTGAGTAAAGGGAGCTTTGTTTTGCTGTTCGCCGAGACGCATTTCGGTGTAGGGGGGACACACAGGGAAATAAAAGGGAGAGCTTAAGAGACACACGCGCGCGCACAACAACTCTCATCATTTGCCCGTAAGAAAGGAGATTTAGACAAGGGAAGATGGTAGCTTTTGATGATCTCTTCGCTCGATGATAAGGAAACATTAAAGGTACATATTTTGCCGCTACACGTTAAGGATGAAAACTAGAACCGACAAAGAACACGTGTTCTCGCGCTACAATGGTTTTTTTCTACACTCAACTCGCGTTTCTTTTTCGTACGTGGAAATGGGGAAAGATTGAAAGAACAAAACATCTGCTGTGTGTGCGCAAGCACGCTTATCGTTGCAAAGCATGCCCGTGCGCAAGCACACCGTGAGGAAAGGCTCACACTACAAACATTGCTTGGTGTGTGTTAATAATGATTGGTTGACATCATCATCATTGATTTAATCAGCCACAAAAGCTCATTCGCTGTTGCCATGCATACGAATAACCGTTCACGCAGGTTCGCGTTCATACTGTTTTCCCATTCATACTCATTCGCAAGTGACGTCGTTTATATACGGGTGCCGTTCATTTTAGATACAGTTGATGATATACAATTTGTAGGCAAGAGAAAAACGTAACCAAAACACTTACCCAAACCACGGGCGGCCACATCTGTTGCTACCAGGATGCAGGAGCTGGAATTGCGGAAGCGGCCCAGGGCGCGTTCGCGCTCCTGTTGCGATTTGTCGCCGTGCATCGATACCGAGTCATAACCGTAGCGCTTGATTTGCATACTTATCCGATCGCACTGGCGTTTGGTGGTGGTGAAGATAAGAATTTTGCCCGGATTGCCTTCATGGTACAGTTCCTCCAGCAGTTTGCCCAGCCTGCGCCACGAAGGATGAAAGGGGGTACACGATGAACAGAGAGAGGAAGGGGGAGGAGAAAACAAATAAAAATACGTTAGCATTGGACCCACTGTGGAACAACATTGTGCCCGGTGATAATTCGTGACGAGACGGGCCAGTAGCACCAGCTGGCTGAGTACACTTACTCTGGGTTTTTGTCCTTCTCGGCAATAACGCGCACGTGCTGCGTAATGTTGTGATTCGCCGACAGCTCCAGCGAACCGACGTTGATCTGCACGTAGTCGCCGAGGAAGTCACGCGCCAGACGCTGCACCTCCTTGGGCCAGGTGGCGGACCACATAAGAATCTGACGATCCGGCCGGACGTGATCGAGGATCTTGCGGATCTGCGGCTCGAAGCCCATGTCCAGCATGCGATCGGCCTCGTCCAGCACCAGGTACGTTACCCGCTGCAGGGTCGTGGTGCCGGACTCGAGGAAATCGATCAGCCGACCGGGCGTGGCGATCACGATCTCGACGCCGCGGCGCAGGTCCGACGCCTGCGGTCCCTTGCTCGAGCCACCGAACAGGCAGGTGTTGCGAATGTACGACGATGAGCCGAACTCGGTCGCGACCTGCTGGATCTGCTGCGCCAGCTCGCGGGTCGGGGCCAGCACGAGCACCAGCGGTCCGCGCACGGACGGGTCCGGCTTCTGGTGATTGATGTGCACGATCGCGGGCAGCATGTAGGCGAGCGTTTTGCCCGAACCGGTCTTGGCGACGCCGACCATGTTCAGGCCGCTGAGCGCGATCGGCCAGCCCTGCGCCTGGATCGGCGTCGGGCTCTTGTACCCCTGCCGGTCGATCTCCCGCTTGACGTAGTCGGGTATTTCGATCTCGTCGAACTCGGTGATCGGTTTCGGGCACTTGCCGATCAGCGTGATATCGTGCTTGGCCAGGTAGCGATCCACCTCCTTCTGCGAGCGATTGCGCACGATCGAGTTCTCGTGGTAGAAATCTTTCTTGAACGGGGCCAGCGTCATCTTGCTCCAATCGATCTTGGTCATCCCGCCGGCATCCGCCCACTTATTGCGGTACCCGCCGCCGCCGCCTCCTGCACCGCCACCACCGAAGCGACTACCGCCGCCTCCATAGCCGCCGGCGCCGCCACCACCACCACCTCCACCGTAACCACCACCACCGGGGCGCGAACCGGTCGTTCCAGTTCCGCGCTTGAACTCGGTCCCGGTGCGCTTCACACCGTGGTACGGTTCCTTCTTGTAGTCTTCTCGCTCGAATCTCGGAGCCCTTGAAGGATAAAACGATATAAAAAGATACAAATCATGTGATATTTTCCTCTTGCAAAATCTCGCTCGGTTACTGTTACTTTCAACTGATGGTTCAGTTCAGTTTCTCTCTCTCTCTCTATCTCTCAATATCTCTCTCAATATCTCACTCTCTTCGGTTTCGATTGAAGATCGTATGTGTGTTTTTTTTTTAATTAATAGCTTTTATGGGTTGGTGGTTGCAAGCTAGGAGAGTCGATTTACACCTAATGGTCATGATAGTTAGGTCAGTGTACATGCGTGTGCGAATCAGAATTTCTAATATTATCATATCTTCCACCGCTAGCAACAGCAGCAGCAGCAGCAGCGGCGGCAACAGTAGCAGCGCATGCTCATTTCATCGCGACAGACTGTGCGAGAACTCGCGCGAACTGCTCGGCGGCACAGAAGAAGAAGAGGACATACTTTTATCGCTGCCATATCGATGCAGTCGCTGGTGCGGGGGTAGCTTCGCGAAGAACGGATGGTCGAGCGCCTCCAGCAGCGTGATGCGATCCTTCGGATCGTACTCGAGCATCTTCGCGATCAGATCAAACATCTGCATGTGCTCTGGCGCATCGGACATGGCGCTGCGCATCAGCGGCTTGCAGTTCTGCAGCACGTACCGCGCCTCGGACGTTTTCTCGTCCCAGTCGAGCTTGCCGTGCGGGAAGTATCGGGTCGGCGTTTTCTTCGCCATGTGGTACGGTATCGGGCCGAGTATGCGCTCCATCATGGCGAGGTGTTCCCGGTTGTCGTGCGTTTGGAACAGCGTTATGCCCAGGTACAGTTCGTAGATGATGCAACCAATCGACCACACGTCGCATGGCTGCGCCCAACCTAGCTCGAGTATCACCTCCGGCGCCCGGTAGTGCCGCGTCGAGACGATCGTGCTGTGGTACTCGTGATCGAAGATGGCGTTGCCGAAATCGATCAACCTAATGTCGCTACAGTTGACGTGGCGCAGCTCGCGGTTCTTCCGCGTCGTCCTGCTGACGACTGTGTTGTACTCGGAGTTTACGAACAGTATGTTCTCCGGCTTCAGGTCCGTGTGCGTGAGCTTGATGCTGTGCAGAAAGTTGACCGCAAAGCACAGCTGGTAGGACATGTGCCGGACCTGCTCCATCGGGAATGGCTGGTACTTATTGTCTTTCATGAAGTCGTACACGCTCTGGCCGAGCATCTCGAACGCGATGCAGATGTGCCCGTGGTAGTCGAACCAGTCCAGCATCAGGATGCACAGGTGCCGGCCGGCCGGATCTTTGGCAATGATCTCCTCCAGCACATTGATCTCCAGCTTGGCCGTCTTGCGATACTTGTCCACATTGCGTATGATCTTCAGCGCGATCGTGTGCTCCTTCTCCACGTCCTTCGCCTTCACGACGCGCCCGAACGTACCTTCACCTAGGGTAGATAACAGTTTGTATCTATTATGTACTACATCACCAGGTTGGTATATCAAATGCCCGTGGGAGTCGTTCTTGATGGGGCTGTGCCGTTTCGTCACTTCCGGCCGGTGCTCCCGCTGCTCGCGCTCCCGATCGCGCTCTCGCTCTCGCTCCCTTTCCCGGTCGCGTTCCCGCTCGCGCTCTCGTTCCCGCTCTCGATCGCGTTCCCGCTCGCGCTCTCGCTCCCGCTCGCGGTCTTTCCGGGACGTCCGATGTGGCTGTGGCTGCTGCTGTTCGTGGCGCCGCGACGGTTTCTCTTCCCGATATCTGTTCTTCCTGTGGCCGCCACCGGTGGACCCGACACTGCGCTGGTGGTGAGACTCTTCCGAGCGCTTCCGTTTTCTACGGGACGAGCTTGTGTTTGATATCCGCGCACTCTTATAGCAGTCCCCGGATTCTGTATGCTTCATACGCTTCTCCTCGTACCGGCCGCCGACAGACGCCCTGGACCCGGACCTCGAATGAAGCCTGCGTTTTGAGCGTGGCATCGCTGTCTGTGTGTTGGTTGATGCTGATATGTGGACAGATTTACGAGAACAAGCACCAAAAAACGTATCATAACCGACTCTGGACGGTTGATGGGAAAATAGGTTTTGTTTTTTTTTATCTTCAAAGGTTTTTCAGTGATTTTACTTCGGGCCGCTTGAAAATGGGCGCACTCTTGGCTAACTACTTTCTCTATTTCACCACGCTCTTGTGTGTGCGCCCTTCCCGTGCCACAGTATGAATTCTACAAGCCAACACACAACCAACCAACGCCGTTCAAGGCGCAATGGCGCTTATACGCGTTCGCACGCATGCACTCTCACACACACCACACTATTCATGTACAATTTTTACCCCCAGTCGAATTTTCTTCCCTTCATCTCACGCTAAATTCAAACACACGCACACACGCAAAACCCGTACTACACCACAGCCATCGCTTCGCACATACGCACACCAGCAAAACACATGCGAGCGCGTAATGTGTGCGAGCGAGCGAAAAACGTTCCATCAGGCAACACTGCCCCGTAACCCTCGCTCAATCTCTCTCTCTTTCACTCTCACGTGCTTTCCATGCCACCCGAGAGCACGGCTCGAATGACGCCTCGTGGTGGAAGTAATCCCGTCATCGACAAAGCAGATATGTGTGTGACTAACGGCAGCCATCTTGATTCTTGCAACATGGCGAACCAAGGCCAAATAAAATCAACCTACGAATGCTGCTTTTTCCAACACCGCACGGCAACTTTCGGCCGCTCAAAAATACGCTGCGGATCGTTTCACTTGCCACAAGCATGAATGACCCAGCTAACTATTAAAAAGGTGCAATTTTCAACCCCCTTTTTTACAACCACGCCATAACCACGTGCAAACCGCACCACATCTGGGTGGTGGCAGCAGCAGCACCTGGGGCTCTGGCTACACCGCTTGCTTGCTTTACACGAGGGAATTTACTTACATGTCTAAATCGTCCTCGAAACCTTCCTTGCTGATGGGAGTCGAATAAAATCGACTGGTACTGGCTAACACTGCCGAAGGAAGAAGAGTCCGGGAACGGTCGCAGTAGGACTGACGTCGGGTTGTAGGTACTGCGATGACTTCCGGGATTCGCAAGCGACTACCGAAACTGGCCGCTGATGATGTACTGCAAAATGAGCGAACAACAGTCATTAGCGACCGGCGACACACCTGACCCCACATGGCTGCGAGGTATAGTGCTGATGGTATTGGCCCGCTGACGATTTTTCACTACACTGCTCAGCCCCCCGCAGCTTTCCCCACTGGCCAGCACAAGAAACACCACTCACGACAGAAGCGCACCGCCCCAGATGCTTACCTAATCACGGTCAATCTTCGAAAGAAAGCCACGCTGCCACACTTCAGAAAGAAACCTTCCTGTTTGCATGGGGCGAAATGTAGAGTACGTCTACACCACGGCAGAGCAGTTTGACAGTGGGTACACGGAAGCAGGCGAATGTTTGACAATGGCTAGGCGAAGTGAAAACACACAGCCTACGCTTTGAAATGGCAGTTTTAGCTACATTAACTGTTTTCAGTTGATGAATAATTGATTCAGATTGAAATAAAAATAAAAGTCACTTAACTCAATTCCATTGAGTCACACAATCATCGTTATAGGTCTCGACTTTTACCACTATTTACTATTTGCTATTGCAATTGATATTATGATTAATTGAACCCGGTCAATGGTTTAGGGTAGTGGGAACGCTGATCCGATACGATTTTATCGGACGAAATTTATATTGGATTTGACAGATAAAATCAAACGTACGATTCCGTCGTACGACGGAACCAAGGTGTATTTATTTATAAGGTACATTTTTAGCGCGTTTGCCGGGTGCCATCATTGAGAATCGTCAAATCGTGAAATGTCAATGTCAATGCTATTATGCGTGCGCAAAAATCAAAATTGTTTGATTCTGACGCAAGCGGTTTCAAACTGTCACCCGCAGCGGGTGTGAAATTTATACATTTTCAGAAAAAAACCTTATATAGGAACAACATCAAATTATTTCTATTATAATAGTTAAACCATTCAAATCATCCACATAATCGCAATATGAAGCGAAATACCGTTTGACAGCAGTATCTGCAAAGGTTTCAAAAAATCCAATAGGCATACAATTTGCGGGTGAAATTTTTGCCACTCGGCATTCCGTGTAGACAGACCTTTGGTGTGCCACGTACAAAGGTAAACAAGGCTGACATGCATTGAACGTCAAGTTGGGAAAACAAAAGATTTCTGTTTTCTCCCGAACATACGATCCACAGTTTAATTATTAAAGTAATTTGGAAAAGAAGGCCCAAACCACAACCACCATGGAAACTCCAGAGGTTCATATCGATGTGAGTGGAAACATGGAAACGCCACCGGACACCAAATCCGGTTTCAACCTATCCTCGTAAGTGTGATGAAATGGGTGATGCACCCGATCGTATGACGCATCGACAGGAATAACACAGATGCATTCCCTTGTTCTACCAGGTTTACCAACTTTTCCACCCGCATCCCGAGCTTGTGGGAGCTGTTGCGCCTAAGCCGGCAGAACATTCGCCCATGGTCAGAGTTTCTACAAACGTCCAACTTCAAAACGGTGGCAAACGTGTCCCGCCTCACGAACCGCATCATTCGCAATCTGGCCTACTTTCAAAGCAACTATCTGTTTGTGTTTCTGGGTCTGATTGTCTATTGTTTGTAAGTGGAGAGGAGCAGTGCGAAAGCGCGGTTTCCCACGTATCCAATTTGCCCCGTGCCCCCAGCTAATGTGCTTGCTCGTTCCATTCCAGGTTGACCTCACCGCTCATACTGATAGTGCTGGGGGCCGTGTTTTATGCTTGCTACAAAATCAAACAGAACAGCACGCCGGTGGCATTCTTCAGCAAGCAGTTGAACACGAACCAGCAATGTATTGCGGTCGGTGTCGCCTCCGTGCCGGTGCTGTATCTGGCCGGGGCCGGTGCCGTCATGTTCTGGGTGCTGGGTGCCTCATTCTTTGTGATATCACTCCACGCGGCCTTCTACAATATCGATGCGATCGTGACGGAGGACACGGAAACGTTCCTCTCCGAAACGGTGTGAAGGGGATGGCAGTGACGATGCCGAACGAAATCAGCTGTGGGATGATCCTGATCAGCTGTGTGAAGCTTCGTTGCATAGCTTATTGCGACAATTTGATTTGAAAAATCAATTCTCCTTCCTTAGCTGTGCGTATGGTAGAAAAGAAAAGCTGTCAGAAAACTAAGATGGGTTGTTTTAAAAATTTAATTCCGCATACCTTTTTTATATTGCACCTTTTATATGCAATATTTTGATAAATTCGAACCTGCACCAATGAACGCTGTGGAAAATTTAAGCAACGAAATTGTGAATCCAATTGAAGGAAATGCACTTTACGTATTTATTTGTTCTCGCAATTCCTACTAATCGTGCACCAAGCGCAAATATGTATTTATAATTTCTCAAAAACTCCAGCAACACCGTGGTAAAGATAAATATCAACGTTTATTTCAAAACAGAATTTTTTCACATAGTTTACAATAAAAAAACACGAAAGTTCTTCTCTTTCGAACGAACAAGCTGCGTCTCAAAATTAGTAACGATTAGTAACAAACCACACACCCTTTGATGGACAATCGGTACGGTGAAGCCGACAGTACCGTTCTGCTCGTTCAGTTGAAAACCAAGTCGTTGTAGTTGCTCAGCACATGGTACGCCGACACACGGCAGCTGGTGGTGGTACGGACCACAGTCGTACGATCGGCACGCTCAAAGTTTGCCTTCACCGTTTCATAATAGCGACCATCGCTGCGAAACAAGAAAGGGCAACATGATAGCAAAAGTGTGAATGTAACAATGCAACCCCGAACCCCAACTTACCTCAGCACCAGACAGCGCAGCTTCAAGCACTTGACGCGCAGCAAATCGATCGCCTTCTGGCTCTTGTCGGAGAAGCGCAAGTTCTCCGGATCCCAGCGAAGCTCCAACCGCTCCAGCTTGGTGCAGTGCGAGCCGATCGTATCCATCAGCTGGTCGACGTGTATGTTGCCGCCCAGCCGCTCGGTCGTGCCCATCACGATGATGCGGATGTTGGTCAGTATCGGCATGATCGACATCCACAGCTGGTCGGTGATGTGCGTCATGCCGGAAAGCACGCACGCCTGCAGCTGCGCCCCGTACCGGGTAATGAACCGGGCCAGCGCCTCGTCCGAGATGTTGTCCGACGAGTCGAGGTCCAGCGCGATCAGCGACTTCGGGTTGCCGCCCTCCATCCACGCCTTCAGCACGGAATCGTTAAAGCCATTGATCTGGCCCGCGCTCAGGAAGCGCAGCGTCGGGATGCGCGTCAGCAGATCGATCAGACACTCGGTCGACAGGTCGGTGCCGGAAATGTCCAGCTCCTGCACCGAGCACTTGTCCCATTCCGCCTGCATCACGTACTCCGACTTCAGGCTGGTACCGTTCATCAGCAGACACTTGAGCTGCTTCGAGCGGGCGAGCAGCGCCTTCAGCGTCGAGCCGGTCACCTTGTTGCAGTAGTTCACCGCCAGACACTCCAGCTGGATGCAGTTCGAGCTGAACGCGTCGATGTGCGAATCGTCGATGAAGTTGATGCCGTACAGGTTGATCACGCGCAGGTTCGGCGTGGCCGACTTGAGCTTGTGCACGTTGATCACCTCGTAGATTTCTTCCTCCTCCTCCTCGCACTTCTCGTACGTGCCGATCAGGTGCAGCACCTCCAGCCCGTTGATGAAGTTGTAGATCTTGCGCATGAAGCCCTCCATGAAGATCACCTCCGACAGGCAGATGCACATGTACCGCAGCTTGGCCGGGAAGGCTTGCATTTCGCTAAAGTCGTGCAGCTGCATAGCTGAAGGAAAAACACAAACAGAAAAGAGGGTATTAGATAAAGTACGATCATGGTGGCAATCCTTCGCCCCCACCTACCCGTCGAGAAGTCGAGCAGCATGTGCGTCAGATTCGGACACTTGGAGGACAGCTCGTGCAGCACGGTGTGCGTGATCAGCTCGATCGGCAGCTCGATGTAGCGCAGCGACGGTCCGAACCGCACCGAGATGAGCTGCAGCAGCGACTCGAGCGATCCCACGTGCAGTCCCGACACTTCCGGCCGCAGCGACACATTCTTCCACAGCTGCGTGTTGTAGGCGATGGTTCGCCAGCGGCGGCACACCGTCGCCATGCGACATATCTCCAAATGGCTCAGGTAGGAAAAGATGTGCAGGATTACCTTATCCGGAAGTTTTTCGATGGACTGCGGGTACAAGATGGGAACATTAGAGGGAGCGGCGGTAGTGTAAACGATTTCAAAAGCAAGCCAATCAGTAACATGTTCGGTGCATGCAGCCAAGCAAAACCGAAGGAAAATAACAGATAGTTTCACAGTAGTTATATGTCCTTCAAACACACACACACACGCACCGTATTAGCGAACGGGCTTTTGCCATCTTCGGTGAAGTACAGCTGGGATGCTTCCAGTGCCACTTGATTCCACACATCGCTCGAAAGATCCATCGTTAATTAATAGGGGGTGTTTTTTTTTAAAAAGGATTTTCCTCTTCACACAACAAAAGGCCCCTTGTTTTTGCACAGCAGCTACGCGAGCCAAACGTCCGAATTTTCCGAAAGGGAGTGAAAATTTTGACATTCGTAACGTGGAAATGCGGTCCGATCGTAGTGTGCGTAGCTGAAGCTCTTCCCGTTGTTGTTAGCGACACACAAAGAGAGCAACAGAGAGTGTGTGAGAGAGAGAGAGGTCAGTTTTATATGCTAAGATGTGTTTTAATAAGCGGGAAAATTCAGAGGCATTCCTTAGATGCTCTCCCAAAATGTTGACTGGCCACTGCGTGCGTGAATGTGTGTGTATCATGCTAAATTTAAACAATGTGACGCGCTTACGGCGAAATCCCAGTGTTTGGGTAGACAGATGCTCATGCGCCGTCAGCTTGAACCAATGTCCCCATGTGGTACGCGGTCCGGATCGGTTCGAAAACAGGCGATCGAGCGTGTCTCGGTGTGTGTTTGTGTGCGTTAGTAAAGAACATGCGGTCCAGGTTGACTACATGGCCGGTAGTATGCGATATGCGAATGAAAGAGTTATCATGGCACGGTTGTCATGGATACGGATTAGCGACAGGATCGTCCCGTAGTGATTAATGCGATACTAACCGTTCCATCGCTAGAGCCAAAGAAAAGCTAGGAAAATAAGCAGATGGAAAATAGTGATAAATAAAAACAAAATGATAAACAAGCAGAAACAGAAACTGCAAAGCAAAGCTGAACGATGAAACGCTCTTTCGTAGCAGCGCCGTTGGATTTGAAACGCACTGCTTGTGGGGATAAAGCCGATCACTTACCATGCGGCTCCTCCGGAAGCTACCGCTAGAGAAACTGTCACTATGGACTATGGAAAAATCGATCGCACTCCATGCTTGCATTGTTTGTGTTTAACAATTGGCTGTGGTGGTACTGGTTGGGTGGGTTATAGAACTCTATTAGAATAAGTCGGTGCCGTTTTGCTACCATTGGCATCATTGCGTGGCGTTATTGTGAAAATCGTTTCCGTTATAAATCTCAAAGCTTGTGCTACTGGTCATGTGATTCGAGTATTTAGGTAAATTTCAAATTTTTTAACACATTCTGCGCATGCAAAGTCGATTTTAATTTAAAAAAAAGTATTGTTGCCCTAACATTTTCTTTAATTAAAAACAGATGTGTTTAACTAAGCGACGAACGTTTTCCAAATCAAATAAAATTCCATAATTGCTTCATAATTTACGCGAATCACTACGGTTGCACTTGTGGATGTGTAAGTTAAATTTATGCTTCATTCAGGCAGGCAGATACTGAAGCTCCAATTGATTTACGATCCATCACCAACGGACGTGTCACTGTACACCATTAGTACATCACACTTAATCGTCATTAAACTGATGATTAAGTCACCCGGTCGTACAAAAAAAAAAAAAATAAAGGGAGAAATGAAAACTCATTCCCAACTCACCACGACCGCGAATCCACTATACTGCTACTGCTTGGCGGCACACACTTTACGCACAAAGGCGATACACCGTACTGTCTGGTGCGGCCGTGAGTTCCGATCAGAATGCCGGCCCGATCGCGAATTAAGCGGTGCGAGAGTTCCACACCGAAACAAATTATAATTAAAAGTGATGTTTTGTTTCAATGTATTGGCCGGCGTTTTTCGTCGATTGTTGGGGCGGTTGGGGGTGGGAAGAATCGGAATAGAAGGAAACACAGTAAACGGGACATTGTTTCTGTTATCTTTCTTGCGAACACGAACGAAAGCTACCGTGGTACGTATAGAGCCAATATTAGCTTTAGAGAGTATTTTACAAAAAAAAAACTTGAATTACTTAAGCCAGTTGGGTGAATTGAATAATATTATTCCGAGTAATTTTTAAAAACATTATTTAAAAAATCTTAAGGCATAACTTTGTGAACAAATTCCCAGTACAACCCAAGCTTGGTTTGATCCGAATTCATAAAATAAACCCACCGCAAGAAGGCGAACCATTTGCAATGTTTCACCCAAGCTTTGTTTATTTATTAATGTACATTTTTCCACTCAACCAGAAATCCTGCCCGCATTCTAGCACACGCACGCTACTGGTCTTCCTTCCTTGCAGGATGCTTTACCGCCAAGCACCGATCACATCGCGAAATCATTACGCTGCTTACGATCATCGGCAAGAACGAACATGTCGTCACGTCTGGCGGTGGTGCCAATTGTGTCGTGTTTCGTTTCTTTGCTGTTTTGTTTTGCTCTGTCTTTTTTTGTCGGTTTCGTTTCACTAGTCGCAATGGAACGAGTCAACACGTTGGACTTTCGTCAACAATTTTAATGGCCGCTCATGGGGCGGGAGGGGAGTGGAAAGGGGAAACTTGCCCATCTCAGTCGGGATTCCCGTCGTTGCCATTGAACCGCACTGCTCGTGTCGAGTGTTTCGGTGTGTGCGTTCATGATCAGGTAGGAATAATTCACTTAACCGGCTCCACAACCTTTCCATTACCGACGAGTGCTACCACTGCCAAAAGTGTACGTCAATCATGCGGGGAGGGGCACCGCGGGTTCAAATTACCGCGATATAAATAGAGCACACTGATCAAATTACACCTCTTTTTTTCTTTACGATGATCATCATTGCTGCGGGAAATCGATGCCGTCGGTCACACACTTTTGCACACTTTTTACGTACCTGGGAGGGTCGTTTTCTGAACGTTACCGGAAAAAGTAAATCCATTTAATTGTGAGAACGTTAACGCTTCGTTGCTGATACGGATGGTTTTCACCCACTGATTCCGATCCCCGGGTAGTGGTGTAAATTGATCTGTCACTCAAATCGAATCGTGAAGAAGCAACAACAAAAAACCAATTCGAAAACGATCGGATTTGGCATTCGGGCACGAATTTGCCAACAGTAAGCATAACAGAACGATCGTGTTGCGTTAGAGTTGGTGACGAACGAGGGCACGATGACGAACATTGCTCGACACACGCGCGTGCTTGACGCATGGCGTGGAGCGATGGAGGTGCCTGGTGATTTTCACGCGTCAGTTTGATTTTAGCGCAAAACGGTTAATACTCAAAGGGTTATTTGCTCAAATAGGGACAAACTGCGTGATTAATGATAAGAACATACTCTACACTAATAACTGGGCACTCTGATATTAAGAACAGTTTGGGCAATTTTGTATCACAACGCAACATCACATGCTTTAAATAATTATGCAAACTCAACACACACATCCACTCAAAAGTTTTATATTTACAGTAGACAGCATCGAAATTAGCCAAAACTGCAACTCGATTGCATTCTAGTTTTCACTCATTCACCGTTTGATTAAATATATTGCTGGTGCACGCTAAGGAAGCACGGTGCATCAGTGTCGTTGCTAGCTCGCGATCCATGGTGCCCGATCCAAGGTGCTAGGCGCTTGTGAGCAAAACGAAAAACCACGGAACTACCGCCGGACTCGACCAAACAATGGTGACTGATGGGGGCCGTCCCGCTACTTACACAGTTCGAGGTGAAAATGATTTTCCGGGCATCTTCGTCATCGTTCATATTTGTGCCCAGCAGCAGGTTTGCTATGCTTTGCCGCTGTTTAAACGTACTCATCTTGACACGCGTAACTGGTTCGTCGTTTCGTAACCTGACGCTTCAAGACGGGTCGGGGTCGCTATGCACAACGACAGGACGGCAGCCACTCGGCAGTGGTCAGTGGCGAACCTTAACGCCAACCGCCAGTAACACTACACTGAACGCGCGGAAGCAGTTTCTGCTGATTGCCCGATCCGGTGACCAATGACCATGCGATTCACCCGATCGGTGCTGGGAAACTGAATCTGCAAGTGCATCGGCGTCGCATCCGACACCATTTTCCATCGATCGAAACTCAAGTGAGCGAGGTGAGCATGATCGCTTTTGTGCGATCAGAGGGACGGTATAGTAGAAAGGGGTTGAATTATTTTCATCACCATCTTATATTTATAATTATTTAACTCGTCTGCGGTTTTCCATATACCTGTGGCACCTTCACAGTCGAGCAATGGGGCAGCAATGTGTGGTTGCTGTCTCGTGAGCGGTTGGCACCGTTTTTCACTGCCAAGGTGGCTTGTGTTACAATTATGGGATGACATTTGCCAGCTGCAGTATTGATCGGGTACGTGTTGAAGGCTTTGGCAAAGGTAAATCAATTGCAAACCATAGCGAACGCAGGAGATGATTGTTGCTGAGAGCAAAGGGAAGGGATTGGATTGGAAGAGTTGAAGGATTATGTCTGAAATAAACTATTGCACAGCTTCCATTGAGCTGTGCCAAGTTATTGATTTCGAGTTGGATGCAAAACCTATGAGGGATTTTAACATTTTTCAATCTCTTGAGGATGTATTTGTGTAAACAGACCACAGTAGAACTAGATTGCAGATTTCAACAACATCTACATTATATTTGCGTCGAATCGAACAATGTTTTGATGCACATACAGAAATGTTTGTCTGTCCGGTTTTTGGTTATAGATTTTCCTTTTTTCTGTGATGAAGAAAATCCTGTAGGTAATGCGATGTTTAAACTGCATGCTCTCTATAGCCTATTTTCATCCGCCGCAGGATCGTCAATGGAGATGATGGATTTAGTACTAATAAACTCAAACTCTTTAAAAACAAAACATTAAAAAAAAATATTCATACGCTTCATGTACATCGGAAAAAATAGGCCATCGAATCGAAACTAAATTGCTCTTGCTATAACGAGAAAGTATTAACACCCTGTTGATGGATGACAAACATGTTTGTCACATTTTTCTCCAACATATTTGACGGGTGTCGAACTTATGTTCGTCATAGCTTGGACGGTGCCTGTCTGCCGTAACAAAAAAAAAATACGAAAACAACATCTAGTCACTAACCAGTGATTCCCAAAGTATGATATAATTAGTAGAGTAAGGGATGGTTGATCTGTTAAATGGGTTTTAATTTAATGCTAAAGAATAATATAAATCAACCATAGTATTTCGTCGGTAAGAGTTTTTGATATAAATTTAATGTCATTAAAATGTAAACATTGTCATTGTAAACACGAAAACAGAATGAGATGATTAACGCTGTTTTCTACAAGTAGATCCAAACAAATCCCTTTTTTTTGTTATATGAAGTTTTTCATGCGACTTTCGCAAAAAGCTGTTTTGTGGAAACAGTGTGTTATTTTAGAAATTAAATAGAAGAGCCATTCCGATCTCTACTAGATAGATGCGGTAGCTCGCATAATCGGATGGGATCGATAGATACTAAGAATCCTGTTACGACTGGCATGTCCGTTTGGTCGTTACGCGAATGAAAAAGAAGATAATACTTAAAGTAGGAGTTTGCTTTAGGATTGATGTTGAAAAAGAACTGGTAAAAAAAACAGAACAAAAAGTTGACAATAAGCTCCTTAGGTTAATCGACGATATATGAAAAATTAAGATTTATATCGATTTGGTTACTTATTTATCGGGCGCTACAACCGCTTTGACTTAGGAGAGTTCGAAACCGCTCACGGCCTCGCGCCTTCGTCTGTCCGATCTTAATGGCGGACGCCTCCACGCCATCTTGCCACCTCAATTTGGGCCTACCACACCTTCTCTGTGCTTGTGGACAGCCTAAAAAGACTTTACGGGCTGGGTCGTCCGTTTCCATGCGTATAACATAGCCAGCCCACCGGACCCTGACGAGCTTGATACGCTGTACGACAGTGAGGTCGCCGTAAATCTCGTATAGCTCGTCATTATAGCGGCTCCTCCATTGCCCTTCCACACATACGGGGCCAAGTATCCTTCTGAGCCTCTTCCTCTCGGACGCGGCTAAGAGGGTTTCGTCAGATTTGAACAGTGTCCATATCTCAGAGGCGTATGTGAGTACCGGTACCATATAGATACTATATTATTTAACCTATCTTTGTCCTCGTCTTCATTCCCTTTATTGTGGAAGCGGGCATGGCTAGTTCCCATTCACAAAAAAGGTAACCCGTCTGTCATTTCCAATTACCGTGGCATCTCAATACAATGCGCAATAACCAAGGTATTTGAGCATATTATCCATACCTATGTGTTTAAACTCACCTCTTCTACTATTATCCCTCAGCAACATGGCTTTTTTCCTAACCGTTCTACAACAACTAACCTTATGTCCTTCACCTCTTTCGTATCATCCCAGTTAGAGTCAGTTAAACAAGTTGATACTATTTATACTGACTTCAAATCTGCATTTGATCGTATTCCTCATTCCTTACTTCTAAATAAAATTTCACAACTTGACGTCAATAATCTTTTTGTATCTTGGTTACGTTCTTTTCTATGTGATCGTTCCTATAGTGTTAAATTTAATGATATGTTTTCGACTCCCTTTTCTTGTAGTGCAGGCGTACCGCAAGGTAGTGTTCTAAGTCCTTTGCTGTTCATAATTTTTATTAATGATGTCCGTACCACCCTCCCTCCTGAGTGTTTCCTCTGCTACGCAGACGACCTCAAAATCTTTCTCCCAGTTTCGTCTCCTAGAGATTGCATTTCCCTACAAAATATTCTTGATCGTTTTTCGTCTTGGTGTTCTAGTAATTCCCTCACATTATGTCCTGATAAGTGTAACGTCATTTCGTTTAGTCGTTCGCAGTCTCCAATCACTTACTCGTACGTCCTAAATTCTGTACAAGTCAATCGTGTTTGTGTCGTAAAAGACCTCGGTGTCTTGCTTGACAGAGGCCTCACCTTCAGCCACCACATTGACTCAGTTGTCAATCAGGCGCGGAAAACATTGGGTCTCCTAAAGAAAATTGCGTGCGATTTCTCCGACCCAATGTGCCTGAAGACTCTGTTCTGCTCTCTGGTCAGATCGATTTTGGAGTACTGCTCAATAGTCTGGTCCCCTACAGCTCGAACCCATGTGGAACGTATCGAGCGGGTGCAGCGATCGTTCACCAGGTTTGCTATATGTAAAATCCTGGGTAGATTGTCCTCCCCCATACCTCCTTACGAGGACAGGTGTCGGCAGCTTGGCCTGGAACTATTGGAAAACCGCCGTTCCCATGCCCAGTCCACCTTTATTGCCGCATTACTCCTTGGTAATATTGATTCTCCTTCCCTTCTTTCTTCTATCCCTTTCTACGCCCCTAACCGTGTTCTTCGAAACCGCCCTCCCCTAGTGATCCCTTCCCGCCGAACTGCAGTGAGCCGTAATGACCCCCTTCTTCGTGCAATTCGTCGATTTAACTGTGTATTCTCTATGTTTGATTTCAACCTTCCCTTATCCTCTTTCCGATCCCGCATCAGAACCCTCCATAATCCCGTGCTGCCTTAATTTTTAATTTTTAAATTTTAGATTCTAATTTTCTAAAAAAAAAATTTTTTCTCAAATTTTTGATAATTTGTGTTAATTTTTGTTAGGTTAGGAACATAGGTAATAAGTATTATTTAAGCATTTGTGTAACCAAAAGGTAGACAAATAAATTTGAATATGAATATGAATATGAATATAGTCCCAGCTTCGTCCGTCGCGACAGGTTCTTTGAGGTGAACTGTTTTTTTCAGACTGTAAAAAGACCGGTCGGCAGCTAGCATCCTTGCGCGCAACTCAGCTTCAATGCTATTTTCGTTGCTGACCTTTGACCCAAGATAGGAGAATCGTGGGACGACTCCAAAAGTGCATTCATCTATCTGTACGTCACGCCTACGTAGGTTCTGATTATTTGATGGTAGGTCCGCTGATGTTGCCACCATCAGTTTGGTCTTTGTCTCGTTTATCTGCAATCCAAGGCTCTCTGCCGCCTGCTCGATCCTTTGGATTTCTGCTACATATGAGAGCTGTAGACCAATGATGTCTCAATCATCGATTTGGTATTTAGAATTATTTGAAAATATTTGTGTTGGAATTAAAAAAATTGGTTCAATCCAGTTTTGTGGGAAATTACGAACACAATCAATACATTTTCAAATAATAATTATAAAAAATAAAAACAAAAATTATTAAATTTTGATATTAATTTTATTTTCCAATGATTTCTTTATTTAACGATGAAATTCAAGAATATTTATTATTAAATAATCCCATAGCAATTCATACAGAAATGATTTAATATGTTGATTTCTATTTCCTCTATTTCACTTCGCATTTGACAGAGTTTTTCAAGTCAGTTTCGATTGTAAACATTATTATTCACCGTATCCAAGATGCTTTTCAACAGCTGTTAAATGGTTTATTTGTTTCAACATGAAATTTCAGTTTCAACAAATGATTTTCAACGCCTAACAAAAAACTGTCAAACTCAATCCAGCTTAAGTCGTGATGAAAATCAAGCTGTAGAAATTAGAAATTATTATGATGAAAATGAAATGTCAGATCGATGTGGAAAAACATTTTGCATGCGGTGAATAACAATGTTTACATTCGACACTGACTTGGAAAACCTTCTATATTCTAAAGCAAATCAACTTGCTAAAATAAAACTAAAACAACCGCATAGCTTTTTACGTTTAGTTCAAACATTTGTAAGGTTCCGTTGTGCACCCGAAATCGCATTCGTTGATCATCACCTTAACAAGCGCGGCTTGCCATGCTCACTCTCTCTCTCTGCTTCCTACTTGGGGTGAGTTGCGTTTTGTTGTGATCCGCAAACGGTTCGAGCTGCTGCGTGTGTGCGGTTGTGCAGTGCGTCGCGCGCGAGTTGTAACGGTCGTTTTTACCTGCGCGTCCCGCGGGCCTGTTTTACCCTTTGAGGCTGTTCGCGCGTTTGAATGACGAATCTCGCGGTGCTTTACACCACACAGTGGCCTGGTATTTTGAGAGAGCGTTGTCTTCTGTGCTAAAGGTTCGTAGGGAGACCGGTGATATAAAAAAAAGGAATAGAGTGTGCACACTTTTGGCCTAGCTGGTTAATGGTTTGGATAGTACGGGTACGGGTGCTGTGTATTACCGGTGTTCCCAAAAATGGGTCGAAATGTTTACCTCTTCGCACGCGGACTGTGAGTGCGTGCGTACTATTTAGTGTGAATTTGTAGCGAGAAAAGCACATTCCTTCGTCAATGAACGTAAGCAAAAGGGCATTTGTTCCTTTCACTTTAAATTGTACTGTTGCATTAATACAGAAAGCATTTGCCTGTTTTGACATCTTGGCCTAACAGATCGTTTGTTCACCGTGCAGCATTGTATGCATAAAGCAAACATTTTCGTACAGGTGCGTGTGCCTAGCAAAGTGGCAAACAGCTCTAAACTAGGTGACGTTTTATTACACCCGGCCGGATGATGATGCGGTTAGTTGGTGGTGTGTGTATGTGTGCATCTGTTTGCAGGAAACCGCAGACGAAGCAAATGCTTGAAGGAAGTGCGTAGTGCACAAAACAAATAGGATTTTGTCTGGAAATAGTTGTAGCATTCTATATAAAAAAGGTCTTTCAGCTCAACCTCACATTTGATCAAACGATTTGAGTGGTTTTCCCCTGGATCACATAATGCTATTCATCGTAGCTGAATTAAAACTGTAAATTTTGATCACCGAACTAATGTCAATCTCTTATGTAAAGGTTCTAAATGTTATGGCTTCCGCTGTCGCTTCGGGTTGGCATACCTTGGGAAGAGAAATACAAAAAAAAAACCGCCATAAAACGCGTTGGCTGGTGTTTCGGATCTTTCGTTATGATTTTGGCAAAAAAGCAGAAAAAAAACAAGACATAAAAAGAAGCCAAAAATCAGCGAAACCGGTTCCAGTGACGAAAACCAAGGCAGCGTTTTATGTACGCTTGTCCGTTTTCTTCGCGTTCGTTTGTACCGGGTCGGCCCAACAACATTTTCGAAATGCCTTTAAGAGCATGCATATTGTTTCCCCCCCCCCTTCTTCTTTCAATAAGCATATCACTGTTGATCGCATAGACGGTAGGGTGTAGGGAGGCTGTAATGGGTGGGGTGGTGGTGCGTTTCGTGAAGGCAAATGGACGGATTGGATGAATTGAATAATTGCTAGTAAAATATCAGACCGAAGCGACCGATTAATCAATTTATGAATCAGCAAAAGTGATCTTCACCCATAACCACACTGGCCGGTCAGTTGGGAGATAGGTGTTAAAATTACCCATTTAATAAAACCAGCAAAGCAGCCTGGTTGATGTGCATCATTAGCTATTAACAAGCACGAAATGAAGCGGACAGAAATTTCCATACACTTTTAAGTTATAAAAGCTCTGCGCTACATCAACATTATAGTTTACTATTGTTGTGCACGTAATACGGGTAAATGCACTTTCTGCCCATTAACTTTCACAAAAAAACCTGTTAAATTAAATGATCATTGAGCGCATAAGAGCGTAATTATCCTGTTTACATGGCTGCACAGGATGGAGGGTTGACAACCAAAAAAACACAAGAGCAAGAATCGAATATTGTCTTCGATTGTATGCATGGAAATTATAAACTGGAATAAAGTAGGTTACCATTAAACGGTATGAAGTATCCTGCCCGGGCACAGCTTTAGTGACATTTGGATATCAACAGTATAACCGGTTTGTTCTTGTTTATAACAAAATTAAGTATAATTTAATTTATGTTTTTAAAACACTACATAATTTGGACCAATAGCTGGGCAGCGTAACGCAATTCCAATGTGTTCAGAAACACCTGAGCCCACAGAAGGGGAAAGCTTCTCAAACTTGTGATGGTTTTAGCTTCGAATCATTCCATGTTCTGAAACGGATAGAAAGTTTGATAAATGTTGAAGAGTTCAGCTCTTGATATCGATGTTGATGAAGACATCAGCAAGCACCTTTGGCCAGCTTGAATCTAGAAATAGGTCCCAAATTTGTCTTGGTCATTTAACTGATCTAATAATTCTAATCTCTAACTTAACCTAACCTATCGCTAATGAAACTTATATCGATGTTATTCTGAAATTGTTCTGAAATCTATCTTGGTTATGGAAATATTCCCAATACCTTTAAGCTCCTGAAACTGATCGCTGACTTATTCTGGTCTTAGAAGAGACTCTGAACCTATGCTGGTCCTACAAGTGATCTTTACATGATCCTACAAGCGATCTGAAACCCATACCGGTACTGGAACTGATCTTTAACCCATACATGTTCTGAAAGAGATCCTTTGCCTATATCGCTCCTAAACTGATCCCTAACTACACTTGGAACTGCTCTTAAAACCATACCGGTGAGGAACTGGAACAAACCCCTAACGTAACAAGATTGTGGGACTGATAATGAACAGGTATTTCGGCGCTGAGACATCAAACATATCCGAATCTTGTGACTAACCCCGAACCTATGTCACTCCGGGTGTTGATTTGGAACCTATCGTAAGTGCAGAACCGTTGCTTGACCTAACCGAATTGAGGAAACTGATATAGAAATTTACTCGTAACATGAGCGAAATTCAGGGCCAAATTGTGGGTAGAAAATGTACAAAGAACATGTCAAACATATTGGGTTTGAGTCATTTAAACAAACTTCTGCAAACACTAGAAACATCAATGACCCGTTTAAAAGGTTGTTCTCTCTATTATGTCTCCCTAGGGGTAAATGTTATGCTTGCGTCTCGCGATCGTTAATAATTAGCTATCGTACGCCTCTTACAAAACTGTGCTCCAGATAGTCCATCAAGACTGTTATGGGACTCCGTTTAAAGATACAACTACCAAGTACAGCTGCACCAGCCCATTAGGCAAGGAACGATCTCGCCTGGACATCTATCCATCGTTCAGTTAGGTGCATAATTTTTCAATCATTTATAATTACTGCCGATCTTCATCCGACCAGCCCGGTTGTGCCCGGTATGAGTAGGTCGATTTGGTTCTTCGGTTGTCTTCCCGCATTTCAAACTCACCCGATTTTCCCACCATCCCCGGCCCCCGGAAACAGGTGAGGAAAATGGAGCAGTCCGCTCTATGCTGCAGAAGGCGGGGGCACACATAGAAGAAGACGAAGAAGAAAAACGAAATAGCAGATGGCAGAGAAAGAACACACCCAGCTAGAAGCAACTGCAGGGAAAGCAACAGTACGCGCAATAAAGCTACGTGCTTGGATGTTGTTTCAATTACGCGGGGTGGAATTACGAGTATGTACGGAAGGGACGAGGAGCGGGGTGGGTGGGCGGTCTGGGAGCTGCACATAGTGTAATGATGGTAGAATATAGATTGGCACATAGACGTAGAATTAATTATGCACCGAGCGCAGATTACAGGCCCTGTACTCGTTCTATTTCTTTTCCATCCGGATGGAGCCGGGGCGGCGTGAGGTGAAAGACGGCCACATGCATATATACGGCCGGAATGTTTCACGTTCCACGGGCAGCACATACCGCATACCGTCGTGGTCGTCGCGAAACGAATAATTTTGTCCGATCAGGTGCAAAGACCTCGCACCCCGGGCGGCTCACCGCGGCTTTCCGAAGCTTTCCGGTTTCCGGTCAAACTCGCTCGTGGTCGTGGTGTTGTTTTTGTGACCGCGCGGGGCTTAGACTACGCGGGGTTCAGTGTGTGTGTGTTTTGCTTCCCGAGGAGTCCACTCTGGCAAGGCAGCGTAATTGTAGCGTGTCTTCTATCTGGTTCATTGGGCGGAGGGGACGGTTTTTCTTGCGCTGATCATGGAGAGCAGCTTTTTAGTTGCCGCATTTGATGGCTTTTTGCATGCTGTGTGTGTTTTGGAATTCCTTGCTGAAAGATTGTATGTGTGTTAAATTTTGAAGAAGTTTTACTTAAGATTGTCCAAGGCTGTCTAAAAATAATCCATCTTTCAGACATAGCTCTGGAAACATGTTTCCAATATTCTCACGTACACTTCCTAATGCCACAGACCATCCAAACGCGTTCTCTTCTCGTGCCAACGCCAAACCCCTGGGACGGAGTTGCGATCATAACAACTTAGATCGCGATCGTCAAACTTCCGGGATTGGTTGGTTCCGGGGTGTGCGAGAAATCCGTTAAAATGACCATCCATTATGCTCGAGTGGCCGGTCCCGAGTCCCGGTAACATTAATACCCGTCCAGGGCGCGTCGCTTCGCCGTACGGTACCGCCCTGATCGCGCAGTCTGTGGCTTAATTAAGTGTAAAGTAGCTTCCGATGTTATTACGCTGGCAAAAAAAAACACACAAAGAACGTTGTAATTATATCGTGCACTGCGAAAAAAAAACACTACTCCAATAAGTTCTTGGAATTGTCAACCCAACAACCTAGCATTCGGGAATCCGTTTTTAAAGGCATTTTTGTTATGATTTAATCACTTTTCTCACCCTGGGAACGCTCAACAATCGAAACGGTTTCTGCTTAGCCCGGACCCGATCTCACCGCTCATGAAGATACATCGTGCTGCGGCTCTTTGGCTCAGCTTTAGCGAATGAGATTGTCGTTGTGGACTTGGTTTGCTGTTTCATCGAGCCGGCAGGCACACAGGCTTATCGTGTTCGGCAGTGGAATTGCTGATTTTTTCCCACCCTGTTGTGTAGAACTTTCCAACCGTATTATTCAATTACTGTACTCTGCTGGCCGACCGTAGTCGTGCTGCCATTCTGCACCGCCAGCCAAAGCGGTAAGCAGAAGACACGGTACACCCATTATCATAAATCCTTGGGCGTTCGGCCGGACGCCGAGGAATCGGACGCAAAGCACCTGCACCTTGCAACACGGCTAGTGGGGTCAGCTCGTGGAAGATCGTGGAAAACCCTCTCCGACCTGCATTGAAATAATGAATCGGTCCCACATCCCCCCCCCCCCCCCCCCTCAGAGCAACTCAATCAACCACCAGTTCCCTGGCTAAAGAGCTCCCCACGAAAGCGAGGGACCGAGTGTTTGGAAACGGCAAACGGTTACGGTTTGAATGTTTCTATTCCGTTGGGAAAATGTAGCTCTACCACCCCTCGAAAAAAGGCCATTTTGTGACAGCGGCCGTCGTGTACAAATATTAGACGAGTGTTGGGGACAGCTTGCGCAAGAAAAGGTAAGCTAAGGTTCCCCTTTGAAAACGTGTTGGAAGGTGAATTTGACGGGCTAGAAAATGCGTAAATAATGCTGACCTTCTTTTAGTGGGGAAACTCCACACTTTTTTCTACTTTTGATGCGAAGTTGTGTCATAAGTACTCTTGATGAGCTGTGAGTAATAATTGAGTTTGGACGACTTCATTCCAAACGCTGCCGAACCCTAACGGTAGCGGGCCGGCATTTGGACAGGCTCGTTGATAATTAATGTTTTGGGAAACGAGAACGCTGCTATCATTAATGAGAGAACTATGTTAAACCATTGACCATTGAAAGAGACCAAAAATCTTGCAACAATCGTTGCTATGCAAATGTAGATAATTGAAATGTCAGAAGTCATCAATTGTGAGCGAATTAGTATGTAATCTTATAAAAATGGCATAATTTATCTGAATGATGTAAAGCAACGGGGACCGCCCTCGAGCTCTGTTTTTTTTTTGGTCTCCCATCGGATGTGAAGCAGTTGTGCAATGCTTCTAAATCCAAACTCGCTGGCATCTTGTGCAGTTGCCTAAGCTGCATCGTAAAGGAAGGAAATGCCGCGCACCACGCAACGTTGTAACTCACAAATCAAAGAACAAAACAAAACCAAGCGGCAACTGCAAACGGTTGGCACCGGTTGTCCAAAACACCATCCCGAGCGCGCTCCGTGTAAATAAACAAAACGCCAAACGCCTCCTCTGCTACATTCCCGAGAGCTGGCCGCACATTCTTAAGCCGTGCACATCGCCCAGTGGTTCCGATGAGTTGGTTTCCTTTCCGGTTCCCGAAACGCTTCGTAACGTTTGATTGAACACTTGGACTGGACACGGGTGGTGGGTAGTTCAATGGCCAATGGTAGCAGTCGCATGGCAGTATCACCCCTGGTATGGAGGAAAAAGGTGAGCGGGTCTTTACATTTTCGCTTGTACGTGTTGCGGGGTGTCTTGTAACCGGCAATGAAGCCATACAGTGAAGGTGCGATGGATCATGGCGGACCACCGTGTCACCAAACTCAGTTGCAGTGCACTGTAATTATGGTGCGAGCAGTTTTGGTGTTGTTGTTGACGAAAGGCAAATATTTTTGGGATCCTGATGATGAGGTCTTTCTTCATTTGGGAGGGTTCAAACTACATTGTAGAAGAATCGATCATCATCGCGAAAGTTATAAGGATTTGAAAACACGTTGACAAGAAACGAGGTTTATAAAATTACACAATAAGCTGCTTTATTGAGTTTCTCACCTATTTTGTCGAATCGTTCTTGACGTGACAGTAGCAAATGTTGCAACACAGACAAGTCATACAAGTTCTTCGTCAGGTCACAAGATTTCGAGAAAGAGTGTCAGTCGTCCTGAGATAGTAAGAAAGATATTCGGCAAAAAAATGCAATAAGTCATCCTAAGCCCTCAATTCTTAACGGAAACAAGCGTTCAGTCTTACACTCCTCTGTACATCGTGTACATGAGGAACGGTTAGAGTAGATTCGACCCTTCTTTTCCCTCTTGATACAAACATAATGAATGTACTGATGATGATGGATATACGCCGAAGCGTTCGTTCGTTCCATGCCTCAACTACAAGGTAAAAGAGAGAGAGAACCAAAACTGCACTCACCGATGCACTTTTTGTATGGTACAAATTGCAGCTTCTGATTCCACGTAGCGAAAAGTCGAGTGCCTCGATCGCCTGTGACAGGTACAACCTGAAGAAGCAGCAGCAGCAGCAGGTGAAATGGAAACTTCACCGAAGAAGGATCCCTCGGTCAACCGTTATCGGACGGTGCCTCACGGTGATCATCGCCGGATGACCTTTTACTCACACCGTGTCCAATGTGCTACGGGTGTGTGTCTTGGTGTGTGTGTGTGTACATCAAACCTTTGGAAAAAAATTCTGGTTCTTGCCAGAATGCCGACGAAACGGAGCTGGAGAAGCCGAACGCGCGCGAAAAATGCCCGCTGGAATGCGGAGGGAGAGCGAAACATGTGTCCTGTTCCCTTCCGCGGTGCCCTTTTGCGCTCGCTCGGTCGATTACAGGTTCTTGTCATTAGAAGGGTTTGCGATGTGCCCAGGGTGTCTGTAGAGATGTTATTCTACCGAATACGCTACCCTAAGTGTCATTAAAGCTTTATTCAAAAAGTGTCGAATGTTTGAAACCCACTTTTGTTTGTGATCTTCACGACATCCACCCAAAAAAGAAGCAATTCGAAACTGTTTCTGGTACGTTTGACACATATTACCGGTTTGGGTCGCTCGTTTGACCAACACGAACCCAAAAAAGAAGCGACGGCCGCGAGCGGCAGGCAGAGGCATATATGTCTTCCTTCAGTTCCAGAAGAGCGCAAGAGAGTGATCTCCTCTCACCGATCTCACGGACTGATCGAAGGTAAACTTACCCTTAGCCAACTCCCTGCCCCGGTGGCCCCTGGAGAAAAGACACAGCCAAGAACAGCTTCTACCTGTGCCTACTTCTGCCGCCGTGCCCTACTGCACAGTCCACTCACAGACACAAGCGCAAGCGGGTGCACGCACACACACACACCGAGACGTAGCGGCAGTTCGGTCGGCCCAGCACAGCCCACCGCGGTGCGCCGTGGGAAAGGTGCGCCACAAGAAGATGACGACGACGGTACGACCACGACGACGTCCCTTCGCCGTTTGCTGGTGGTTGCTGCGCCTACTTCGTGCCGGCGGCCCCAGACCACTCGATAGGTCATTCTTTCCACTCCAAACGTGGCTGAGGCTGAGTTTCTCAATGGAAGAAAGGGCAAACAGAAAACAAAGCATGCGATCTCGCTCGTACCCCGATGGTGCCGATTCCAGTTTTTTCCCTTCGCCAACCTTCCCCGTCCCCCCGTGTGCGATGTGTTGCAGTGTTCTTTCGCTCACTCTTCTTCCCTGCAACCGCATTCTTTCCACAGATAGACGGAACCCCAAGCCGTGGACGGACGGGGTGCGCCAGCGATCGAGTCAGCAGCCGCCGCCATCGTCCTGACAAGGCTCCCGCGGGACATTCCTCGATCCTACAACGTCAACGATTGTGTGTGTGTTTGTGCGCGCGCGCCCGTAAGGGTTGCAATAATCGGAAAAACACCCTAAATACCATCTCCCGGCCTGCACTCCTCCGCTGGATCTTCCAATTGTAGCGAGTTGCGATTGCTCACTGCCCCTTTCCCCCAGGCGCGCTTTTTTTCAACGACCCAGCTGCGCACCCGTCGCGGGAGACGCGTCCACGAATTCGGCTCTCGCTAGCGCGCGCCGGGAGAGACACCGACAGAAACCAGTTCGGCTCGTCGGCAGTGCTTCTGGTGTCGTGTAGTGGTGTGGTCGTCGATCCGCACTCCACGTACAGTCGTACGGACGGTTCCCTTCGGACGGTGTGCGGCTCGCGCGGTTGCTGCGGATGCTCTGTCGTGCTCGTCGTTGCTCCGGCAACCAGTCTACTGGTGTGTGACGTGGTGCATTTGGGAATTTAATCTCGTTCCTAGCGCGGCGCAACAGTGTGCGGCCAAAGCTTAAGTGTGTGATGTTCAAGAGCTGATCAAGCGTGCGCTTCGATTAACGTGTGTGTGTGTGTGTTTCGTGCAAATCCATCCGTCCCAATTTCGGTGCGCCCAAGATATAATGCTGCTGCTTCCCGTGAGCGGACGTGCGATCATTGCGTGAAGTGCTTCGTGTACAACGACGTGTTTGTGTGTGTGTGTGTGTGTGCTGAGATTCTGTCACAATCTTCTGCTCCGGAGGCTGGGAAGATTTGGCTTCGTGGCGCGCGGTGCAGGGAAAGGTGTTCCTGTGTAGCGAGCGGAGCAAAAAAAAAAAGGGCGCATAATTCCGGCCCCTTAAAAGTGCCGTTACCGCCGATCCCGCCGAACCGATTTCCTCTCGCGTGGGTCTGTGTGTGTCTGCCTCTCGCTCGTAGTGTGAAGAAGAAGAAGAAGAAGAAGCAAAACAAGAGTGTGTTTATCTGTATCGCATGCTGCGTCGTTGTGTGCATTTAGTGTCAATTGGGTGCGTGTTTTCCTCCCATTTTCAACAGTTTTTCCGGCCGGGAGTGTGGAAAATTGCCGGAAAGGGGGTAAAATTGGCGGAAGTGATTTGCTGCTAGGCCGAAACGAAAATTCGAAACGAAAACGCCGTGATCATGCAGTGATCGGTTGCGGGTACGGTGCATGACGCGTGGAAATGTCAAACGTTCGCCAAGGCCACCTGTGCGATTTGTTGATTTGTGGAGCGTGTGTTTTTTGTTGTTGTTATTAGTCGGATCTGAGCCAGCGAGCAGCAACACCACGTGGTAAAGACCGGCGGCTCGGGACGCTCTGGTGTGTTTGTGACAAAGTGCTATTTTTGGTCCCAATTGGCTCGTAGCCGTCGTAGTACACGCATCATGTCCCGCCCGTTTGCGATAGTTCTGGCCGGTTGCTGTTGTATTGCGTGCTCAAAAGACCTGTGTACGTGATGCGACTACTCTAATAGTTGGGAGTTGGCGCCGTTGGCTCGCACCGAAAGCGGCTCCCATTTTCGCACGCCCGGACGGACCGATACATTACATGTTCAATGCTAAAACACATACATACCGGGCCCGTAACGACGGGCCAAAATCGCTCCATGCGCGGTGCGGCCGGCGGCGGCGGCGGTGGTGGCGGAGGCCTCGGTCGGCCCATACCACCGCTGAACGTGTCGACCGTGTCGGCCAGCTCGGCTGCCACGATCAACTCGACCAACACGGGCGGACCGCCGCCCCCGATCGGCACGAAGCACATGAACGGGGGCCCACCGGGACGGACGCTGCTGTCGTCCTCCTTCATGTCGCCCTCGACCGGCAATGGAACCGGCAACAACAACAACAACAACAACACCAACACGAGCAACAACAACATCCTGCACAATGCGTCCGCCCTCAGCGGGCTGTCGGTTGCGCTCGGCAACGGAGCGATCGGTGGAGTTGGTGCAGGAGGCGGAGGAGGAGGAGGAGGCGGGGGTGCGATGGGACTGGCCGGCTTTAATCACAACAACTCGACGACGAACAACAACATCCTCAGCAGCACGATCAACATGAACAAGGACCGGTTAGGGGCGAGGGAAGCGCTGACCAGCCTCGGGTTGCTGTGTTTAGGTATGCTATCCTTCTCTCTCTTTAACTGCTTGTATGTTTGTGTGTGTATGTGTGTGTGTGTGATGATGATGACGTCACAGTTGCTGTTAGCAGCAGCGACGTTGATGATCCAGATGGTGTGTTTTGGGGGAGAATTAGCTGACTCATCGATGCTGCGGCCATTCCCATGCTAGAGCGTGTGTGTTCCCACCAGCGAGGCGCCTTGGAAAAGGGTTTGCTTTTCGGGTAGGAAGACTATTTTTGGTGGTGCGCGAGCACACATGTGTACGAAGGCGCAAATCAAGCGTGTAGCGTTTTGGAAATTGCAGTGTAAAGCACTGCTGATGTTGTTGCCGTTTTGTCACTGAGAAACACGACTTTACGGGGAACATACACACATGCAGGGCTAGTCCAGCACAGCTGTTGGTTGATTTATTGCCCGTGGATTATGATGGTGCGTGTGTGTGTGTTTTATGCGGGCGATTTAACGCCGATGAGTCCGATTGGAGCGAACTGGTTTGGAAGCATGTTATGTTTGTGTAAATAACGATACATGTTTCTGAAGCTACCTATTATAAACATTTCTTTTTTTACAAAATGTGAAGTAACTCAATACTACGCTAAGAAACAAAGACAAAAGTAAAAGTAACATTTTCGCCTACACGCACCATGTCAATAAGGCATTCCACCGACTGGATGATCAGCTATGCAGAATAATGAAATATGCAAGGACACTTCCTCTAAATATGGCTCGTACGGTACATATTTTGTACAAACACACACCCACGTGCAGTGAGGACGCTAATTGTGCTTAACCAGTGTAGGTTGGCAAGGCGGAAAAGAAAACTGGTTTTATAGTAAACAATAAATTCAACGTCCTGGTTACAAAAAGTTGGAGCGATCATACAAAGCGCAAAACGGGGCATAATGGTCACCTTTAGCACTGGTACTTTGCTATGTTGTTGATCGTCATGTTTGGCAATTAGAATTAATGGCACTTAAACACACATTAAACACATCTTGTTTTTGTTTATCAGTTCATTAGTTGTTTTAGAATTTAGTTTTAGAAAGTTCTATTAGGGCAAACATAAATTACGTAACATTAAATTAGAATTATTTTGTCCTCCTCTCCTCTATCAAGATGTGATTTGTGCAAAAAGTTTGTATCCGTCCATGAATTACGTAACGGTTTAAAACACGTTCGACTTACTTATCTGATCACTATTTTTTATTTAGTGCAACTAGCGTGGTCAGTCTTAAAGGACTTGACTATCTCAAACTTACTGGTTTACGCCCATAATCGTACTCGTATAGCAATACGAAATACGAGTCCTGAAATGACGTAACGTTAAGACATGTATTTTACAGCTATAAAATCTTCTTCTTCTTATTATTTTGGCTCAACAACCGTTGTAACTCAAGGCCTGCCTGTACCACTATACTTGTGGGCTTGGCTTTCAGTGATTTATTTATTACCAGAGCGTATGGGGGCACGTTCCATTCAGGGTTTGAACCCCTGACGGGCATGTTGTGTTAAGTCGTACGAACTGACGACTGTACCATCAGACCGGCCCACAGCTGTAACATAGGCTCACTTTAATTATCGGTTGTATGTATTAATACTTCTTCTTCTTCTTCTTTGGCTCAACAACCGATGTCGGTCAAGGCCTGCCTGTACCCACTTGTGGGCTTGGCTTTCAGTGACAAATTGATTCCCCCCATAGCAGGATAGTCAGTCCTACGTATGGCGGCGCGGTCTATTTGGGGATTGAACCCATGACGGGCATGTTGCTAAGTCGTACGAGTTGACGACTGTACTACGAGACCGGCATGTATGTATTAATACTATTGTTCTTTTAATATTTGAAGGAATCATTTCTATTCCTTAAATGCATTGCAGGAAGTTAGAATGCTTAAGTTTTGAGTTTTGAATTATTGCTTAATTAACTCCCTCGATAGAAAATTAATCATCTTTTTTTTTGTCGAACATTGAGCAAATTTATGAAATATGAAGTATTTAACTTTACTTTATGTTGGACACAGTTTGGAATGGTCACCTCTCCAATATTACAAATTTGAATAAAAAATTTACCTTTTTTCCTTAAGCAGAAGTCGTCCTTCCGGAATAAAAATGTATCTTTTTTCATCATAAAAGTGTTCCGTAACTTATGGAACGCCCCCGAAAATCTGTTTCCTTCAATGTGTCAGAAAAGAAAAAAAATTGTTCTTTCATTTTTTTTTCGTTCATGAATTCGCTAAAAAATTATTCCAAATATTATAATTTCAAAAATTCCAAAAAGTTTCTTACAAAGGTCAGATGTCAGTTTTATTTAAAGGAACAACAAACCAATAAAGATGTTGAGGCGTTTTAAAGGCAGCCAAATTCCTTTCTCACAGCAGTTAAACCAATTACCACCGATTATTAGCCTTAGAAAGATTCTTCACTTCAGAATTGTTTGCTTTGCCGGTTAGAATGTCTAGCTAAAGTTAACTTTTCCCATCCTGCACCCGGCTAGATCCTGTTTCAGCTAATTGGTTTATGGTACCTCCGAGCGGTTCACCGTTTGGCCATGCGGGCTTACCATCTAGAAATAACTTTATGTTATTCTTTCACAAAAAAGGGGCAAACATCCACGCACACACATAGTCAAACGAAACTCATTCATCTTTTTCTTTTCTTCCCCTCTTCTATTCGTTTCATTTTTACGTTACTCCTACAACAATGAACCGGACGATCGTCATCACGCTGCTGCTGCTGCTGGTGCTGTTGCTGTGTCACTATAACCATCCAGTGTCGCTGCTGCTTGCGCTGCTGTCGTTGATATTTCTGCTGAAAATTTCCCCCGGCGGTCGGGACCCACCGCCACCCACCATCGGTCCGGCCGTCCTGGAGGATTACGCCATCGTGTACGACGTGACGCTGGCCCTGTGCGCCCTGTCGCTGTCGTTGAACCTGTGCTGCCTGCTGGTCTGTGCCATTCAGTTCCTGTTCGCCGTCAAGCTGGTCCGCGCACCTGCCACGACCGGAAGGTAAGTGTGCTGCGTACGAGCGGTCCTTTTTTGTATTGTTTTCCGTTTGCTAGTATCACTATCGTTCGATCATTCTGTTTTGCGCGTTGTTTATTACCTTCCCGTTGTCATGGCTGTGTGTAAAAGGGAAAGCAAGCAGTTGTGGCAAGAGGGTTGTCTTTTTTATGGAGTTGGAGATGGAGGGCAGCAGGACATCGTAAGGGACCCCTTTTCACAAATGTATTCGGTTTCAGCTTGCATCGGTGGGTCGGACCTATCGTTTGCCTTATAAAAAAAACATTAATACCTCGACCACGTGCTACATAAATGAACGCTTTTTTGTGTCGTTTGTTGCACTTCCATTTTTAAGGACTACTTTGACCGTTCTATTGCCCATTTGGCCGTCCGTTTTGGTATCTTTTTTTGCTTCTTTTTGTCACCAAACATACAGCGGGCAAGTTTATTGGGCCATGTCGTTACGGTGCAGGTCTTTTAATTTGAACGCTGGCCCTCCGATTTCCATTGAGCGTGGGGGAAAGGTGCAACATTCACGACCAACACTTTGGCGGGTGCTTGAGCCTGGCCCTTGAGTTGTTGTAACGGAAAATGTGCACTAAAGCATGAACACTCTGTCGCACACACCCACGTGTAAACTAAGAGGGAGAGAGAATTTCAAGATGCAGACACACAATATGTCCTGGCCAGCTGAGCAAGTGCAGGGAATTGACGCGTAAAGTTTAACTCAAAACACAGTTTAAAAATCCCATTTTTGGGGGTCTGTGCTCTGCAGCTAACTAACACAACAGAAGAAAAATGTGCATTGTATATAAACATCGTTGTGTGTGGTCGTAAAATAAGCGAAAAGAGGTTAAAATTAGTGCCGAAAGTTATTTTACTGTTGGTAATGGGTAGCATGAAGCACACAACTTACACAGCATAATGCCGGTTTTGGCCGTTTTCTCAGTGTGTGTGTGTGTGTGTGTGTGTGTGTGTGTGTGTGTGTGTGTGTGTTTTTGTTTTTTTTTGTTGTTTTTCGTGTACACTCACTACACTCACCCCCAAAGAAGAGGCCCCGTAGCCTCCGCGTCTAATTGCAACCGGGGAAGCAATTGAACAATTTTATCTGCCTAACCACCGCCCTTCTGGTCCACCTAGTGTACAGCCAGGGATTGTTAAGGCAACGAAATTTTTAATTTATTACCAGTAAGAGTAACCAGCGGCACACCGAAAGTACCGTTTGTGCCGGCGTTTGTGTTCGCGATTGTAATCATTAATGAGCGGCCTCACGCTCTTAGACCGTGTGGTTTGGATCAGAATGGGGAAACGGGGAAGCAAAACGGGAAGACAAGGGTTGCATTCCGCATTTTAGACCTTTTTTCCTAGTGAAGAGGAGAGGGAAGTCTTTTTTACTCTGCTTTGAGAGCCAAATTGCCAAACCATGTGTGCCAACAACCTGTGCGTTGGTGAGGTGTCGGTGGTCAATATGTAGCGATCGTTTAGCGATCGGAGCATATGAAGCTGTTACGCTGGATTAGGTCTGGCTGAAGCCGGTAGAAGCTTAGGCGTTCGATCGTATAGGGGAAGCTAGCCTGCCGTCTGTTTTCTTGGTACGATGCTACTAAGCCCCGCTCGTCATATTCATTGGGGCATTTGATTGGAAATTGATTGAGTTTGAAGATCATCTATCTAGATGGTTACGAAACTGGGATGGGCTCTTGAGCATTAAACTCCATATTCATACTTACTTTCACGCCATATAAACAGAAAAGTTATGAATTCTTCGAAATAGAACTTTGTGTTACAATATCTAGTTACAGTTTGCTATAGTTCTGAGCATTATATTAATGTTATAGTTTATCATTTCCAAGAAATTGCACAATTTTCTGATACACTTATTTTTGAAAAAAAAGAATTATATAGACTTATACTACTTAAACTATTTATTTCGATGCAGTTAAAAAATATTACAGTCGGTAGATTTATATACGTCATTTTCGACGTACACAACTGCCTTTCATGTTTTGTAACTTGTTTTATTTAACCTTTTTTTTTTAAATAACAGAAATATGTAGTCTGGTTTTAAAATTCCATAAATTTCAATGTAGCTGATAAATACAGTTGTTGTTGAACCAGTTATATTAGATATATTCAGTGGACATTGAATTTCTATTATGGTTTTTGGTAATAACATTTATTGAGTGTAGTATTGTATCATCCAAGGAAGTTTCAGTTCCAAATCTAGATTTTCCCAAAACTTATTATTTCTTGAATTCTGCTCTGCAAAAGTTGCTGTTAAATATGTAATTCTATCAGAAGATAATAGGAATTCATACTAGTACTGCAAAATGTCATGAGCATTACGAGATATTCACCAACGAAAACAATGAACATATACGAGGTAGCTTGATGCTCATTGCTTATGCTCAATGCGTCATGACATGCTGAACGCGACATGTGAATTCTGGAGTCCTACGCGATACTCTGACTGACAGGCTTAGCTTAATGCCGGTGCAAGCATTATCATGTATTTTTCTGGTTGTGAATAGTGCTGTCAAATGTCACTGTTTCAGTCACCAACAATCATGACTGAAACGAAGCTCAAATCAGCTCACGTACACAACTGAGACGATCAGTGACGAGACTCAGTTGGAGGATCAATCACATGCTTGGTGAAATTTTGATTAGCACCCAACTCTTGGTCACTCACTTGGTCACGACATTTTGTCGGCGATTATCACGACATTCTTGGAATATACTTGGCGTACCTCACGCTCAAAGCAACAAAATGAGCATGCTTTCTCGATCTCTGTAGTTTGATGATCTGGCGGGTCAAACAGCGAGAAAACATGCTCATTTTGTTTCTTGGAACCACTCGCACGCACCGCATATCTCCCATGACCATCGCGATGATCACCAACTGAAAATGTCGGCACCAAGTGACTGACCAAGAGTTGGTTGCATACAATGCCACCAAGCATGTAATGGTCGCAACAACTAGTTGAGTCTCACCTCTGATCATCACAGTAGAGCTCGTGACGCTGACATGATTTTGTTTCAGTCGGAATTTGTTATGACTATGTCAGTGACATTATGCAGAACTGATCACAGTAAAAAAAAATCATGACGTAGTGACTGACTAAGCGGTGGTCCCAAAAATGTCACGAAACATGTATTGGTCACACCAATCGTTTTGAGTATCACCTCTGGTCATCACAGTTGAGTACGCGACGTAGTCATGGATTTTTTTCAGTCAGATTTTTTATGACATTGACAATGACATTTTGCAGCACTGTTTCGTACTCATTGTCGTGTATCTCTTCAAAACATTGTAGCTACATAAAGAAAAGGAATATAAAAAGAAAAATAAAACTAATCCAAAAAGTGGGTACAGTACACACATTTTGAAAATAAATTAGGATAAGAATAAACAATATAAAAATAAACCAATAAGTTTCCTCATTTCATTACGAGATAAGAAATCTTGATGCTGAATAGTGGAGATAAAAAACTAACAATTTATAACCAAATTTTACCGCGATTACGAAGCCCACATCAATTATATTTACCCACTATCAAGGTTGTGTAAAACTGCGAAATCTTGGTAATGCTAAATGAAGGACGATTGATTGTTGTAAATTAAGTTATTCTAGGAAGAAGCTCTAAAGTAATAAATTCTCTAGTCTACTATTCAACTTACAACACAGGTTGACGTACCGACCTACATCAGCAAATAATGTGTGACCTTAAATGGATTGCATACATGCGGCCAAAGGCCAATTGCATGCCGAAATGGATTCTTTTCGAACACGGTGTTACATCCCTCAGGACATACATATTAATTTGATTACGCTACGTACAGAAGGATTACGTGCCGTTGGGCATGGTACAGTAGCATTCCTTCGCTCCCTCCCCCCGAAAAATGCACTGCACTGTTGCGATGCACCTTAATGCAACGCCTAATCCCGATACTACCAAACGGAGGCCGATGGGTAGGATTTACTCCGTTCCCCCCCTGGTAGGGTGTTTTGATCCATCATTATGTTCTCGCCATTTGTCGACATCCGACCAGCATGAAACCGTAACTGTAGCAGGCTGTACGGCTTCACCCATTTTATGGTAGTGTATTATTAGCACATTCCGCTCGAGTGAGCACGGTTTGTGTTGCAGGCCCGTCTTTGTATGTACTGTGCAGTTTTATTGATTCATTAGCCAAACGGTTCGGAACGGAATGAGTTCGATTAGAAAGATGAGGCCCAGACAGTGGGCAGTGGGGCAAATGGGAGAAGCTGGGAGTCGTTCGGTTTGATTTAATTATAGATAAATCAGTTAGTTGCATTCATCTGCAGCGGAATGTACTACGGGGGAGGGAAAAGGAAAAGAGGAATTTAGTGTGAAAAATCGTAAAAAAGTAGTTTGTTGCTATGGAATAGCATGGAATCATGCAAGCGAGTGCAATTGCATTAGAAAGCAAACACAAACAATACCTCAATTGATCTAATGGCATCTTTGCTTTTCAACACTTTTCTTTCCAGAGGCAATAAGTACTTACAAAAGTCCAGCGTGAGTCGCGTGTGTGCCGTTGGTGGATTTTTTATTTCGATACCAATCTTTCTGACCGGTAAGACAAACCCCTGCCGAATCTTCGTTTGCGCACTATCCAGATCTGACCAAATTTTGTTACAATTCTCATTTATAGGTATCATCTTGTACACTTTCACCCAGTTCCACTCGACACCGGCCATCGTGACGAGCATACTGATCGGCGTTGGGATTGTGTTTTGCGGTGGCGCAATGGTGCACAACGTGTTCGTCTGGCAGCGGGAAAAGACCATCAGCGTCCGGCAGACGCCGCTCAACCTCAACCTTACCCTGTCGCCGCAGATCAGCACGATATCGACGGCGGCGGCGGCAGCGGCCGCGGCCCACCAGTACCAGAACGGGCACGCTTCCGGTGCCCATCATCACATCAGCCTGAACCACGTGTACAGCAACCACAACCACACGCCGCTCACACACAACTCGCAGGCGAGTCACACGACACCGATCACGCAGCTAACGCCGGTAACGCCCCTGTCCGGGAATCACTCGCACATCAGCTTCAACCATTCCTACGTGCCGCCACCGTACGCGGGTGTCCGGGCGGCTACGGCCACCCCGCCAACGCCTAAGGTCATCGGTGCGCTGCTAAATCGGGACGCGTCCGGTTCGGTCAGTCCCGGCATGCCGGGCAGTGGAGCGAACAACAACAACAATCTCGACATGAGCAACGTAACGACTGCCAACTCACCGCACGAACTGTCGACGCTGGTTTGAACGTATTAGTCGGCTGTAACAGGAAGAGATCACGACCCACGACGGAGCCACAGGAAACACTGAGCGTGTCGACGCTTTTGCGATACGTTTAGTGCATTGTAAATGCATCCGGCGTTCCCCGCAACCGGGAAGGAGCTAGTTCGATGTTGGATATTTCTGTACCGAAATATCTGTACTATCGAGGCGGAACTAATTCCGATGGAATAGCAAGAAAGCAATACAGTCGAAGCAACCTTTCCACGCGCTGGAACGGGTTCGTTCAACGGATTGTCCATCGAAATCCGAGATTAGTTGAGATTATTTTACTGCTACTGCTGCTCGCTGATGCTGGGCAGAAATTTGTACAAATATTGTTTGCCTCAATTGCCTTTTTTTTTTAACTATGCGTAAGACACGAGAGTAGCATGCAGGCAGATACTGCTAGGGATTTAATAGATAGTGCCCGTATGCTCGTACGGTCGAGCATCGAGCGGTAGGCGTTTAAAGAAGAGTATTTATTGTAGCTGTGCTTAGTTAGTTGAAGTGCATGGAATGTGCAACCGACAGTACTGGCGCGACAGACACTAAGCGCGGTTGCGCATGTGTGCATGTGTACCTTGAAAACATTTTTAAACTCGGTTTTGTGTCGAGGAAAAGGATTCACATTTTTACTAGACGTTAAGTAATTCCGAAACGATGCAGCGAATTTTAAAAGATACTGTAAGTTTTAGATAGTGCAGCACCTGCAGAATATGAATGTTGTTTTACGCCGCGAAGGCAGGGCAGTAGGCGAGTATGTTATTTTTTTATGGAATATTAATACAAACTGCATCAATCGATCGACGTTGTTGATGGCGAAGTGTCTATTTGTGTGGGTGTTTTGATAATATCACAAATGTTTTGGTTCGGTGCATCTTTGGTCGACGTAACGACGAATTCAAACGAGGAAATCAAAGCGATAAGTGCCCTCTACCGGCATTTGTTTTGAACTATTTGTGACAGCTGAAACGTTTCATGTAATGCAAAATGAAATGTTGCATGGTTTAAATTTAACCGCGGTTCGTTATTTAACTGCTATTTGTGTTACATGCTGTTTTATTTTTGTATAAAATATCTGAAAGATCAAACGAAACAATAAAGCAGGAAAACCATATCCACGTTATTATCAACCCATACGTTGAATGATAATTCTGAGGAATCATGACGAGGTTTTTCTCGTTTTTTGTATTCATCCTTGCCATACTCCGCCCTATCCTTTGGTTGTTGCATTTGCTATGTTAAGTCTCAAAAGTCTTTGTTAAATTGATTAAATTGCGCCCTCTTACATTGGCCGTCGTTTATTGCGTTAAATATAACCCAAACCAACCATATTTAGTTTTTTCCATATTTCTCAAAGTAATTGCACAGTGAAACAGATTGCAATGACCAGTAAAAAGTGGAGTAAATTTATTAATAAATTCATAGTCTAAAAACATACATTGTTTTTTTTTTGTACACAGAAGAGAATACGGTTTGCATTTTTACATCGATACAATGGAGAAACGGACTTACAGTACAGCAAATATTTTACATTTCAGATATAGAAATTCTTTAAAAAATGTATCATACACATTTGCTTAACGTGCTTAGCACGGTGTAGTAAACATTTGACACAATCGCTTAAATTTATAATATTCTCAATTAGTTAGTACAAGTTAAAAATTTTCCATTTATGCATAGAAAAAACACCATCATCTAAACGGGATTAAACTACACTATCTCGTGTACTCGTGTCTCCAGCTCCAGAAACTGGTCCAACAACGCCTTCCAGTTGTGCACGTAACAGTTTGCGTAACAAGAACCGCCAACCGAACCGCGTCGGGATCGGGACGCAATAATTTCAACAACAACTAACAACCGGAAGGTACGCACGTTTCGGAGTGAAGCTGTTCACTGTTTGACTGTTCGGATCGGAGATTACATGCCTGATTTTAATATGTACAGTTTCTAGCCACTTCTCGTACCAGTGCACTATTACAAAAGGAGCGCCGTTTAAGGTTAAAAATCGTAGGACAGGCGCGGATAAGTGTATTACGTTACCTGCGTGTACGTCAATAGCAAATTTGTGTGTGTCTGTGTGTGTGTATGAGTTTTTGTGTTAAATTAATATTCTCTGTCAGTTCCGTATCTTCCCAAGGGTTCAAATAAAAGAGACCCGCCATGCTTCAACATCGTTCGCCATCGCACATCAACTATGTCGGACTGACGTCAGCCGGTTGGCACAGCATGGCCAACAGCATCGCCAATAGCGCATGTGAACTAATGATCTGTAGCCTCATAAAATGCACCATTGCCCCAGCAGGTTGTCGCGAGCCGGATGTTGAGCCTGAACTTCCAAGACCCCGAAGAACTACTAGTAGAGCAGACAAATCTTCGACTAATGCCGCTCGAAACACCTGGGGCGACGTTATGTCCGAGTGGAGTCATGCACACACATACACACACACACATACACACACAAACATACAGAAACACATCATTTAACACCGCAGGGCGATTAGTGCGTTCAACAACGGTTGCTTGAGCATTCAAAATTGGGCCCGCTGGCGGCGATTAATCGCACGGTCGCGTTGTGCATCGATACACGCTAATCACTTTTCGGTTCGGCCATGTTGAACGATTTGCTAATCGGTCCACTCCCTCTTCCCCCTCGCAGGTGCCTGCAAACCGAACCGACACTGCAGCACCGCACAGGTTCTGCTGCCCGGTGGCCGGGTAATTTCGCCGGGGCGCAACCTAATAGGGACCGGGAACTTTACTGCTTAATAGGCTTATAATTAGAAATCATCGATCTGCTGGGACAGGCGGCGCCACACTATCACTCAAACGAAAACACACACACACACACACGTACTTAAACACTAAATCAAATGTCTCACAATCTCCGGGGTGGCACATCTTCCCCGATGTCACCAGTTGCTAAGGGCAACCCCGGGGCGGAGGAGAAGACATTTGGAGCGCCTATACTGATTAGAAATCCGGCGTTTCGGATTATGATTATGTTGCCGTTATTGCAACGGTTTCAATTTAGTGGTGGCCATGATACACACTCACACACACACACGCACACATACATGCCCATCAAACAATATCATTAGATGCTCCCAGTGGGCGGTAAGGAGCACGTAATGAAATGGACAGACGAGCGTGCGTTTGCGCGTGTGTCACTGTAAGGGCCAACCACATACAGCAACGCGTCACTCGGTCACTCGACCTGTCAACCGCAGGTCTTCCCGGGAACACGGCGAAGCACACCGAGCGGTGGCCAAGTTCCCAAGTAAACGAGCGCGCGAGCGCCGGGTTTGTTTGTTTGTTTGTTTGACGGCGGTGCGCTCTCAGCGTTCTTCCCTGCGGTGAAGAAGCAGCGGATGCTGCGGTTGTTTGACGCACCGAACGACCACCGAGTCCGGCTCGGCGAAGGTCAGCACTGCTGCTATTACAGCAAAGCCAACGGGAGCGGTCCGGACAAGTTTGACGCAATCACATTCGCCACCGGTTGATTGCCACCGAAATCAATCACCCGCGCGGGGTTTTGCGTTTTGCGTTGGGGCCAGCGATCACGCAAAAAAAACCACAAAGCCGAGGGCGATGGTTCGGAGCGAGCGGGGGGAAGAGCGACAGTCCAGCGAGCACCGCGAGACCACCGGACCACTTCGGGGAGGGTTTGGCCGTTCCGAAGCATCCCAGGGGGGCTGATAGCTGAGATGTTCGAAGTCGGTGCGCCCGAAGTGCATATGAATTTCGCGGTGTCTCGTGGAGTGTTCCGAGAGCTGTGGGTCTGTATGGACAAAAGCTGGGGGGGGCTATACTTTCGCTTGGCTTCTATATTTGGGGCTAGGATGGAGGCCGTGCGCGTGGAAGTTATGCGCGAGGCCGGTAAGTATCACCACCTAAGGTGGAGCTGGCAGACGCACACACACACACACTTGGCAGGAGGCAAACACTCGCTCGTGCCTTCAAACGGGGAAGTATATTTATCTAGCAGCAGCTGTGTGTGCGTGTGTGTGTACATGCCGTAAAAACGAAACACAAGTCAGAAGAAAATTAATATTTACAGACATGTTTCACTAGCAGGAGGCCGATCTGCCTCCCTCCTGATGCCGCCGCTCGGGAGCTGCGGGACCGCTTCAGCAAAAGTCGAACCGTTCGGCACGCGCGGACTGGCCGGGCTGGCCGGGGGCCGTCGCTCAGACACTCGCGATTTCGATGTACTTCTCCACCATAAATCTGGCCTCGCCGACGGCCGGCTCCTCGGCTCATAAGGCGTCCGCGTTCGAGGTGCCGTTGCCGGTGGTGCGCGTCGTCTTGGTTTGGGCCGCGGGCGGGATGGTTGGTGGCGGAGGCTTACCGCACCAGACGACCTGCAATCGTGTGTGTGTGTGTGTGTTTGGGGGAAAAGAAGAAAAAAGATGTTTTGTTTTAGTTACTGTTTGGTGCTACTGCAAAGAAGTGCCCGAAGCGTTGTTTATTGCCCAAGGTGGCCACGGTGTTATATTGGCTATAAATCACGCGCCACGGAAGGTAGGTAGCGCGCAGCGGCAATTTGGGTGGAATGTAATAAGCAAACAAATAGGAAATTGTGCGGTTTTTCCTACCTCCACACAGCCCCTTTTTTTGGTTTTGTTTGGTTGTTTCAAGCACATACATCCAAACAGAGCGCATTCGATCGTACCGATCGATTATCGTGGCAGTAATGGAGAAGGTGAAAGATGAGATCTTCTCCTCTTGGCACGGTGGTAGGAGGTATGGAAGGCGAGGCGAACAGCTACAGAGTCGATAATTCATCTCGACAATTGACGAACTGCATATGGCCAAGCATTGGGATTGCATTTGGGCACCATCGAACATGCATACCTTGCTCACCTTGCGAAACGCTTTCCGGAAGTTGTCCGACAGGAAGGCGTACAGTACGGGATTGATGCAGGAGTTGGTGTAGGCCAGCACGTGCGACACGATCTGAAAGATGATGCTGGCGTGGGTCAGCCCGTACAGCTTCAGTGACTTTAGCAGCAGGATCACCTGGCAGGATGGTAAAGGTTTCCAGTTCAATTAGGCTTCTTTTCAAGCAGCTGCAAACGACGGCGCCTTACCTGTATTGGACACCAGCAGAAGGCAAAGACCAGCACCACGACGACCACCATTCGGGTTACACGCTTCTTGCCTCTCCTGGGTGGGTAATGTATGAGAGAGAGAGAAAGAGAGAAAGAGAGAAAGAAGGATATAAAAAAGGGAAAATTATACGAGTGTGCCCCACTAGTGGTGGTTGTGCTGTCGTTGGTCCGGTACAAACTACGAGCGAGAAGATGCAAATTCTGCATCGAACCAACAATACACAGGTGCGTCAGGTGGCTTTTGGGGGTGGTTTGTAACGGCACAGCACGGCAGCTACGTGTTGCACCATCCATCACACGGTGGAGGCGTTCATTAGTAGGCGTGAAAAGGCACTGTGGCTCCACTCCGCTCCGCTCCAATGACAATGGCATACAAAGTGATTAAGGCAACACGAATGCGTTACATACCGCATCGTTACATGGGGCGTAGCATTGTGGATGAAGGCAAACGTTGGAATGTGTGATGTTGGTGATGTATTGGTAAATTTTACTACAAATAAATTACTAAAGTGTATCGTATTTCAATCGTGTTTTATAGCTTACTGAAAACATAGGAAATTCGAAAACTGAAGCGTTTCTCGTCGATATTGGGCCATTTGTTCGGCTAATGGTATTATTTTGAACGATAAACTATCGTATTATGTTACGCTATTTTTTATTTGCCGATTTTAATGTATTTTTTAGAGATATTCGTAAAACTGCAACCACCGTTTTTGTTCCTACTTTCAGCAGTTTGTTCCTATTTTCCGCAGGCTGTGCTCCTATTTTCGGCAACGCGAATTCGAGGACGAAAAAAAACATTTTCCAATTCCAAGCAATGCAAATAGGTAAACAAACATGTTTAAAACAGTTTTTCACTCTCGCTCTCCTTAGATTGGTGTTGAAAAGCACTTTAGTTAATTGATTTATGTTGACCATTTTGGTCATTTTGCTGGCAGTTTTTACAGTCTCTCTGATGTGAGTTACAAACAAAGAGCATTGGTGAGAAGAGCCAGTCTGACGGCTAGAGTCTGACGTCTGACGGCTCCGATTGACTCAAAAAATAGTATTTTTATCTTAAGTTATTGGGTTATTTATCGTGAAATTATTTGAACGCGAATCATTTATTTATTTACATAACTGCTGTCTGAATTGAATTCTTAACAACATACCTATTAACTAAACTTATTAAATATTTGCTCGGAGGATGTATCGGAAGGATGGTAAGGAGAGGTGATGGTCAAACAGGTGTGCGCAGGAATTAAACAATCTCACAGCACTTAATAAAGGGTCATTTAAACCAACTGAAGTGCGTCGATTTGGAACAAATAAAGGAGCACGAGGGTGTAAGGAACGAATTGGAACATAGAAATGCAGGGATGAAAGAATGATATGTGAATCCACAGCATTAGATATGAGCGAGGCAACAAACATTATTTGGGAAATGTGACGGCGTTTCTCCAATGAGTCCGGACCCAACAGCTGGCATCTTTGCTCATAGTCCGGTAGGGTATTGGTGATATTTGATGCAATAAAAGTCGTATTAAGCGTCGACGTACGCATTCTAGTGTTCTGATGAAGCTTTAAAGCAATATTCAACCAAATCAAAAGTGTGTTATTGTTCAAAGTTTCAGCAGTAACCCACAGCATTGAACTGTCAAAAATCAACATTTACCGTGTACCTATTTTCGGCAGCATTAAAAGTTAAAAATAACTGGTGTATCGTGATTTTAAAATTCCAAGCGGGCTAGAATAAGTTCTGCAATCATAGAATCTTTCATAAAAACCACACTTTTATTAGTTTACTGTTCTGGTCTCTTGCTAAAAAAAACCTGCCAAACTGACAGCAAAGCTGCCGTAAAATGTTAAATTCTGCTCACTTTAATTCAAAATCCTGTTTTGCGACAACTTTTAACGCGGTTTGGATAATTACACGTTTTTAGTTACTCTGTTACACAATCTAAATGTATCGCATTTCATTGAATGGCTTTTGTATGAACATTTTCTTATTAGACTTACGAGGTATTTAACATTAGTTGCCATTTTTTTGGGATCAGACTGACGTGTAACTATCCTTCTAATTCTTCTAACAAATGGTAAATTTTGTAGTCATACAACTCTTTAAAATGTAATTTTGTTCTTCTTATCAAATATTTGTCATCTTCTCGAAGAAAAAAACCCTGCATACTTTCTTTATGATCTTTTATCAATCCACTGCAAAACAGGAAAGACAATAGCGTAGTTTGGATTTAATGTCTCTAAAACAGCTATTGAAATACTCGAAGACCACCAGTTTGTGTGTTCTCCGAAATTGAATGTCCATACTTAGCTAAATCAAAACCACTTCCACAAGTTGATGTACTCTGTATGATTAGAGTTATTAATGTTGATTTGCGAGATGAAAACTCCCTTTTGTGATTAATTTGACGAGAATGGCAGTGGTGATGTATGAATGTAGACCGGAGTGAATCTTCACTTGGGCTTCAAGAACAAGGAAAACCTAGCCCATCAGCCGAGCAAACGGAAACAGTTATCGAGCGGTTTGAGGACACTGAGCGATTGACGTTACCCGAACCATGCTGACCTGTATCAATTATTGCTCGTTTCGGTGGTCCGAGGCGTACCAAGCTTTCTTGCCCCAGCTGCTCGTTATTCTACAACTTCAACGCATCCTGCTATCTACACTACCCAAAAAAATGGTAGCTTGAGAGGCTCGATTGCACCTCGATACCGCACGACCAGCATCCCTCACTTCCGATAGGCCACATTTCGTTAGCCGCAAGCGTCCTCAAGCATTGTTTAAATAATTGCTGCTCGGGTAGAATGGTGGTATATCTCTGCCCAGAAATTGAGTTCCTGTTGCGGCGTAAAAATAGGTCGAAAGCGCCCATCCCCACCATCACTACCAACGTTGACAAGCTGGGCCCCTCAACCTCAAAAGGGTCACGATCAGCCTTAGCCGGAGGGATGAAAATAGTTTCGTTCGAGCGGGTTTCGGTGCGGTAATGCTAGCCGGACTCCGCATGCTCGTTGCCACTCATCAAAGGAGCAGTGCGGCCACCCGAGTACGGCAGCCGGCTGTGTGGTCTGCGTTGGATCAGAATTTATTACTGTTTCGAATAGTGCCCGCCGGCCCATCGACATCAACCTCTGTCATATACACAGTCACACATACACTCGATATCGTTTTCAATTCATGTCTACGGTTCGACTCGGGGTGCGAAATTGGCACAAAGCCAATAGCCCAACGCATGCACGCTTCGGGGCTGTCGGGCGAAAGCAGCACCAGCAGCGGGAACTTATGTCTGGTTCGTGCTTTTCCGTTCACACTTTGCAAACACACATGGACACATACACACAACAGGTGACCCATTGCGAACTTTCGTTTCGCTTCCATTGAACCATCCACCAGCGGGCCCAGAACGTGGCACAGACAGGGTTGAAAATAAATTAGTTTATGACGGGTGAGGCGATCCGGCTGCCCCGTACAAACTCACTGCACGTGTGCGTGATTTGGACGCTACGGTTGTGTTGCTTGAAAGCTGTCCCGAAATGAAAACAAATAGAACCCGGCACAACAAAAAACAGCACATGAAATGGCGCTCGTGTATATATGTATAAATTACACGCCGAACTTGAAGCTTCATTTCCGTGTTTGCGGAAAAAGTTTCGTGGAGGCGCCTGGTGCCGGATGGGCCAGTACAACGAAGCGAGCTTAAAACATGAAACAGCTTTTCAGTGTCTGTATCGCTACCCAGGCTAGTGATGGAAATTTATAGTGAAACGTTGTTGTTTCTCCCCCTCCAATCAGAGATAAAAGCGTACGATGGTGCTCCGGGTTGGGTAAAGTGTCATTATCACGAGTTGTGCGGTTGTAGCTACGTGTGTGTGTGTTTGGGTGTTCAAGTCGGTGCTTGAATTTACAGCTTACTGCCCCGCTAGGCGCTTGTTGTTTGCTAAACATGCGGAACCACCATCGTGCCGGCGATGACACTCCGCACATTGGTGTGTTATTTTTGTAGCGTCAAAAGTCTTTCCTCGCCGGGCGAATCGGTCCGCGTACCCGCGAGCTACAAATTGAATTTATTTTCCAGCTGTCAACGATTGAAGGGAGGACTCCAGCGGACTCCGGTCATGCCAATTAGTAACAATAATAGCACGATCGCTCGTGTTCGATTATTCCTCCTCTTTGCGTTGCCGGCCACACTGCCGGCGCGAAAGGCGACAGGCGTTCGAGTGTCTCTGGACGCTTCTTCCGCTTGTGGACACTGCGGGCAACGGTCAACGACAATAATAGCAACCGAGACAGTCCGCTGGCAAATCTGGTTGATAATGAAATCAAGCAAAATCAACGAGCAATGCTGGTAAGAAGGTGAGGTGAGAGATAAGGCACATCGGGCGTTGCTGAAAGCAACCGTAAACAAGCTGTCGTTGGAAGTAACACGCTTGTAATTGAATTGTTCGTGTACGGGGTTTGAATATGTGAAACGTTAAACGTGCAATACTTTTACACACAAAAAAGATATAACTGTTAAAATGCAAGCTAAATAAAAAAAAGTATTCCTAACTGATTGGTACCATTAAGCCTCATGGAGATGAAAAATGTCAACTGATTCCATTAAAAAAAGACAACAAAAAACATTTTGACAAAACTTTCCAAGCCACTTTTAACTCAGCTGAAAACTCCTCAGTTTATGGAAAACTTTTTCTTGTTTTTTTTTCTTCTTGCTCAACCTGTTTTACCTCGCTTACGATTGTTTTATTCTTCAAGTCCATCAATCAACCACCACCACCAGGTTTCCCCGCAGTCTCTTCATGCATTGTTTGGATTGTTTTGTTGGTCAACGTATCCCAAAGGTTAAAGTTGCCCTGTCAATCTGGCAGGAAGCTGGACGTGTGTTTGCACTTTGTGCCATCGAGATTGTTTTATTAGTCAAGTGTGTCCGGAAGTGCTAGCAAATGCCAGCAAAGGTTTATTTTTACTTTCCCTTCCTGTTTATCCGCTCACCTGGCAAACCGGTATGCTTGGGTCGAATGTTTACCTGCGAAAAAGGGATGTGTAATCGTACCTCGGTGCAATGAAAGTGTAAAGTTTGCCTTTTTGTTACAAGTTTATTTTGTTATCCAAGATGTTGCTGCAATGCATTGGGGCAATTTATTTTAAATGTGTCTTTTCGCGTGTTTTTATATTCTTTCTATTCTTACATATCAAATTGCTCAATTGGTCTATTTTTGAGTCTGTGCACTGTTTTTAAATTGTATTGATCAATGACTGGTATTATAAAAAAAACTAGTGTGCCTTTGCTTTTGAATGTTTAACTCGCACTTTGAAGAATTAATTTTAATATTTCAACATCATTCCCTAATTAGTTAAATGATGAATAAATAATAGATAATTAATAATAAATAATGGAACAAGATAATATAGATATATATGTTGGTAGCCAATTTGTTTATAAGTGTAATAAAATTTATGAATTATTTAATTTAAATAAAATTCAGACACTAATATTAATAAGTATATTCAGATGCGTATTTGTGAATAAATCATTAAAATATTTCGATCCTTTTCCCTGTTAAATATTTAATTTTATTCTGTTCGCAGAACATGGTTGCCATAATATTCATACCAGATGGCAAAACTTGCATAACTAAAAATGTAAATAAGCTCTGCTCGTCTAGCTTAGTTTAATAATAGTAGTGAATCGATACCGATATAAAAAAAGAAAACTACACTCAAAAGTGTCTGTGTAATGAAAGCTGTCAGTAGTAACGGTGCAGCGCATAAAAAAAAGTATCGCTCATGATAGTTTCACGCCAACCGGCAGCTACTCATCTTAACCTCGAACGACCACTCAGCTGCACATCAAACGCCAACGCCATCCTCTTTGATAATTTATTTCCCTGTTTCTTTCTTTCCTTCTTTGTCTGCCTTCAAACACTTTACCAGCGATTCCGAAGAGCCATCTGAAACTGCTCTAATGAAGACTCATAAACATCACCATCTTCCGAAACCGGCACATCTAGCGTTCGGCAACCCGGGGAGTGCCCCGACACTCTTATGTACCGTGTGCTACGGCATATAACTTTTTGATGGCACGTAAATCAAATTGGTGCACCTAAATACACATACAAACATACGCGCCCGCACACACACACACATACACACACACTATCCCGGGACGGTAATGTACTCGAGGTTGAACGGTAAACCCCCTCACCTCGGTGTCCAGGATAGGCAACGAAAATAAGGACGAAAGTGGAATGGCACAATAAGAGCATGTTGAAAAATTGCAAATTAAACGTTTAAATATTTAAACAGATGATGGAACGTTATTATGGGGTGGGGTGCTCTGCTTACAATTCGTGCCCTAAACAAGCGTCCTTAGGATAAGCGGCCGAGAAACGGATAGCAAAAGCGGGAAGAAAATGGTGACCGTGCACTAGACACGAGCAAGATGTATCCTCATACGCACACACTGGACCGCGGTATTAAGATGCAGAAGATGGTGTACCGGGGGAGAGAAAATTGAATAACACCGAAATTGGTTGATCAGCCCAAATGGGACTGTTAATGCATTGGGCACAGGTTTGCTTGCGTTCGACAGAAACCTCTGTCTTTAAGACACGCCGCTCGAAGGTGATCGGGGCAATGGCGTAGCCTTACTAGCTTTACTGATAGCTTGCTCCATCGGAACATTGTTTTGGATGGTACAGCTGCCATTTACAGCAACACGGTAGCCCTTGGTGATGATTTTCCAACATGCCGCCTTAACGTCTCGCGTGGAGCCGATCACGTCGTTGGCGTTGTTGCTCGTTGTTTGTTTTCGTTTGGTTTGCCAGTGTGCTGACGAAGCAAGGAGTGCGCATCGGTGCACACTAGGGAGTGCGGATAATGTGTACGTACCTGGATTCTGCCGAGGCCCGGCCTCCGGGGGCACCTTTCCATAGCCGTGCCAGCATGCCCATGTACAGGAAGGATATTAGCGACAGGGGCACCACGTACGATGACAGGAAAAATGACACCTGAAATGGAAGACGAAAGCAGACGAAGTTGATGAAAACAAACCGAATACAAACAGGCGCGAGAGGCGATGGTGATGATGCGTAACGCAACGCGTGAGACACGATGGTAGGTGGGGTCGATAACAGCGCAGGACATGGATGGATCTGACGCGGGTCAGAAATCCCACGAGAAGCCACTGTGTGGCTCAGTGGTAGAGACACAAAGGGACATCAATGGTGGATCATTGGTACAGAAGGTTTGTAGCAGGCGGTATGTGTTTGGTATGGTGGAATAGGCAGAAGGTAACAATTATTGTGTCACTTTTAATCACTACTCGCTTTATGGCTCTAGAGGCATTGACTTAAAGGGCTATGTCTACCAAATTGGATACTTTGTGTCGCATTGCATAAACTGTCGTAACGTGAGCCTTGTTGTTAAATGCAAAATGAGAAAATTGGACCAGGTGATAATGCACATAATGACCAAACATGGTTCATTGTGTGTTCAAATGAGCTACAATCGATTCATTAGCACAGGTTAAAGAAGGTAAAAACTCTTTATTATATTTTTCTTGTGAGTTTCTTCGGTCTATATTCGTCGTTTTTTGCATAACGATCTACGCGGTCTTGACAGTCTAAACAGGGCTTCGAAACTTATCAGAACTACGAAACCGAGGATTCAGTCCTTGCTATAGGAGGTCCGTCCAGTTGGGAATCGATTCTGTCCGACATTATAGCAGCCGACGGATCTTTCAAAATCATTTTTAAGTTTTGGAGTATTCTCCCAATTCGAATACGAACTCTATATTACTATCATATCTATCTTCTCCGAGTAGTCTTTATAAGACAAAAATCATTCATACAGTTTCTCTTACTCAATCTAAAAGGAACGGTAGCTGTAGTTGTCTAGAGATGACCTCAATTCATTTTAAAAGTACCCTGTTTAGTCACGCGTTCAGTATGACAAAATGTTCTGAACACGTATAAGGAAACCACCATTTATGTCATTTTTTACAATCGTTTCGATAGTTCCCGCTTCGATCGAGTTTGAGTAACTGGTTGATGATTTGAAAGAGTTTATCTTTTGAAATGATTACAATAGAAGTCTACCTTTAATAGGTAGATATTATTATAAAAGGCTAATCTGCATCACTTGAAATAAAAAGAGATACATTGTTAAGTCGTATCTCGCAAGACCGCGAGCGGTTTCGGACTCTCCTGAGGCAGGCCAAGACCGCAAAGCGGTTGTAGCGCCGGATAAGTATGTAAGTAAGTACATTGTTAAGTCGTACATTTGCATAAATGCATTACATTAATCGCTGTGAGGTTGAAAGAAGATATACGAGGCCAGTACATATCAATACAACAAAATCGAGTTATCAACAACCTGTTTAGCAGATACAAGAATTTTTATTTGAAACATGCTCATACATTAAAAAAAAAATGTTATCTATTTGATGAACTCCTCGGCTGCCTCCAGCAGCAAAGTGGCTCAAATAATTTTGCGTATTTTGGCGTTAATGTATCTGAAACCGACACTGATCGCTGGCCTGATAAAGATACATCTTGAATATTTCTGAATAATAAGAAGATAAATCTTGAATATTTGAGCCTTATGTAAAGCGTTGCTATAATTCCAGTCACCAAACGATAGCTACAATGAAATAGGACGAATACGAATAGAATCACATAACGAATCATATAACATCTCATTTATAAAAGAAAAATAATTGACGGAATTTAATGTTTAGTGCTAAAAGATCATTTTACATCAAGCACTAATGAGACAATAGTTTTCGGTGCATGTTTAGATTTTACTCAATTGGTATTCATCTCAAAACAGAGAACTAACCACGCAGTAATCATCAATCAGCTTAGCAGACAAGCAGTTTTTTACTGATCACGGCTTCCTTTTGCCAGAGAGTGTAACAGGCACACAACCTAGAAACTCCACTTTCTCTCCTAACCCTACGAAATGGGATGACTGAGCCAAAAGCAGGTGGAATCTCAAGCAGCTTCCATAAGCAGCGTATAGTTTTCGTAATAAAAGGCAGATAATTTGATCTAATTCGTTACGGAACATCAAACAGCCTGCGTGTTTAGCGAGCGGCGGAAATTCAACCGCTCGAAGCGAGCGGATCGAAAATTGAAGCTTGCTCGCGAAACAGCATTCGACAAGCGATTACGGGTCAAAAGAGCTTTGTTATAAATGCGCTGCAGTGTGGCTTCAAAGCAGAGCGCTACCGGATGCCATTGTAAGTGTGCGCGGGTTGTGCGAGATTCATTGAAATTTGTTGAGTTTTATTCGCCCTGAAGCTGCTGTTTTAATCATAATTTCGGAGTAATTAGCCATAAGCGGATTTGCAGGAAATTGGCGCAGCAATGAGTGGCAGCTAAGGGGAGGAGGGAAGGTAAACAGCGCGTTTGATTTTTCGGTTCATTTTGTGGAAGGTTCTCTTTGATAATTGCTAATTGAAAAGTAATTGCTTGCTTCTGATGTGTGTGTGTGTGATTATTTTTGTTTTTATTTTTTGGCAGTTGTTAGAAATCTTCTTAGAATTTGCCGTTTCTTTGCTGTTTCGTGCCGTTTGCATGTAAATGTTTCACTGAGGGCGTAATCCACACCTGCTATTTCGAGAATTCATCCGTGACATTCCTGTGAAGTGAACTTGTTTTGTTGTCGGATTACTTCCAGTTTGTCCCCAGTTTGATATCACATGTTTGTACTGTACATGTTATCCTGCAGGATAGACTCGTTGTACAAAGGATTTGATCCTATGCGGAAATGAATGGGCGAAAATGGAATGCGGTATATAATCCCATTTAATGATGCCGTTATCATTGAATAAAACAAGTTAAATGAACGATGTCTATAATGTGTATTCATTTCATTGAAAGCTTAAATGACATTAAAATAATGGCATTAGTATAAAAAATTAATTGTGGAATGTAAGAAGAGTGATTATTGCATTATTTTATGAGTGTACAGGTATTACCCGATATACGCTAACTAGAATATTCACGTAGATCGCGTGTTTCAGTAAAATTCTAACGAAATTTCGTGTATTTTTTCTTGAAATCGTATATTTTAGCCACTATATAAATTATTTGATCTAATTCCAACTAATGATTACACTTTTGTACTTTTTAAATGTGTTTTTTTTAATTCAACCAAAAGGGCATCATTTGAATTTGTGTATCGGAACCTGTACAGGCGGTCCCCGAGATACACGGTTAATGGGGACCGAAAACGGCCACAAAATACAGCGTATCTCGAATTTCCGCGTAAGTCGAATCTCGTGGTTTCCAGCTAAAATATCAGTAATGTTCGTGTAATTTTGCAAGCAGGGGGAGGTTATAGTTACTTTATGAATTAGTTGATATGATTCTACTGAATATAACAGTTTTAAACCATTTGAAATAGTTTTTAACATTCGATCAAAATGGAAATTATTTGGCAATTTAAAATTGATGTGTCAAATCAGTACAATTTGCTCAAAGAATAGTCAAATTTAGAAAACCGCGTATCTCCGAATCCGCGTGTAAGAGGTACCGTGTATCTCGGGGACCGCCTGTATTCTATACTGCGGTTGATTATTCTTTAAAACTTATCTCATTGCGGTAACCATCATCGAACTATGTGTGATTTCCCAAATAACCAGCTCGAACTCTATAGCTGATTTGAGACTGTTTAACAAAAAATCGTGCCAATGTCGTACCTTGTGGCTGATTAAGAGATAGACGGTACTTTGCGGAACTATGGAACTTTTTAACAAGCACATGGTACTCTCAGGGACCTTGTGACTGATTAGCCTGATGTGTATGGTTCACGATGGAACTTGCAGGCTTGTTAAGAAAGAGTACCGAACTTGGTGGAACTTTATAGCTTTTTTATGCTTGACATCGGTACAAGGTGGCTCTTGTCAAATTGTCAAAGACTGACGCCGTCAATCATGTTATTGCTGCTGCACAAGTTAGATTAGTTCTTTGAAGAAGGGATTTTGATGGAAGTGATTGTGATTTATCAGTAAATTGTGATACATTTCGTGTAATTCATGAATATTAAGGATTTAAAAATATACACATGTGCACAAACAAAACAACTCCCGTTGTTTATTTCATCGATGACGCTTGCTTGAAAATAAAACACAAAGAAAAATAATCCCCGGCACCGTAGCTTAAGGAAGCTATTTAGAAGGATCACCTGGAACTTTGATGCTGTTTAACTACTGCAAAAGGTGAATAAAAGCAGCGATCTTTAGCGTGCCAAAATGAGCTGCTTAAGCAATTCTGGCTATTTGGGTTGTATCCTTCGCATTTGTATTGTTTCAGCAGATGTCAGTTTTAATCTGACCTCAATATGGATAATCCGTTGTTTCCATTTAATATATAGTACCATTCTATACTAGAATGTGATTGGATTGAAGCGAAAAATTGTCTTGCATGTCCTGGGAATAGGCTTAAAACAATAGAAGCAACCCAATCCGCTTGAAATATATCGATGCAATCACGTCAAGTAACCAAAAACTCACTCTTTTACACAAAGATATTTCCAGGGATGAGTGTGCCGTCGTGTGTTAAATGAAGAAGCCATATCTATGTCGGAGTAACAAGGCCTGATCGTTCTTTCTGAATGAAACAAAAAAACTCCATATCGTTAGTAACTGTAGCTGTAGCTTTAAATTGAAACATGCTGTAAAGCTTATCTAAACTCCGCACATTAAATCTTTGCACGTGTAGTTGCTGCATCGTTTTACTAAATCAATAAAAAAAAGAAGTTTTTCATTATTCCAATACATATCGCAATCGGTGACAATTTAATAACACCATACTATCCACCCGCTCGTCATAAAGTAATTCCATCTCACACTTCCTGGTGGTACGATGCAAAAGGATTATGAGAATTTGAGAGCCACAAAAAAACGCTCCGTGCTGAAAAATACACCATTCCCCTTGTTCCGAAGAAACACATCCCTAGAGCCAAAAATTGACATGATAATACCGACGCCAGAAGATGAACGGCGGTGTTCCTGCGTTGGCCCACGCTGCCTCTCTCCGTTTGGAGCGTGTACATTTTTAGGAAAATTCGAAACTCAAACCATAACACGCCGTGGGTATACGGCGTTGTGTGTGTAGCGATGTGGAAAATTCGTTTCCATGGACGGATGGAATTTGCGCTAATCCGGTAAAATGTGGCGTTTGGTTCTCGGTCCCTACTCATCCGTATTTTCTCTCTTCATTCTCGCTACCACCACACGTGTGCGTTTCTGTAATAGATGCATTTAACTTTCCTGTCGATGGTGAGTTTTACCAAATTGAGAATGCGCACAAAAAAAGAAGAACTTTACTTTCTATATTAGCTAATGCAGCACATCGATGGAATGTGGGAACCAGTGTTTGGCAGCACGGAACGGCCAAGTTCGCAGAGTAAAGCCGATCAGAGCTATTCTGCCCACTGGGAAAATGTGTGAGGCTCTGCACCATTCGAAGCGGATGGAAAAGAAGCTTACACTCGGTAGGTCCCACATATGGGACCGGCAAAAGGGGGAAACATTTTTTCATCATCTTTCCAGAATGTGGAAAGTCATAACCGCAAAGGGTAGATTTACTTCAGGGCAGCACATTGAACGGCTTGTATCGTTTGGTTTTCTCTAGATCCTTAAAATATTGCCAAAATCGAAACAAGCAATAGAGGCGAAAATAGCACCAGCAAAATACAGATACGTTTTTTTGTAAGATGAAGATGCTTAGCATAGGCTTTTGCGTCCCACACTTTAACACGCTATTGTTTCATGATTGGTAAGAGTTTTCCACATCACGATTTCACGCACCTACTACATTCGATAAGCTCAAGCGCAATGAACGCGAACACATGGGCACACCGTTTGAGTGTGATTGAGAAGGGCAAACCGCGTATCTATGCGCAAAATACGGTGAATCAATTAACAAACTTCGCTGAAGTAGTAGTGCGTGGGTTTTGGTGTAAGGGTAGAGTTGTTCGCTTAATCAGGCCCATGCTAAGGTACGCCCATGATCGTATTAATGCCGTTGATTAATTTTGATGAATTTCTCGTGCTGGCGAAGGAGCAATCTTCCCACCAGCAGCATTCATTTTCATCCCGCTCGGGTTTGTTGTTGCAGTGTGCAGTGATTGTGGAGCTGGATTTTGGCTCAGCTCGCTGCTGTGAGGGTGTTTCGTTTTGTTGACTTCTGTAAAAACCGGACAGTTGAATAGGATGGGGCTTCTGAATTTGTAGAAGCAAAGAAAGCAAATGCGCATTACTCTCATTTAATTAATAGAAGATATAAATTTGTTTCCCAAGGCAACAACTCGCGGTGTATTACTAATGGTGGAATGGGGTTCATTTCGTTCAAAATGATTCTGTCTGGGGTTAACACTCTGGGCATGGAATGGAATGGAATGTTTTAATTAGAACGAGATTTATAGTTGTACCCCTTACCCGATTAAATGCGTTGATTGATTACAAAATAATATTAACAACTCTGATTATAAGTTGTTGGTAGATGGGCAATGTGACCAAAAAAGTCTGGAGTCATTCATGCTTTTGGAACTATACTCAATTAAAAAAGCAACTGATGTTGCTCAAATGTATACATGTTCACAGTAAGAGGACAGTATGCGTAAGATAATGCCGTCCTATTGTGTCAAAATGATGGAATTCAAAACGTCGATAACAGTCGTGGTTGCAGCAATGTCTGTAAGGACCGGTAAACACGGAAAATTGTAGTGATACTATGCCGGATCTAAACCCGTTTATTAGTATTATAGTATATTCTCTTCAAAATATCAGACATTGCGTTATTTATTAATGTTACGAAGAAAGTATGCATAAGATTATCAATCTTCAACTGTGACGTGATTATAGAACAGCAGGTTTTACTTTCTCCATCATTACATTCCATTTCAACTAAATTTGGTCTGATGCTATAGAATTTGAAGACCATTCATTGAGACACCCGACCTCTTCTTCTCAGCAAATTCCGAGATAATCTTCAAAATACACACCACTGTATTTATAGCAAAAGCCAAATTGCGGCGCCAGCAGCAGGAAAGCTGCAGAACAAAACCTGCTCAAAAGTTGGTTCATCAATCAGCAAGATTAGAAATTTCAAGACTGGTTTATTTTTAAGCGCGAACAAAAAGTCCCTCGCCCATCCGCCCATCTCGCAACACGTAAATACTTTAAGTGAAACTAATTTTGTGGCAATTCTTTAACCCCCCTCCCCCACCAAAAGGTCACGACACTTCGTCCCGGTTTGTCCTGGCGCCTGGTCTGAAGCCGGCGAAAGAGTTAGCTACCCCAATTTGCGCAAACCAAGGACATGTCGATGGTTTTCGAAATTATCGCGGTAAGAACATTCATTCCCTGCTGCGTGATTCAAGGATCCGAGTCAAAACGGTCCGGTCCAGAGATACCTTCCCATCATCGCGTTCCACAATCTCCGGGAAGCTAATTTGACACTTTGGAATGCTTGATGAAAGACTGAAAGTTTGGGTAGCAGCGCTAGAAACGGTTGCGCTAACGAAGGGACCGTCACATCCGGTGTGCGGAGCTGTGGGGAAAAGTTTGCACTCGACGATGGTCATAAGAAGGATCGTTCGTTGAGAATAAAGTTTTAACTTATTCATTGGAAAAAAAAGAATAACAAACAAACCCTGTCACCCTAAATGTTGTCCGGTAAGCTGCTTTCTCTTTTTAGATCTTTCTGCTACCGGGACGGGAGTGAAGACTCTTGAGATTCGTTTATTTCACTGACACATAAAGCAATCCTTAGCAGGTCCATCCACAAACCGAAACCGGTGCACATGCTATCACTTTAGCGGGAAAACGATGGATAAAATTTGACTCATGTTTGGGAAATGTTTCACCGAGTAGATTGGTGCGGTCGAAACAAGTTTTTGAGCAACTCGCTAAACAACACCGAAACGGAACTGCTACTAGAGTTCCGAGACTGGCATCACGTTCCAAGGTCGGTTTTGACCGACACACAGCCATCGTGGGATGCTGTGGTTGCTCAGTGTGATGACTGAGGGCAACAAACTGCAGCAGGAAGCGGGAAGCAATTAATATCGCATCCCATAAGAACATGTCAGTCAAATTTCGCGACTGTCCCGTACGAATCTTTTTCGCTTTTGCTGCTGCTGCTGCTGCTGCTGCTAACAAATTCGATTCTGCGGGCAGTATCCTGTCGTCCCTAATCGCTTTCCATGCTCCGTGCGCACGCTGTCGTTCCATTAAATTAACTTTAAAACTTTTGACAGTTGAACGTTTTCTTTTGTTTTGTGAAGGTTGTACAAATGCTTTCTCCGCTCCCGCCCCGCGATCGCCATGGAAATGTTGTGAAGCGGGTTGTTTGGAAATTGGAAAGTTTTCAGCAGCGGCGATGACATGCGGTATGTCGCGTGGGACGAGGCAACATAACGAGCGCCAGCTAACTAGCTTGAAGCAGAACAATGTAGAACGTAATGCTGCGAATGCCCCTGTGTTCTCCCTGGTGCTTGCTACTCGAAACAGTTCTGCGACACAGCCTCTCGAAGTCAACAGCACGGGCATAGCAACCATTGGGTTGTTATGCCGGAAGTCGTTGCGAGAATGGATTCCACCGCGTAATACGTGCCATTTCCCTCCGGCATGTTCAGATCGATTCGGGTGAGTTTATACTCGGTTCATTACCGGAAACGCGCGTCAATAAATGGATTAAAATTGGCAATACCCTTGTCCCCCGCCAGGGCTGGCCTGGTAGCGCGATGGACAGCAACGTCCCAGTGGCCACATTCTAACCCAATTTCCGTGCAGGGACCTATTAATGGTTGGACGGTTTTTTTCCTGTCCTGCTTTCGTGGAAAGTTGCATTTGCATACACTGACGCTGCCGCTTGCAAAGATTCGGATGATGGACACTGGCGTGGACATAATTACAAGTTGATCCCGCTGGACACGGCAGAACGCTACGCTACGGTGGCGAACGGAAGCGTAGAATGCAGTTTCCCGGATGTTTTACTGGGCAGCCACTTTGCTCGAGGGTCGACGACGCATGGGATGCACTTTAATTTAATCTACTTTGCTATAAATGTTGATTTAGTAGTGCGGTGGTGATGTTGCTTCTGATTGTACAGTGAGTTTTTACTCAAAGGTTCGCCTGCGGACTGGACATAGGATTTGGAGAGAGTAATGAATGCATTGTAGGGATTTTGCATCTTTTGACCTACACATTTTTTGTTTTCACCGAAATGCCATACCACAATCGCTTCGTATGAATTTCAAAGAGTAAATAACATTCATGCTCATGCATTTCTTGATAATGGATAATATTTTTCCACAAAAACTCACCAATGGCAACGTCGGGTGTGCTCGAAAACCATAAAATTCTTGGATATGGTTTTTTGTTATTAATCCACCCTTGTGATGTTTTGCGTTCTGTTGCAATCAACACTGAAACTCTTTACATTCAGCAAGTTTACTTGTTCTAGACACCATCTCACGTCGGCTTGTGTAAATGTGCATGTTTTTGTGAAGGGCTTCTTTCTTTCTTCTCGTTTTTAGCTTAAACTGAACACGGACTGGGTATTTTTCTTTACTGCTAGTTCTGCCATCTGTTTAAAGTGAATCCTTTTTCGATAACTTCTTTTTGCAGGGGTGAGAAACCTTATGGTACTTTTGGTTCGTAGGAATATAAACATTTGTCAAATACAGACTGATTTACTTCAATCAAATGTTTTATGAAGATTTGAAATTCAGAAGAACGCAAAGATATATTTATCACATGCTTCATACTCCATTTTGAATTTCTGGATTTAAGATTGCTGGCGTAAGAATGCTATTACAAAGTAAACTGCAACAAACATTTCGTACAGATTAAGTTAGTTAGTCCTAAATGATAAAACTCGCAGCACTGCCATGTGACCATTCTAATCGAGAAATAAATACATACATAAATAGCGCATAAGCTAACAAAACCAACCAACAACGACATTTGGCAGATGGCATAATCATACGACACGTTCAAAGATTACAAGTTGAGATAATTAGTCCGATACGAGCTCCAGTTGCTCATCCCTCCCTAGAACGCAGTATCTGCTGCAATAATCTGTTAGTTTTGGGAGAGATATACGTCGGAGATTCGGTGTACTATGAAATATGGAACGGGGTAGTTCGGGTAACTAGCTATCCGATGGACACATTTCGCCCAAGCTAATCCTTCCCCGAGCGGTTCTGTTGCTCATTCTCCCGGTTCTGCTTCACCGGGCTCAAGAAGTTTCAAGTGAAACAATACGGGACACTTGTTTCAGCGTGACTCATGCTGTCGTGGACCGTCGCCCTGTCGCCGAACGGCTAAGCTTGTTCAAATGTTGCACCAGTCGCCGACCAACACTGGGCGGATCTGATTTTATGGCAAAGTTTTTGGCTCCCGTCCCTGAGGAACGACGACAACGACCGTATTGGTGAGGGTGACTTTACCAAACCAAAGCGAACTTTAAAAAGGGGGGAAATAGTGTTGTTGCCTTGCACCGTCGGTACTGCTGGGGTCGCTTTAGTGTACTTCAACATGGCTGGGATGGCAAGCTGGTACGCTCGACGCTTGCCAGTGGGTTGTGGATAGTAGAATGATAAGGTTTGCTACTTAATTGGGCAGACGACTAATTAAAATGGATGTGTAAGCATAAATATTTTGAAATTATTTTAACCACTCCTACGAAACTGATTTGTTGTTTATTGTGTTGGGCGTATAGAAAGTATAGAACAAATACTTGGTAGACATTATGATTCATAAGCCGCGAGCATAAATTGCCACGAATAGCATCGTACAATTCATTAGATGTTTTGTGAATAATCATCATTCGCCTTCCGGGCGCGTTATGAAGCATCGGAACGGAATCATGCAAAAAATGATGTTTCCGGCAAAGGCCTGTTTTTACGCTAAGCTGGAATTTTGAAATGACCGGAAGGGGGCGGCAGCATAAATTTCACATTAAACGTTCGCCGCTATAAACCAACCCTAGGGGCCGTTTGGAGCTTTGGCACAAGATTTTGCAGCCGGCGGCCAATGGAAAGAGGATTAGGCAACCCTTTTTTGTTAAGCGTGAAAAAGTGTTAAGGTTCCGACCAGTGTCCCGCCCGCTCGACGGAAGTGGATCGTAAACTAAGGGTACAGGGCCGTGTTTGATTTCAGTTTTTTTTTATTGCATCCCGATACAAAGTGTGCAGAATAATGGTGCTTACGATACAAAGTTTGTGTGCGTGGGTAAACATTCTCAACGTGAAGGAGCTGCGACGGAACGTGGGTTTAATATACTTGTGACAAACGTTTCGCTCACGTATTGTGATTGTGTTTTGCGAAATGCATGGTTTATTATTCAATTGGTTGTTGGAATTGCACGGCGGTTGTGGGAATTGTGCTTGTAATTCAATGTATAGTGTACATCAAACTGATGATTGCTTGTGTGATTGAATTTATCAATTCAGGTGTTTTGTTTTTCTTACACAAAAAAGCGTTACAGCCACCAACTTACTGTTCGACAATCATGTTGTACAATGTGTGTATTTTGTTGTCGTTTTTTTCAAGTTTTTTTTAAATGAAAATTTCCTTACAAATACCCAAGAATGGTAGCCATTTTTTGAGCTCAATGCTATCCACCAGATGCACAAATTACCATTCGCCTTTGGTTCAAACTCTTTGCCAAAGCTCAGTACAATGGTACGCTACTTTGTTGTTCTTTATTTTCCCACATTCAATGCATCATGTTCCTGTCGCTTACTCGTACCAAATGATTGGCATTCCCTCAAACGAGGCAAACATTTCGAATGCGACGTGGAAGCTGGTTGAGTGAATGCTCGAGATGCAGGTTTCCCGTACGAGCACACGCGAATCGCACACTTCAATTGTTAGTGAATAAATTTACAACTCATTGCACTCGTACGTTTGTCAGCCTGTCTTTCGTTCTCTTCGCTTCTCACATGGTGGATGTAATGTTTTGAGACTTACAGGAAAATAACACATGACTGAATGCATGAGTCAATGGTAACTTTCTTGCTCATGTTAGTTTGCAACGTCGAGGGTATTTTTATTGTTAAAAATTTTAACGTTCTTTCGTCAAGTTTTTTTTAACTTCCTGTTCGTAAATGTTCTGTTTTTTATGTAACTTATTTGTCTATTGTTGTAGAGTTACAGCTCTTCACAATTTGTTGGGTACTTTTAGAAGATCGGATTCGACAGGGTGACCCTTTTTCAGAATTTTCTCGAGTTGAACATTTGGGTTGAATGGCAGTCATCGGTCGACTTATTGTTGTACTTAAATGGTTGAAGAGTGTATGGTTCATTGGCTTAAACCTTTTTTTCCCTGGCATTTTTGATAGAAAACCAACCTCACGACCGAGCAAATCGCATCAAACGAGACAGTCAATGGAAATTGAAACGGTACAATATCGCGTTTTTGAAGAAGTACGATCAAATAATCCGCTTCGAAAAAATTGTTTGTAGAATGGCAATGACCTTACATCGAATCATTTGAGAATTTACAGTACTATAATGGCATTAAAGTATTAAAAACTCATACAGTAACAAATGTGAGCATAATATAGCAGTTCATTGGGCTAGGTGAAATACATGTACATGTTTTTGCAATTTTAAGATGTTGTTTTGCTGTAGAATGTTCCATGGTTGTAGCTAACATGTGGTTCTTGGTTGAACAATTTGATAATTGGTCTCATCATTGTTAGGAAACTAGAAAAAAAAATCATGCTCTGTGTAATATGATGATGCTAAAGCATGTGATGTAAAGAATTCAAAATCCGTACTGTTTTTTAATGCATCACCATGCTGTACCACCAGAACTCTCTGGTGGTACAGTCGTCAACATGTAGGAATTAACCTCATGCCCGTCATGGGTTACAAGCCCCGAATCGTATGGGTCGTGTCCCCATACTTAGGACTGACTATCCTGCTATGTGTAATCATTAGCAAGTCACTGAAAGCCCAAAGTTCACCAGTAGTACAGGCAGGCCTTGACCGACAACGGTTGTTGCGCCAAAACAGAAGAAGAAGATTGCTACAGTCAAACATATTTATCCCCTCTGTTAAATTTCTGTTCGTAAATCTTAAGCACAGCTTCCATTATGAGTTATTTTTTCTTTCTCGATCACGCAACCCAAACTTTTTCGACGTAAGACTGTTGAAAATTACCACTAAGCCTTTCCTATTCCCATTCCTCACCAGAAACAGCTCTAATAGCTGGTCCCACATTCTCGACGCTATGCATCATTGCTTTTGATTATGTAAAAATATTCTTCATCAAATTCCTATGAAGTGTGTGGGCCTGTTTTGTACGGAATTGTATTCTCGCTACTCTTTAGTTTGTAGCCTGTTCGCTGTTGGCATCCAGCATCCCTCCGACTAGCGCAACCGAGAGTGCAACCGTGAGACGTGCGGTATGGGCCAGCCTGCTGGGAAGGATGAGTGAGGAATCCACAAGTGAGTGGTTTTTACTCGCAAGCACCACGGGCACGGGTTTGTCCTTCGGAAGCCCTTCTGCGGGAGTGCTCCCGCTACGCCAGTTTATGGAAGTTTTATTGGCACAAAATTTCACGCACCAATTGCCATAATGTGCTGTGTGATGTAATTTTATGAGGTTTTTGAATGTTTTTCTATTTGGTTCTGTTGTTGCCGCCGTTGCTGCTACTACTGCTGCTGCTGCTGTCCATGGTGCTATTGCTCGAGTGCGATGCTGAAGCCCCAAACCCGTTTCGGTGATTACAGTCGAATGGTTGACGCAAATAGCTTTTTCCCGGGAATTATACGCCACAGTCTATCTCCGTATTCTTTGCATAATTCGAAATATAAAATTATGGGTTTGCTGGAAGATGTGCAAATTGATTTGGAAATTTGGCTGCGTGATGGTCTGTTTTGCGCACGGCAAGGGCCGCAAAAGTGTATGCTCATCAAACAATTTGTGCGATTGGCGAAACACTCTTGCATTAGATTAAATTTATCCGAACGTACCTGACCGACCACCATAAACCCGGAATGGCGGGACGAGCAAGGTTTGAGGGTTGTTGCGGTGGGCGAGGGGCGTATGGTATGAAGGAACTATAAAATCGAGAAAGAACCCAATCAATCGGAAATGCAGCGAAGTGTGTTAACGATGCTTGTATCTTCGCGCACCGAGTGTGCTGTGCTGCTCTGGAACGGATGAGGTACGGTTTTCGGGACCGTTCTGTGTGACCATTCAAAGCGTGCCCGTTTTGGTGCGGTCCTATTAGACCCGTAGCTATGGCAATCGGCTCGGAAGCCCGGCTCCAAGGTTCGAGCCATTCGAACCAATTTCATTTAATAGGGTTTGAGTGAAGGAAGCCCACGATGAGCATCATCGATTTGCGATTCGCGCGGAATTTAATGAGCAGCCGTGGGCCGAACGGGCCGGCGGCTTTGCTCTTACTGCCAGAAATTAATCATCGACTTGCTGCCATACTCGTGCATAATGAAACTGCGATCACAAAAGTGTGAGTGGTGCTGAGCGCTTCGAAGCGTTCCGGGAATGGCGGAGGTACTCTGATAAAGTTCCGCATGCTGTTGGAACGTTATTTTGTAACTACTCGTTCAATACAAGTATGGGGAAATTTGTCTTCAATAAGCAGTACAGTGTACAGCGACAGAAAAGAGTTGTATCGATCTTGATACCCCAAACAACTATGAAAGACGGCTATGAATTGAAAATGCCAGAAACATGAATCGGATGCATCTAAGTGGGGCACGTGCAGGATCAGTTCTTCTGCCAATGTATTCCAGTTCGTGTGTTTTGTAGAGTGGAGTAGAGAAAGTAAAAAAACACACATACACACACCCATTTGACGATCAAACAGTGTAACGGATATCCGTGCTCGATGGCAGAGTGTTTTGAATTTGCGATAGCTCATGCTGTTCGCAGATCAAAGAAAACAAACCCGGGGAGTGTGTCGAATGATGAAGTAATACGATTCCTTTGCACGGCGGACACGTTTGAAAAACCTTCACAACCCACGCACTAGGGCAGCATTCTGTTTTCTTCTAAATGAAGCTTTTAATATCTGCACAGCCAGAGAACTTTCGGGCGTAGGTTTTGATGTTGTCTACATTCTATTTATTTAGCATTACTTGATGTAGGAAACTTTTTTTTATCCTCTCCGTTCAATTGATATTAAGGAAAAAAAAATTGATGCAGATCCAAAGACACGTGGCCCCTGAGTAAAACCACTTTGCTTTGCTAATCTTTATGCATCAGAGCAAAATGTTGGGTTTTTTCACTTTGTTTAAAATCCCAATTAAAAAAATGCAGAATATTGATCACTATTACATTAATTTAATCGATCTTTCGTGGCTACGGGGAGGTAGTCGTTTGAGAAAAGATTTTAACAAGAGTTTTTACAGCTTGCCACACACAACTTTGATCATGGCTGCTCAATATCTACCTTTCTCCTAATGCAATACGTTTCAGAACATGTTAAATCGTTTTACAATTTAATGGCTTGCATTTAATCGATCATGAACGTACATGTTGAAACCTTCATTCACTCTCGTCGCAAACATGGCTTTCTACCGTCGGAGTAAGATAAAAATAGCTCGAGCTTGAAAAGATGGCTCGTACCATCGAGAAGACAGCGTACACGCGCTCCGTCGACGGCGGTATTAGAATCGGCATGTAGCGAACTGAAGCATGAAACCACTAACCGGCTTTGGTTTTGCTCCGCATTTCCCCAGCATGTTACGCGATGTAACTAAGCATGCCCCACAGCTTAATGTCCGTTTCGAGGTGAAGTTCAACCGCACAAACTGGGAAAAGCTTCGGAGATGGTTTCATGTTTTTTAGGTTCCATTTTTTCATATATTCCCTGTCTCTCAACTGCTCTAAATGAGTGTGGTCCCAGCTAGTGTGTCGATGCTCTGTGTAAAGCGCACCTAGCATGTTTAGCTCGCTGCTGTTGAGAGAAGAAGTACTTTACAACGAACACTCGCCATAACGCCAACCAAGGGGACCGACACGATGTACTATATTTGCTTCGTATGTATTTGTTTACATGCAATGTTTGTTTTGCAACGTGAGTGCGGTGAGAACGGCGAAAGAAATGGCGGCGGTAGGGACGCACTGGATGCATTCCATGAACACCCTCTGGCTCTTCCAAAGATAGACGACCAATGGGAGCCTGTACTAGCCGCCAACAACGAGTCGGAGGATTGTTTATTTTCTCATTTTCTCCGAGGCGTACCTATTCCGCGTACCTATATCGATGGTCGAGGAGCCGCCCGTTGCTGCAACATCCCAGAGAGGCGCATCGAGCACGAGCTTTCGCCCATCATCGGGCGCCTGGGTCCGCTGCGTACTACTGAATGGGCTTCGCGTGTAATGGAGCGCATTCGCAATGTTGTGTCCGGAATTTCTATCGCTTTTTATTTCGTCTGTGTCTGCATCTTTGCCACTCTCACGATGGCGCAATGGTTACTTGCTACTAACCATTGCAGTAGCCCCAGGGTGGTCTAAGGTTTTATGAATATTTTGCCGATTTCTTTTACTTCCGTTCCCGTTCTGATTTCGCTTGACCTAAGCGGAAATAATGTTTGGTACGGTTTGCAAGGTGCGGAGGCGCATTATTGCTGTGATACTGTGTGTCCATTAAACTGTTACGCCTGGCGAGCGAACACAACGGAAGCTCGTCTGGAGGTTGTGTTGTTCACCTTTGCCGTAACGGTGTGGGGGCGGTGAGTGTGAAAAAAAACAATGCAAAATTGAGCGGTAGCAAGAAATGGGAAGCGTAATTTTCTATTTATGTGTTTCACGTGAAACTGAATGGTATGCTTGTTTATTTATTTATAAGAAAGGCACTGCTCACTGCAATATCGCACGTTCCAGATTATAAAATGCGTCTGTTACTGTACTTCGTAAATTATGAAGCAGAAAAAATCCAAATTTCAGATCATTTAATAAGTCTTCGAGCATTTAATCATGTGTTTCACATCTTGATGCTTCAATTACAAATGATGAGCTCACAAACGCAAACGCTTACCAACGCACCAGCTTTCGAGATGGTAATTGGTAATCAACGCCAAACAACGGATAGAATGGAATCAATGAGGGTGCCTACAACATCCTAGGTAGTAGGCAATTAAATATGTTGTGCTAGTGATGATAAAATGGGTGCAAAAAGAACATCAATGTGTGTGTGAATCTACTTACATGAAAGGCAACTAAGCTGTAGCCTTCATTGTGAAGAAAAAGGCATGCCGTATAATAGCCACCCTGGCGTGGATAGAACAGCACTCCGTGCGAGATGGCCACCGGTATGGCCGTCGTTAGGATGACAAACCACGTCAAGCAAATAGCACTGCGAAATAAAAAAAAGGAAGCAAAAGTAGACAGAGCGTTAGAGGGAGAGAGCAAAATCGATTCAGTTAAGCATCGAGCGATAAAATGAGTCGAATCAAAACGGATTGTCATCACACCGGATCGGTAGAGGGTTTTAGCATGGGGACCGTGTATCGCCCCCCCCCCCCCCCCCCACTAAAAGCGATGATGAGCGATTCCTCATTTTGCCTAGTTGTAACATACAAGCTAAGAGGCTATTTGTCATCCTCAAGTGGACAGGGCAAATCAATCGAGCCAGCCATCGCACGAGCCAGAAGGGCCGTACAACAACAACAACAAAAAAGACATCGCATGCAGCGAGAGTTTGCGTCTTTTCGTGCGAAGAAAATTAACCACGTGCCAGCGAGCAGCTAAGGAATCCACTTACAGTGAAGCATTTCGTTCGGTACGAATGGACATGCTGGTGATGGGATGTACCACTGCCAGGAACCGATCCAGCGACATCAGGACGAGTGTGTACGCGCTGGCATGTGCCGTGACGACGATCATGTACTGGACCTGTCGAAACGAAAAAGGAAGCAGAAATGGGGGCATTAGCAAGCGACTTGCAGCTTCCCTACGGAGCTGTTTGGAAGTTTGCCACGAGCCCATGAGTGGGCTGAGGAAAACTCCTTTTTTTGCATACAACGTCACGTACAAACTTGCACCAATACTCTCCGAAGGGCCACTCGGGCAACACGTAGTCGACGGCAGTGAAAGGCACGCAGAACACGACGAACAGCAAGTCAGCCGCTGCCAGGTTGATGATCAGCAAGTTGGTGGTCGATCGCATGCTCTGGTTCGCGGCAACCACTGGAAAAAGGGGTGAGCAGAGTGTTAAAGTAAAGCGTGAGAAAATGGTAGGAAGCAGCTCATTTGGCAGAAGATATTTCAATTAACAACGCTTCTCCAACATTTCGTAAGTTATTTTTTGCTATTCGACAGTCGTAGAAATCGTAGGAATTGTTTTTAAGGTTTATAGACGATATGATGCCAACTGAATTTCACACTAGAAAAATTTGCCTTCGCCTAAATTTTGGTTATTTCCTAGTTTTTTAAGAAACGAATAAACAGCGAATAGCTCGCAATATCTAACCAAAAACCGACTGACCCATAAATTAGTTCGATTTAAAGCATCATACTCTGCCTTGGACATTACTCGAAATTATTTTAATCTTTTAAGCTTATCCTCTGCCCTCTGACAGACTCATTCAAGCGGTAAGGGCTGACGATATGATTACGAGCTAACATAATTCTCTAAGGTAATATTTGCACAAAAAGATGAACATAAACGCTTGAATGCATGCGGTTCAGAATATTAGCTTTTAACTCTGAAGAATGCCACTGTTTCTTTTATTCTTCTTTGTTTTTGGCTCTACAACCTTCGTCTTTCGAAAGCTGCTTAGTCTATTTGGTCTGGCTTTCTCGTGATTTATTGTTGGAACCCACGGCAAGCCAGTGTGACAGTGTGGATACGGTTGGCGAATCGATACTCATCCATTTGGCCTGGTGGGAGTCTTCCCATCCATTCGCCTGATTGCTGGATCATCCCTGTTTCGTAGAATAAATATTTCGGTCTCAGGGTAAGACAGGCCAAAGTTAGAGACATAACTTTCAAGCCAAATGTAAATATGAAATTGAAGCTTTAATACATAAATAAATAAATAAATAAATAAATAAAAACTTTAAAAAATATTACTTTATGTTTAATCTTTAAAGCCCTCTTTCTTGACGCTAAAACATTAATTATTCTTTAAAACATATTGAATAGCTTCATTAAAATGGCTCAATACATCATTTTGAATTAAGATAGCACTCTCGCTCTATCTCTCTATTAATCCTACGGTTTACATTTACATACAAGCTTCATGCAAGCTAGACGCTCCAGCAAAGTGTAAACCATGTTGCGAATCTTGTCCCCACCCTTGTGCTTTTGAGTGTACCGATCAATCATACTTTTATTATTATTTTCCCCGCGGTGACATTGGGACAAATTGAAAAAAGCCGTATCTCACTCCCTGCGTGCTCAACTGTGCACATCAATATTATTTTTCGGGGTGTTCATTTTCCAAAACATTCGCCGAGGGACTTTGCAGGTAGCGTATATTATTATGTTTCGCACGCCTGGCTGTAATGGCCGTTTCCTTCCCTCAACCGTGGACGGCGCGTGGCTTTCAATTTGCGTGGACCTTCGTGGTAATAGTGGCACTGACTGTCGCCCATCCGTGCAAAAGTTTTATCCTGTGTCAATGTAATAAAGTCGAGCAAGCCAAATGCAGATTAGCTTTTGGTCCCACCGTCTGGGTGGGTGTGTCTCAATAAGAGTGAATATTTCGCTCTGCGTTGCCCTACCTAAGAGGAGATTCGAACAGAAGCAAGTCGAAGCGAGTAGCATCAGTTTGCAAAGGGACAGCAAGAAACCCCAATCAAGCGTTTGTGGAAGGTGCCACGAGGCTAGTGATAGTGAGGATGAAATGTTTCACCGGATGCTGGTGTCAAAAGAAGAGATTCATCAATAGCTAATCGACTCGCAAAGATGACAAACGATGAATCTTGTTAGACTAGGTAATTTGGCTTTGAATTAATGCTCTTTGCATGTCTTTGGCATGGAATGGGAGGAAAGGAAAGTAAATTATTTATCAAATGATGCAATAGTAATGTAGAAAGGAAAGCTTTGAGAAAACTACAAACTTCATTTCACGATAATTCACAACTACAAACGCTATAATCTTATATAAACTAGATCAAATGTATAGCGTAGCGGAACAAACAATGGCAGGTCATTAATGCAAAATGGAAAAAGTTTTCATACAAAGTTATACAATGCACATGGTCGTAAAGTGAAATCGTGATAGTTCATTTTTTCCCCCTACCTCATAAACAGGATCTTTTCCACACTTCAAAAACGCTGCTGTGCCAATGGAGACGCCCAGTCTCTCATGCGGAATGGTAACACTTTCTCAAGTTTCTCACTTTTTTCCCCCTTGCAGAAGGTCATCAAGAGTGTGTGTGATGCGAGATTCGTGCAATGGCAGCATGGCTGTTTGATGTTGTCACCACTTGCAAATACTGAGCTGCTGTTGCTGGAATTCGACATAATGATAGTGCGCAAAGGCAAAAGGACTCCTCCGGAGGTGGTTGTGCGATGAAAATTCCTGAACAGCAAAGTTGAAAAGGGTTCAGTGCAATGAATCGACGTTTTGCCTGCGGGATGGGGACATAGAGCTGCTGCGTGTAGATGTTGCAGTAGCAACAGAAGCGGATAGAATATTCCACAAAGTTCCCTTTTGCTAAGCACTGGGGAGCGATTGAACGGAGAGCATTAAAGTAGCAATGAGGTAAAGTATTTTCCTGTGAGACTAACATAACTTTACTCCTGCTAGCTTCTTTCGGGTTTCCGAAGCAAACACGTTGCTAGTTAGGATTTCCGTACAGCCGTACTTTCATTTCGCCGTATTCTTCTCCCCCCTGAGGATTGACCTTCGGTTTTGAGTTAGCCGAGCGATAATCCCCCAAGTTACAGCGGCGCAAATCCGTTCCTTTTCTGTGGCCTAGCAAGTGGAAGGGTACTAGTACCACTCCATGGCCTGTTCATGGGAATTTCAGCCGCCGCGGATAGTACTGGAAGCCCGCTTCATTCATCACTTAGCCCGTGCGTCAATGGACTTCAATGGTGGAACCGATGGCAGGGAGCGAACGACCGTACGGTGTAAAAGATACTTCTCGTGCCGGTCATCATTCATACGCTCACGTACGGCTACCCAAACCCTACAGGGAAGCGGTAATATTCGCGCCTGTAATGGAGCAGGTTAGTCGTAATGATGGTGTGGCTGGCTGCGCGAGGGCGTTTCGTGCTGAGGGTTAAATCAACCAAGTATCTTCGCAGCCGAACAAGATTAATTACCCTTATCATAACGCTCCACGATCCCTTGCCGGTATGGGTACACTCTAATGGGGCGGCAGAAATCGTACGTGCCGTGTCGGAAAGTATGCAAAGAAAATGAAACTGTAAAAACAAACTTCACACCCGTTGGGCGGGAGTTGAAGATTGATAGGGTTGCATGATGTGTTGTTTGGTTAGGAGCTATCGTTTTCTTTGCCCGAAGTGAAGTAAGCTACACCGGGCGAGCTTAATAACACATTCATCGATGATGACGATGCTGTTTGCTTTCTGCCGAGTTTATCTAAGCACTTTTGTGAAGAAAACGAGCATCCTCATGGAATGCAAAATGCACATTCTGGAAGATTGGAACAGGATTGATCCAATATGCTTTTAGACTTTTAAATTCAGAGCTTTTCATATACACGAAACGTAGTAAAGAATGTGTTTGGTTATGACATTTAAAATGTCGTACAGTAAACGGTTTAAATATTTCATTTCTGTTTTCATGATTTGAAATGTTGAAAAAAATCTTCAAAACAAGTCTATTTCAAACAAGTCTACTAAAATTAACACATATGATGATATCTGATACACTCCTACAGCTCCAACCATTCAGTACACTCTCTTCAGCAGCATTTCAAACCCACCGATGCTTTAGCATGTGCCATCTCACGGTGTAAAAGATTTATGTTCTTCACCAAATGGGTGTGCTTGCTGCCATGCGTCTATCGCAAAAAATCAACAAGTCCATCAACCGCCAGCCTGTGGAGTGGAGTTTGTTGAAGAATGGTCATGAATTTTATTCTGCTTGAAGGGTCGACTTTATAGTTCGGTTCTATCGTCCCCCGGCCGGCCGATCCTCCCCACCCGCAAACTGAGGGCAGCACTGTTTGTGCAACGGTAACATCAGTGAGATTGATTTTTAGTGCATGGTGTCGGATTTCAGCTCGGTTTCAGATCCCGTCGGAAAGCACTTGCGGCATTGATACGCCCATGGAACTTTGGATTGGGTTCACGGTTCGCCCGCCCCTCGGCAAAGCTTCGTGGAGTAGTTGGTGCACTTTTGATTTGTTTTTGTATTTTTGTGTTTTTTTGTTTGTTTTTTTTTTCAACCCATTCCAGTATAAGGGGCCATTTTTGAGCCAAGATATTGAATTTCATTATCGGAACTGCGGAGCCTACGGGGTAGACATACACCCACACACATACGGGCACAATGCTGCGCGGGAGTGTTGCTGTACAATTTTCACCAGGTTTTTCTTAGAAATGTTTTTGCCTTGCGAGGAGTGTTTCTGATGGCAGACGAAATTACCATTTCGAAGCAAAACATGTTGGGGGCGTATTGTGATAAGCTTGTCGATAGCATACAGCGCCCATTAACCATCAAAGCAGATTGATATGATATTCGTTTAGTTTTTTTTTTGCTTTGCTTCTGTCATGGCCTTGCTGAGTGTCAATCACAGCATGTAGGAAAAATGGAAACGGTTTTCGTTTTACAAGGGATGAATGAGCAAATGAAACGTCCTCGGGCTTGATTGTATTGTATGTTAGCACAGGAAAATGTGTTGACAAAAGCTTACAGTTGGATGGTGGATGGAATGGCAGAAGATTAAATTACGGTTATATTTTGTCCACAACAATACTTCGATGCGTAATTAAAAGCGCATCATAAGAGATGATGAACGGGTAAATTTAATTTAATACCAACATCATTTTATTATAAACATGAAATTCATTTGAAGTTGATTAATTGAACTCATCTCTGTATTGCTCCACTTAGCCATTCTGGTTCATTTATCATGTGGAATAACTGTCTATAGTTCGATGTTCCAAATTTATCTAGCATCAATACGTTCAGGTGTTATTTAAGATTATTGAAGGATCTGATTTTAATTAATTTTGAGATTGAATACCATTATCAAATATTTAAAAAATCAAGAGATTTTCTTATATTTCCATGTAAAATGGATTTAAAAACAATATCCTTCGAATTCCCTTTAAAAAGTAATAATATTAAGTGCAACATCAAAATGAAGGAATCTGAAATGATGAAATATGAAATAGCGTCTACGGCAATTAAAGATATCAGCATCAACCAATGTTAAATTGATAGTGAAAAATGATTTTTCCTATTACTTTTCAATACGTCTTGAAAATATTCAAAATTTTAGATTTTAGCAATGACATGTTATCAGAGGCGGATTTATCCATCTCGGGGCCCTAAGCGCGGGATAGAATTGGGGCCCCTGGTTTCCTTAAAAGTCCAGAAAATAATATCGCATTTTTTTTTTGAATATCTTGTTACGAATACCAAATATGTTATCCTGATTTCGTTAGGGATTAATTTTGTTCTGTCGTTTAGCATCTATCATCTATCAAGAAGCATCTATCCGTTGTCGGTCAAGGCCTGCCTGTACCCACTAGTGAAGTGGGCTTGGCTTACAGTGACTTTTTGTTACCGTAGCAGGATAGTCAGTACTACGTATGACGGTACGGTCCATTCGGGGCTTGAACCCATGACGGGCATGTTGTTACGTCGTACGAGTTGACGACTGTACCACCAGACCGACCCAAATAGCATCTATAGTCTTAGTGTAATCAAGCTAACATATTTTGCATATTTTTAGGATGTGCATCCTCGTTGTTTCCGGTAGTGCAAAAATCAAAACTGTATTCAAATACTAGCTATGCTAGTGTTACTAGTATTTGGTATAAAGAAGCATTTCATTCTCTGTAGTAGTTTTACAACACAAGTACGCATTAGGTTGTTTTTCTAAGCTAAGAGTCTTTTATATTGAAATGAATCAATGAACAATGAAATGATAAACTTTAGTTATCAAAACTCCAGACTTTCCGAATTTCAGTACAGATCTAGGTATACCTAGATAAAGGCATATCGGGAAAACCAGACAAAAAAATATGAATTGTACTCATTTATACTTTTGTATTTTAAGCGCAGAGTTTGCAATACATTTGTTTGCTCATTCATGTACATGTATAGCTGTGAAAGCCACTATACAAAGCTTGTGTGATTTCCTGTTTCACAGATACATAAAATGTGCCTAAAATCTAAGCGTCCGACAATGATTATCCTGCACTTGCGTATTTGTAGTCTTTTCGTCGTTGCAATCGAGATCGTTTAGGAAGTTCTCAAAGCATATAAATTAATCGTCCCAGGAGCTTTTTTATGACTTATTATTAGGAGAGGTTTTATTGTTTTGAATATGGAAGAGTGCAAAAGTATGTAAAATTTGTTTTGGCCTTCAAAAATTATCCCCAAAGTTCGTAACATCTTTTAATTGATATAAACGTTATCAACACATTCCACACACTTACTTTTAAGAATGTACTACTTTGAGAATGATTTAGTTTTCCGTTTATTTGTGCATTAATAACAAAAAATCAATCGCTTATAAAAGTGAACTAACATGTGGAGGTTTAGCTCGGGGCCCCCTTTAAGCCGGGGCCCGCGCGGCCGCTCAGTCCGCTTATAGTAAAATTGACCACTGCATGTTTATATAAAAAACATTATCCATTTTTAAAATACTGAAAACACTTTTAATACTACTGATTATATTGAAAGCGTTTTGCATAACAATCATTAACATTCATAAGCCATACTTTTATTATGAAAACTCATCCCTGCCACGTGTAGATGACCGGTTCCAGCAGTGGTGCAGTATTTCCAAGTATCCATAATGAATACAATCATATTTACTCAGGTAATTCAAATACAAGCCCTCTTTCTACGTATCAAACAGTCAGGTGAGCAATGCTTTGTAGCTCATTTCCACACAAAAAGGGACAATCTCAACCAGTTGAAAACGGCACAATGTTGCGTACCGTTGTGTACAAACGGACTCGTATGGTAATTAAAATACGACGAATTCTTTTTATGGCTTATTCTTAATTCATGATTTACATACGATCGAGCTACAATGTTGTCCTACTTTAGCTTGGACTGGACTTGGAGCAATTTTTCCCACTACGGTTTAATTTATTAAATCCAGCTGCACTTTATGCAGGCTGCTTTAGAATTTTTCAAAACTTTTATGTTTGTTGAGCATGCATTTGCTATGAAAAGAGGATGATTGAATCAATGTACAGTGTTTTTTTATTGCTAGTGATATGCAACTACTTATAAGACTGTTTCACATTTTACTTTTCACTTACCCAACACAACCAACCCATTGCCGAGCAGGCCGGCGAGTCCGATGAAGCCAAAGAATACTGGCACCATCAGCGAGACGATTCGCTCGATGGTTGATGTGTTGACGTGATAGAGCGCCTCATTTTCGAAGGTATAGTTCAGCAGATCCGTCCAAGAGCTGTTGCCCAACGTCCCGTCGGGCATCAGCATCGGCAGCTGATGATGCAGCCCCGGTAGCTCGGTTGGCGTAATTTTAGACTCGTTCGTCATCGCAACCGACGGGATACGGGATGATTTATTCTCGAAACGATTTAGGGATTATTTGATAGCGATGAAGCACAAAAAAAAACACCGACAATGAGAATCTCTCGCCGCCACTGGTTACCACTGATGCCCAAGGTGTGATAGAAAAATCGCCTTTCGTTATTTATTTTGCCCGATCGTTGCACATTTTTTTCCCGGCACACATTTCCCACCGCAGGGTTCGTTTTAATCCGTGGTGAAACAGATGATTCTTTGGTCTCTCGTGGTCCGTTGTCCGACACCACATTTGATTGAATCACAGCCGTTCTCACATTGTTTGTAGCGATACAACGAGGCGCTGCTGTTTCACTTTTTTGTTTGCTGCATTTTCACTGTTCTTGCAAATAATGGCTTAGCTGTGCCGGTGGCGCATTTCACTGCGTGACCTTGTGTTGCGATTGTTTATTTCACCGCTGGCATGCGCTGCCATGTTTGTTGGCTGTTGGTTTAACGTACAAAGGAAAACAAAAAGCACAAACACTCGCTGCTGGTGCTGTGAAACACACTGTTGACAATGATGCTGCGGGCCTACAAAAGGAATAGAAAAGCAACGTTGTTAAGCGGCTCATATAATAAAGCGGCGTGAAATTTTTGCGTTTTGCGTGGTAGAGCATTTGTTCCAATTTCTGGTGTTAACATTGTTCAATGAGACAATGTTTTGCGCTAACACAGACGCTAACTATCATTGGAATTTAGAAATAATTTAAATTTGCTTTTTTGTGGTTAAAATTTTGTGTAGAATTATTTTTTTAATAATATAGCAACATTGTTATATTCTTTTATACATGAAACATTATCATTTTACGCCTTTATAAGTTGTTACTGACCGGGATAAAAATCAATCTGTACGGGCAATGACCAGACCAGATCAGATCAGGTCAGATAGCTTCACAAGCGATTATCATGCATGTCAATCTTATTGGTCATTGTCTGACATGGGCCTCATGATGATGATTGATGACTGTTAAATGAGGTAGATACCAAAATGACCAAAAGCTTGTTAGAACAGTGCATGGCGTGAAAATAGCTTTCATTGGTTTCACCATTCCACACAACCATAGTATGTATGATAATGTTTAATGGCAGTAATAAATGTTGTGATGAATACAATTTTTCTAGGAAAAAAGTCAGATGGATTCCAACTCAAAGATGATGATGTGTAGGTTTGGATTATATTTTGTTTAATTACAGCTAACCTAGCGTACTTGGTTATGATATGATATGCATAAAATATAGATTTTAAACAAGAAATCTAAAATTGATAATCCTTCTTTAATGAACGTAACATTAGAGGGAAATCAATATTAGCTGTGATGCAGAAAAATATTTTTTCAAACGATAAATTAAGATAACATTAAGTTTAATTTATATATCCTAATGTTCCTTTTTTGTTTTATTACTTTTTTGGCCTTTTAGAATATGATTAAAAGATAAAAACGTGCCGTTACATTACGTTGCGGTCGAAGATCCCATTATTCCTTAGGATGTTATTGTATAGGGAAAGTGGTGTTTTGATTATATTTTTTTATTTGTCTGATTGAAATGTATTTGATGTAAAATGTATTTGATTTTCTTGAATTCATTGGACACTTTTTATAATTTGGCTAGTGCCATTATATGTAACAGAAGAGCAGAATAGATTCCATGTAAAATCAACTACAAGATTCTAAATCAGAGATACCATGTAAATGAGCATTATTAAATTATATGCAATTAGTTTATTTCTGTATCTTTCTGTTACTATAAGATTAATAAACATTCATTAGTTTTATCATTATAACCCCCAGACGGACAATGGCAAGGGACTATGTCTCTGAGAGTAACAAATGATGGTCCCAGGCTAATTAATTTCAACCTCTGCTATAGTCTGACTATAAAAGCTGGGATCAGCAACAAATAAACGAATCGAAATCCTATCTAAATTAGCTACGAAAGTAGATAAATATTCATGTTTGTAGTATTTATGGTTGCTCAATCGACAAATGATTGTATGCATATAGCAATCGACACAATCGATTGAATTCACCGCTGTATATATGCTCTAACTCTTCGTCGAAGTTCTAGACGTTATATTTATATTGTTAGAACGCTGCCGATTTCTTGAGCTATATCGCGATGTTCCTCAAATGATACCTTTGAAGCAACACTTTGTTCGGGAATTAAAATAAGGGGTATGAGTTTTGTTTATCCAGACGGTGCAATTGGTGGACGCTGGAGTGTATAACACTATCTCCTATTCCAGCAAAGATGCTGATGATATCATACGAATAAACAGATGCAGATTTTCACATACGGCGCATTGCAAAGAGTTAATGTCACGTGAAACAAATAGTACAAATATTTCACAAATACCGATTGCACATTGTACCCCAACAATGCGAAAGCCTGAGCGTTACTCAACCGGATATGACTGAGAATAGTATGCTTGTGTGACATCTTTGTCCAGAATCTATATGCTCGGATTGGCAAGCGACTGATCGTGAAGGGGAGATGTTTGAATGCATGACGCTTAAACCGCAAACCGGAACTGGCGGTGAGTATGTCGTTCGTATGAAACCTTCTCGGAAATAGAAATTCAAAAGGTTCTCGAGAATTACTTCAGGAAGAGCAATTTTATAAGAAATCAAATTCTGAATTCTGACGTAAGTTGTACAGGTTCCATAGAATTGCTGGCCTTAAAGATAGCCATCAAATATCTTATCCGAATGATAAGAATTCGCAGATCTACTTCTTGTAAGAAAGCCATACCTAGATGCGACTCAATTCGCCCGTCATTGATTCAAGTCTACGTAGGATATGTAGGAGTAACTATCCTGTTTTCAATAAACCCAAATGCTAAACCCATTTGTGGAAAAGGCAGGTTTGCACAGGCTAAAATGTATGGCAAATAAGTAATAGAACATAATACCTCTTACTATAAAACATTTTCATTTAATGCATTCCATAGTTTTATCTCACAACAGAAAAAGATACACATAAATATGCTTAGTTTAGGTTCTCCATCATCCAACGCATTCAAAAATTAAACTTGCAAAAACATACGTAACAGGTAAAATGCAAAAACCATAAACCCTGCACAAAGTATGCTAAGGAGCGAGTGCTTCAAAAAGGCACTTGTAAAGTTTTTTCTGCGAAAAAAAAAACTTTCTGCAGCAAACTATTACCCGTTGCATCATTCCACCCAAGTACCGATTCACCCACGTTGAAAAGTTTTGCTCAAGAACTTCAGCTTTCCCGCACTAGGGACTTAGGCAACCAAGGAGCGCAAAATGTAAATAAATATAATTGTACTTGCTGAGCAGTTTCGGGCAGGGTGCCCATGAGCACCATAAATTACAACCCTCATCAATCAATGGTCTCCGTCGCCTGCGTTGCTGGTGGCTTCCCGCTTGTTTCGTATTTGCGGGAGAACAGCATATGGAGCGTGATGATTGCGATTGGTCGCCACCGGTTGGTATCAGATTTCGTTTCCTCGTACGCATCGCCATGCGTGCGTGTGCGACGCTAACCTCGGGTGAGGAGGCAAAGCGTTAAGCAGGTTAGCTCCGGCTATTCGCCTAAACACTCGTACCGCTTCCGATCGTTCGGCTGGTGGCGGGTGTATCGGTTAATGATGTAGCCTTTCTCCCGTTCCGTCTCGCACAAATCCGTTTTTTGGGACCGTGTCGAACAGACTGTGCCCCACGAGGATGTGAAGAAATTAGCCAGCATCAAAGTGACGCCAGCTCCATAGTTAGAAACGGGGTGATTGAATATTATAATATGGTTTTCACGCTCTTTCGCTTAGTTGTGGTGACATGGGCATGGGCAAAAGGCGGCCCGGGCGAAAGGATAAATTAATTGTGTAAAACCAACGAAACCAGCAAGCGGCTTCCGCTTATCCCGCAGTGCCACCCCGGGCAGTGAGTGAAAAGTTAAAATGCGTGTTGACTTTATGTATTCAATTCGTTTGGCTGATCTGCTGCGTATACATATCTTGCCCCTAAGCGTGGTATGGTTTCGTTTGGAGATTGTTATTCAACAGAGGGATTTTATCGGCTCGGTACGCCCAAGATCTTGAGCGAGCCTCTTTTGGTTAGGAATGGTTAGCCTCGAGTTCGACGCGTTTACCAGCACCAAGCAACACCCGGTTGTTTTCGTAACAATATTCCTTCATTAGCAGTTGCCTGTTGCCCTGGGCGAGTGCCCAGGGTAATGAATATTTGAATGGAGACGGTGGAAAACACAACCGCCACAATGTGCAAAGTATCGCCGAAGTTGTGAGCTTATGTCATTTAAATTGAGTGCGGACAAACTTCGCAAAATGATTGCATGTGTACCCACAGCGCCACAGCTAGTGTCGGCGGGTCGGCACATGTTCAAAATATCCGGAGGGCTGATTGAAATGGCACATGGGACGAAAATGCAAATTGTGTCCTTTTACGCGCTGGGTTCACGCTCGCCCAGCACAGGCTAGATGAGGAAAAAAAAAGAAATTTCCGAAGCTAGAAAGACTCATTCATTGAACGTGGTTAAGTAGGGAAAGGGCTTCTGATGTGTCATTTCAACAGGGAATATACATTTTGTTGGGTGCTGAATCGGCATAATCATGCTGAAACTGGGCCTGTTTTTGTACGATAGCGATTGCATCACTTGTGCGTAGTTTTGTGGTTTATTTGATTTTATTTAGAACACGTTTTAGACAACTTTAAAAACCTTCATCAAGACGATCCGTGCTCTGAAATGTTATCGTCATCGGCGCACATTGTTTCCGGATCCAACATCTTTAGAGTTCTAAACACCTTAAAGTAGATAGTATACGCCACTGTTTAAAATAGTCATTGAGAAATAGATTTCGATGTTGTACAAATAGCCTATATGTAGCTTGTTAGGTACAACAAAGGAAATTATGATCTCTAAAAATGATACGACATAATTCAAAGGATAGTACTTAATTGATATAAGAAAAGATCCATGGTACTAAACATTCAAAAGATATATGCCTTAAATGAAAGAAATTTGAATGTCACATTGTACGAAACATGTTTACAAAATAATCGAGATTCGTCTCATACTCTACTGCTCATTTAGTTGAGTCTCTATGAGATACACAAACATGGCAGTACGTTTCTGTGTATTATTTTTCTGAACTATTTTTGTTTTACATTTCAATCCTGTGAGTAGAATTTTTGAATCAGTACAGCCACACATCTACCTTGATTAATCTTAAAATTCTAGTTTCCAGAATGTATAGCAATGCAACATTATTGGACAAAAAGTCACAATTTAATCAATAAATGAATGATGTTAGGTCATAGTGAAAAGAAATTACCGGAAATTTAACATAGCTTCTACTAATGTAGGGTTGAAATCATACTTGTCTTCACATGCGTTTCCATGAAATCCTTGAAAATTTGTACAAACAACTCGGAAACGTTTGTTTTACCGCGCAGCATTGACAGGCATTCAGTTGTGATGGCTTTCAAGTCGAAGAAATTAGATAGTTTCTAGCAAAAAACGATTCCTAAAAGCACTGAAATATGCTTAAAAGGGTCAAGTTAAATGTGTGTCTATATTTAAACAAATTTGGAAATTTTCATTTCTACGAAGGACCATTCTAATTGGAAATAGACACGAGCGTTTGTCTCTACCTTTTTTACTTAGACTAATAGAGCTTAAAACTGCAAAATAAACTGTCTGTGTTACATTCATAATAGACTAAGTTACAACGTTTGCATTAAAAAGGATAAAAATAGTCTTTTTTCATAAGTTTATCATATCCCGCACTAGCAAAACGTTAATTGTACTTTCTATAATAGTATCCCATTAATCAGTAGACAAAATGCTACACTTCTATCAGTCGAACTCTTACCGTGATGACCAAAAAAAAGTAACTTCGTCCAGGAACGTGCGTGATCAAAGAACGGCACCCCATAGCGTCTAAAATGGACACCGTGTGGCACGTTCGGTATTATTTTCAGACGGCGCATAAGCCCGTTCCGTCATCTACAACAGCTTGGCACTATTAGACAACAATGAGAGCATCGAAAGAAAGTCCGGTTGCGAATGGCCGACAACCCTGAGCGACTTGAGGTGCCAAAGAAAGCTGGAAATGAAGACCGAGGGACATGTGGCTACATTACTGCGTTAGCTTGCCCGGGAGGTCGATGCAACCGGCCAAACAGTGAAATAGTACCTGAGAAACATGAACAAACATATCATCAAGCAGAAATCGCGTCCACTGGCTTCGCAGCAGCAAGCAATGACGCCAAAACTCAATGCGACCATTTTAGGTGGAATTTCGGCTGAATTTCGATATGACACCTTGGTACGCGAACTGTGGTTCATCATCCCGAAGCGGCGTCTCATCGAAATCTTCTGGACCAATATGTTGCAAAAGCTCTACTCTAACAATTTTGTCGTGAAAACTGAGGAGGGATTGATAAAAATCGAGGTAGGTCTTAAAAACGTGCTTGCACGCATGTCTTCATCCACCCTGGCGAAAATTCCGGATGACTAACAAAGGGTAGCTTGTAGGTTTGGGGATTTATTGTTGCAAATAAGCTTAAACAATCACCTTTCAAAGGATGCTCATAGAAAGAAATGATCTTTTTTAGTTTTTTTTCTACAGAAAGCAAAAAGAATCATTTTTTTAATGCAAACGTTAAACGAAACTATCCTTATGTTTAATTATTTAAAAAAAACTACTGAAACTAAAAAATCGTTTGAATTATAAAATCATTTCTAGATGGTGCGTAGTAGTTGACTTTTTCTTTTACAACATATTTGGCATCGATTAAATAACACTTATTATCCACAACCCTTGGCCGAAGTGTACAGACCCTACATAGTAGTAATACCTTTCGTCCCCCTTCCCAATACACCGAAAACTCCCGTCGTCTGCACTTACGGGAAAGTAACAGTTATGTGCGTAAAAGGATTAACGGCGCTGCCTCCGCTTGCCACGCGAACCGTGGCCAGACCGCTGTTTATGTATATTTATGTAAATCACGTACAACCCTTTCCCCGATTCTTCGATCATCCTCACACCCGAGCGCCGTCCGTTGTCGAATGGAGGGGCGATCAAAGTAGAAGAGAGAAGCGATGCTGGGGAAGTTCGTCAGGCAGATTAATCCTTTCACCGGCAAGTCTAGGGCGCGTGGGGGAAATTTCTTCATTACGATTATGTCACTTATTGTCACCCGTGCTTCCCGCCAACTGCTTCTTCGCAAGACGCTGCGCCGAATTTGATGCCAAGGCTTGCAAACTCTTCCACCGACTGGAGCATGCCAGCGCGTACAGCTAACACACACCCGTACATTCAACGGTGGCACACGTGAAAGGCATAACCCGTTATGTTGCGCCCATGTGACCAAGGCTACATGGCAGGCGCTCGAGAGGAGTGGTGGCGCTGAGGTGGTAAAGCTTTCTGGTTGATTGCACAAATGAAAACAGAGCATCCGGGAGTTCGGAGCTTCGCTGGTTCGGGAGAGCAAATACGAAAAAGGAATGATAATAAAGGAAATAATTAGACGCAGCTGCTAATCGGACCGAGGACGGCGGAGCAGACGACGCCTACCAAAGCCCCCACACCCTCTCCGTTCGGTGCTACCTGACGCAATGATTTCTCGGGGGGGGCAGCTTAAAGTTGTGGACGGTCACGGGTTAAAGTACGCTCTCCGATAAACCAGATAAAGCGCGCACTGGCTGTCGGGTCGGAAAATGAGAAATTATACCGGAGCCGCAACCGATTTCGCAACCCGGTGGGGCAAATATTTGTAACGAAGCGCAAAGAAAATATAGCAACAGTTCCGAAACCCGTAGTCGCCATTCGCCAGGGCCAGGCACCACCAGGTTGAAGGGAGAGGGTTGCACCACTTGCCCCGGTAAAAAGATTCGAGTGCGAAAGCGAACTAATAAATGAAGATAAATATTTGTTGTTAGTCGCTTTTGCTCCGATCGGTGGCCTTCGGTGTACTTCGGCCCATGGCGGGTGGGGCCGTGGAAGGGCCAGAGCGATGTCATTTTCTCGGTTGCGATGGAAACAACACGCCACGAAGCTTAACGATCGAGGATGGTCCAAGTTTTGGGGGACATTTCGAGACGCAGAAACGTGTGCGTGAATCAGAGCGTTCGAGTGCATTTGCCACTTGTCACCGGAAAGGGTACGGTGGGGCGGCCCTCTCCTTTCGAATTAAATGATGTATCGTAGACCGTCGTGAAGGGATGGCAGGTGAGCGGTAAAGCAGACACCGCGTGTCCATCATCATTAATCGGTGTTTGGCAAACCGTTTGATTCTGTCTTGGAAATTCAGCCAACTCGCCAGCCCGAAAAACTGCCAAAGGGGTTTGCCGGGTGACTTCCGGAAGAAAAGGAAAAAAAAACAAGCAGCGAAAATGTGTGCGTGTGTTTATTTGATTTCAACAGATTTACGGGGCAACACTTTCGAGTGAGGATGAAAAAAGGATTACCGGTTTGATTGGGGATAGAGTTGTTTTTATTTCGTTCTCTAGAAAGCTATTTTTCGTACAGAATGGTGCACATGAGCGTGTGCTTTTCCCTGCTCATGGATAGATAGATGCTGTCATGTACCCCTTGGGCACGGCAAACACACCCTGGGCAAGGTAGCGGTGGTGGTCGATTTGATCGAAAAACGCTCAAAGGTGTAGGGGATTGCCGTTCGGCACACTTTCATCAACATTAAATCCTTCAAAAGGGAAGCTTTGTGCGTCGTCTTTGTCGGGCCTTTGTAAAGCCCCTCGCCGATCACGTACATGGCCGTGATGTCCCGAAATGCTTCGGTGAATGGGTTGTACAAAAATTAAATCACTTAGTGGAAGCAAACCTAACCGTACAGGGGGAAATAGGGCAAAATCTGGAAACCGTGCGCAGGCCGTAAATCATTCCGTATCCATTACGGTTGATAAGTTGAACCGGTAATAGAATTTGTCACATCCTGAGTGAGTGTCTTCCGATAGCGGCTGGCCGGGTCGGGTCGGGTTTTAATAATAAATGTTTGTTCGTCGCACGTGTGTGTGTTTGTGTGTGTATGTGCCCATACGTGTGAGGCGACAAATTGGTTGCAAACGGAAGAGACAGACAGACAACTATATGGAATGGGTGCAAAAAAGAAATGCAACACACACACACACATTAGGTGGAGGTGTTGAAAGGACACACAATAGCAGAAGAACAAGATAAAAATGTATATGAGAAGCTTGGGTGAAATGGGCATGTTAAGAAATTCATAGAATGTGTTTCGACTTCATATAGTAAGATAAAGCTTAGCATCGATTATGAAATAGTATTTTAAAAATATCAATTTAAATACTATCAACACAAAAAATTTATAACAATAAGAATAGCAATAATAATTATGATTATAATAATTATTTAGTCAAACATAGACGATACACAAGAAAAGTGTGTACCACGATTAATGGTATGATAATATGTCTGCAATTTTCCAAAATTCGTATTTGTACCTATTTTTAAAGATTGTTTAACCAACGGCGGTGGACGCATAATTATGTTAAAATAAATAAATAAATAAAAAAATAAAAAAAGCATTAATAAAAAGTAAATAAATAAATAAAAAATAAGTAAATAAATAAATAAATAAATAAATAAAATACAGGAGTCCCCCGAGATACGACTGTATTTGGGACTGAAAAAATGTCCCAAAGCAAGGCGTAAGTCGAAAAAGTCGTATGTCGAGTATCTATGAATATAAAGTTTATAACCGAACTTGAAGAGTTGGAATCTATGATATCGTGTATTTTATTTAAAATAATGTTCAATAATGTAATAATTATATTTTAAAAGCCGTATAAAATATAGATATTCAATATAGGGTAGTTGTGGAATCTTTGGAAATGTGTGTATAACGGTTATCAGCCCAGAAATTCAAAAAAATACATAAATTTCTTGTCAATGACAATTTTTAACTGTCAAAATCAAAATCGTCGTATCTGCGAATCGTCGTAATTCGAGGGGGTCGTAACTCGGGGGACGCCTGTATATAAAAAATAAGTAAATAAATAAATAAAAAATATATAAATAAATAAAATAAATAAATAAATAAAAATAATATAAAATATAAAATGTCCAAACAGCGTCAAACTTATGAGGGACAACATCGTCATTATGTTTACAATAGTATGTTTAATATAAAATTCAATATATTTGTTTGTTAGTGTTTCATAATTGAGTTACATTTTTACTGCAAGTTGTCTTTGTTTTATTCAAATAAAATATGTGTATGAACAATATATTTATATTTATTTTTATGGTTTTATTTATATGGAACAACAACATATTTACAATGGATGTATGTACAATTTCCTTCACAGGGTAAAATGTCATTAAAAATAATGGAATAAAAATCTATTTAAATAGTCACGACGCTATTAAAAACATTAAATAAAACGATAAAATTTCATTTTTATACTGATTAAAGTGTCATCATCACAGCAAAACGACCAAGGCCGTATAAATCAAAGTGTATGCTTCAACTGTTGATGCTGCAACACTAACATTTTGCTCATAAAACTCAAAGTGCATGCAAGCTTCATAAATAAACAAAACGGGAAATAAAAAAGGCTGTCCATTTGGCCCTGGCCTTCCGTGAATTTTCACCACACCGAGCCAAACCTGCCGAGAAATGACCCAACCGATGATCATGACGATAAGGATGATAAGAGCGTGTGGGGTAAAACAGCGGACACGAGGCTGAAAGAATCGAAAATAGGGCTCGGGGCTGCCGACCAACGGTTGCACAAATTCCACATCGAAGCGTACAAACACTGGTGTGCAGTACCGGGACTGCAGGGGTGAGCGATGGGAGGACGAGGCGTTTGAGAGATTTGCAGGGATGTTTTCCCCACGTGTTACTCTTTTTATTGCGGGGGTGTTATCTTACAACGTTGGATTTCACCGACTGAGATTCGCTGGTGGTATGTTTTTTTTTATTTTATTTTGTACTCCTTCGTTTTCGCTGCTGGTTTCTCTTCCTATTGCTTGCTAGTTAACTACACTGCTTGTGGTTTGTTCTTGGGCGCACGTTATTTATTGTTCCCTCTAGTAGCACCGTGGCGCAAGTTCACCTCCTATCGGTTTCTAAATCACCGAAAAAACTGGATCCGGTGTTGTTTGTTGTTTACAAAACACTTCACACATTTTGGCCATCATTTTCACGAACAGCGAACGGCCTTCACTAATCTAACGCGCGCTCTGTTTATTTTTATTTTTTTGTATCACACTCTTTTCCATTCTCTTGCCCGGGAAGCCAAACCCATCTTGGCGTGGGTGTATTGTTATTGCATTGTTTACACGGATCGAACATTTGCAATCACTCACATGGAAAAGTGTTTTTTTCGCGGGCATTTTATTTCGTACCACACGCACCAAATGCTGCTAGCATATTCACAAAAAAACGCCAAAGAATTCGAAAGTTCGTAAACACACGGAATACAATACACACAGATACACACTCACAAACCTGACGCCCGGCACTTGAGAACATGCAGATTTATTTATACACTTTTACAGTCAATTTTCCATTGTGAAAAGAAAGGCGAGCTTTTTTTTTCTTTGAATGTACACACACAAAACAGCAGCCCAACAAAAGAAGCCGAAAGCGTCACGTTCTTCATAACGAAGAAGCCAACAACAAACTGCTGTCCTTCGCAGGATCGAAATGGTAGGATATGCCGAACACGGCAAGGCTAACTTTGGCTGGCTGCTATGCGCCGATCTCGGTGGTTGCTATGGTAATGCAAATGTGCTATGGCAAATGTGCATTCTCCTGCTGCTTTTCTTAAAGTCAGTTTACAATACCGTGTGGGTGTGTTTTATTATGTTTGAGAAAGATATACCACTTATTGAAACGACCGTGCACAGAAAAGCTTCGCGTGTGATTGCGTCTGCCGTTGTACGGTGAGTGAAGCACGAAATGTTTTTACCGAAATTTGCTCCCGGTTGATACGAAAGGCCGACGACAACTGTGGCCACACGGTGGTCAGGACCGCGATGCCGCACCGTAGCAAGCGTGCTATCGGTTGTGTGGAAAATTGCTGAGAGTGTGCCATGCGTTTTCTCTCCCGCTCCCGTTGTGTCCCCCCCGGGCTGTGTGTTTGTAGCACCAAGAAGATGCGGTTAGTCTGTGAGAGTGAAAGCGAGAGCGAACATCAGTTTTTGTAGTTATCAGGACGCTTTTTGGAGCTGGGATGATAATGGACGCCTGCTTCTTGACACAACAAACTCTCCACAACGCTCTCTGCAATGACGTCGAAGAAAGAGAGAGATAAAGAGAGAGAGAGAGAGAGAGAGAGAGAGAGAGAGAGAAAGAGAGATTGGGAGTGAGCGTTTTTACTTGACAAGATAGCGAAGATAGTAAGGCGACCCCCCGCATCCAGTCAGCAAACAGCTGTTAGGGGATTGGGGTTACGGGGGCTGTTTGGAAAGATTTCGCTTGGCTGGATGTGTCACGTGAGCAATATTGGATACTGTTTACATTATGTACCAGGCAGCGTGGAGAGACGGCGGCTAGCTGAGACGGAATAAGATAAGTATTAATTTTTTCGGTTAACTTTTGCGGGAAAGCGAAGGCGAATCAACAGGTGAGAGAAAAGGAGCCGCCAAGAGAGTGTGCGAGGGAGAGATAGGGAAAAGCGAAAGAGATAGAGATATAAAAGAGAGCAAGTAGCAATGGAACAAATAGTTCTGGAAGATACGTTAAAATTATGACTGTAGCATTTGAATTTAATGTTTTTTTTTTAAAGCAATATAGTATCTATTTTTGTAATCGTAAAGGTCAGAATATTAAAAGTTTTAATATATTTAAAATATTTAAAAAAAGAAAGAAATTTTTAGTATTTTTTTCTTTAGAGCTTATATTTTAGTTTATGTATTTCCCCCTTTAATTGTGACATTTTGTACCATCGTGTACAGCATATTTGTCATGTTTCAACTTCCATCCCAGATAATTGCACGAATAAACCCCTATTCAACTTAGGTATCAAGATAAGCTTAAATATAGCATTGAAACAGATCTGGTTGACTGTTAAATAATATGTTCCAACGCTCTTTTTTCTCCGGAACACACAACGTTCTATGCGCGGAAATGAGTTCGCAAATGGGGCCGTAATATGCATACGTAAAAAAAAGAATTTTATTCATTTCGCATAGCTAGGACACCACTGACCGTGTAGCTCGTGCACCGAATGGCTCAACGATATTATGAGTAGATCAGGTTTATCGAACGAATTCAATTCACCTCTTAATTGCGCATGGAAAGCTCACGTTCTAATTGCATGCAGTCAGTCGATGCATCGTACGTAAATGCAGCCAATGGCGTGTGGTAATGTAATTAGATTCAAATATCATTCAAACCGATGGGTGATGGTAATGTAATTAGAATCAACTTACAAAATTAAAATCTATTTTGGTGACCTGAGTTTTATCTGTGAATTTGGAATAAACGCAGTATATTATTTATTTTAATGAGAAACTTTTGCTTGAGGTGTGCAGATACATCTATTCATTCACCATCGGTATGGTACTTTAACTTTAACTTTAACTTATGAATAAATATAATAAATTAAGGATAGATTAAACCGTTACTACTAATATAAGCTTAGTATAGAAAGGATAAAATTTCTTCATTTACTTGATTTACTTGAAAATAAACGATTCTGCACAAATATGAGGTTCTTTTAATTCAAAGGAAATTAAACTTATTCAAATGGAATGAGATAATCTAGATTCATAATAAATCTAGATTTTTCTCATGCGCCTGGCTGTGCAGATTAAATAATAAAAAATTGCTTTTTGGAGGCTCTCGCCTAAAATTGGATTTCAGTGGTCGGGATGTAACAGCTGGTTCGAATATTTTAACATATTTTTTAAAACAATACAAAAGAGTGCAGTTATCAAGCTTATTGCAGTTCAAATTTCGAGGGAGCGGATGAATGTTTCATATTGCCATATGAATTTCTTTTGCTGTGCGTTTTTGCATTACTGAATCTGTTAAATAAGCGTATTCTTTTGTTATTACTTCCAACCATGGATAGAATTTGAGCACTGATTGAATGTTCGGAGGATTTTCTATTTTTGACTTGAATTTTGAGGTAAAAGGCATATTAGTTTTTCTTTGAGATGTCTATTGATCAGTAATGATTGTAGCTTTATGCTTGGTAGAAGAAGATTTAGACCTCCTTTAGCTTTGAATAAGCCAAGTTGGTTCATACAGATTCTCAGTCCACCTTTAGGCCACATGAACTCACCAAGCAAAGATGTGAGCGTTGCTATATGTTTTTTGTTCGCTAATATGTTGATCCTATGTACCAAAGTTTAGCTGTTAAGAATGTGTTTGCTAATATGGCTCTCTGCTGCAAGTTAATTTCTCTGTGTTTGTGGTGCCTTATTAGTTGTGCAAATGTTTGTGTAGTTCTATCCCAATTTAACTGGATTATTAATGTTAGTAAGTTGGTGAAAATTATGCCCAAATTTTTTAAGCGATATTCTGTGCTAATCCAAGGAACTTTTGATTTGTTGAGCTCTGTAATATAGCCTATGTCCAGACCTTTTGTTTTTCCGGTGATTAATTTAGCTTCTGATATTGATTGATATTCGATAAATATTTTTCTAATGTCATTAATGTATCCTGTTTTGTTGTGATGATAGAAATATCATCAGCATATGCGTTTATGATCTCTTCACGGTCATTACACACTAACACACATTACGATTCTAATTTTTCTAGCAAATTATGTAAGTATAACACAAACAAATGCATCGCAAGTGGATCTCCTTGCCGCACTGACTTTTTGATTGGGAGTTTTTTGTTGATAGGCTTCCGTTAATATCTCTAGAATTTGTGCATATATTTCTTTTTCCTAATGAATTGAATCAAGCTTTGATTAAATCCTATTGCTTGCATTGTTTTATACAAAAAGTTGTGATTTACTCTATCAAATGGCTTGGAAAGATCAAAAGAGATGAGTTTGCCTATTTTCGTTTTGTTGTTGATTTCAAGAATTTGTCTTTGATTTAAAAGAGGACTTGAAAAATATTATAGATCTTATTACTACTTTTTTGGGAGTTTGTTCTTCTTCTTCTTTGGCTCAACAACCGATGTCGGTCAAGGCCTGCCTGTACCCACTTGTGGGCTTTGGCTTTCAGTGATTAATTGATTCCCCCCCATAGCAGGATAGTCAATCCTACGTATGGCGTCGCGGTCTTTTTGGGGCTTGAACCCATGACGGGCATGTTGTTCTGTCGTACGAGTTGACGACTGTGCTACGAGACCGGAGTTTATTAGTGTTGGTAATTAACCTCTTCTACTGTGTAAGAACTGAACTGTTTCAAAAATATCAAAAATAAAACCATACTGCTCTAAATAAGAAAAACTTTTTATCATTAGTTTTTTTTTAAGTTTGTATGAGCATTTTAATAAAACATTGTTTTGACAAAGTACAGGAAACAAAGATTTACAAACGATCAATGGCACGTGGCACATTTAAATTTACGAACGGTTGTTCGAAACGCACAGTGGTCGAAGCTACTCATCCCAGATGGTTCGTGCATCGGCTAAGAAACAGAAGTATGTAATTCCATGGAGCTTGCTGGACTCATTGTTTACGTTTCTATTTTATCGCCCTTCGTTTACTTTTACATTTTCAATTCATATATAAAACGATTTATTCATTTTTTTTTTTAAAGCAAATTACCATCACAGTGGTTTCAACGTTACCGCGTCCCAAGGTGTATATAGATGTCATTCATTCGCTACAGCGTTTTCAATAACAATTACACACACACACACCCATATGAACACACTTTCCGCACACGGCCCCCCTGCATAAAGGATTGCGAAATTCCTATCATCTGTGTGCGGTTGAACAGTCGTGGCCAAAATGTACATTGAAGCACATGCTCAGCCGCCTGTGACGATGCTGCAGAGATAAACAGAGCGCATAACATAGCCGTGTGTGTGTGAGCGTGTGCGTGCATGTTTGTGTGTGGGTGTTGATTCTAATCAAAACAGTCGCGAAACAATGGACCAATTGTTACACCGTACAGCCTTGTGATCGTGTGAGAAGAGTGAGCATTGTTGTATAGCCGGAAGCGAGCACCCGACCTGCTTCGGTGCGGCGCGGTTTGTTTGTTAAAGTCCGGGGCCGTTTTTGTCGCCAATTTCGACGCCGTACATCATCGGCCACCGTCGCCATCGTGCTGTGATCATTCGGCGCGAGCGTGTTTTTTCGCACACTGCACCACTGGTGGACGGTCTTTAGCTCGGTGGCGGTCAAAAGTGTCGCGCATACCCACCCCGCCCGCACGTTCTGGAAGGCCGCGGAAGCTCTCGACGAAACGTAACACCCGTTTGCGTGAATAGTGTGCGTCCATAGACGGGTCCGGTTGCCCGTAGATACGGTTTCTACCTCTCAACCTACCCAACCACCCCCCAGAGGCTGTCCAACATCCTTCGAGACACATACACACACAGCCAGGGTCCGCCGGTCGCTAAATGAGTAGAGCGCTTTTTGTCATTCCGCAACGCTTGCTATCAATCGTCCGATGTAACCAGGTTTCATTGATAACGCGCCATTCGAGCAAAATGAGCGAACAGCCGGAGAGTAACATTGTGAAGGGTGCTGATAGTTGGTTCAACAAGTAAGTCATCTCCGTCCGCCCGTGTTTGCAAGCGGATTTTGCATCCTTGAGCGCGCCACACCGCAGGCCGTCTAATAATACCCGAGACGGTCTCGTTCTCTGTGTGTGTGTGAGTTGTTTATTGTTCCAATTGTCGTTACAGATACTCGGCGGTAGAAAGTTCTCCCGAGGGCACGTTCAAGGGGGTGAAGGACCGGTTCAATGGCATCACGGTGGACTCGAGCATGGAAACCTGCAGCCCCGACTGTTTTCCAACCGTGCTGAAGCGTAAGTTACCTACCGTGTGTGTGTGTGTGTGTGTATGTGTGTTGTGTAACCGTTGGATATTATTGTTCTTACCGTGCTTTTTTTTGCTTTTAACCCCATTTTTTAGGATCGCTCGACCATTGGATTCAAAGCAAAACCCGTGGCATATGGTTCAAAGTCCATCTGTCCGCCGCCAGCTGGATACCGGAACTAGTTAATGTGAGCATTAAGCTGTGCTGATTTGTTTGTTTTGCCCCTTATCTGCGCTGTGCTACATTGTACAAATCAAAGTAGCCAGTGCCACAAATGTGCGCAAATGGTACAATAATGTATGTTCCCTTTTTTTTCAACTTTTCGACCTCCCGATAGAATGGATTTCAATTCCACCATGCCAAAAATTCGTTTGTGATGCTGTACCGCTGGCTGCCGACGGACGAGTCGGCCAACATTCCACCGTACTCGCACACGATGGTCGGGGTCGGCGCGCTGGTAATGAACGAGCGCCAGCAGGTGCTGGTGGTGAGCGAAAATTACGCCCTCATCGCTGGCTCCTGGAAGCTACCGGGAGGCTATGTGGAACCAAGTAAGTGTGCACCGGAACGAACGACGCGAACTCCCACCACTTACCCACACACACTCGCGCGTGTCATTGCTTGCAGATGAGAATTTTATCGACGCCGCCATCCGGGAGGTGGAGGAGGAGACCAACATCCGGACGCGGTTCGACTCGGTCGTCTCGATACGGCACGCGCACGGCGCCGGTTTCGGCTGCTCCGATCTGTACATCGTCATGGCGCTGACGCCGCTGACGGAGGCAATTTCCAAGTGCAACCGGGAGATTGCCAAGTGCGAATGGATGGATGTGAACGAGTACCTGAACCACCCGAAGGTACACGAAACGAACCGCAACTTTGTGCGCACGTACCTGGAGTACAAGCGGCTCGGTGTGCGCATCGACTGTGCCGAGGAGATGCACCAGGTGCTGAAGAAGCGGTACAACGTGTACTCCGTTACCAAGGTGCCGGAGGTCGGCAGCAGCAGCAGTAGTGATAGCAGTAACAGTACCGGCACGCCGAAATTATAGCGTCCGAGCGAGTACGATGCCGCTGGCGACGGCATGTCACCGAAAGGAAGGATTCGATGACCGACCGCTGGTCGGCGTGCGTGTTTGGCAGGTATGTTGTTACCCGCAGACGATTGCAAAGTGGAATTAAGACGTTGTTTTTCTTGTTTTACCAATATTACATCTGCTCTGGTGGATAGAATTGTTACATTTTTTTTATTATTAATTCCATTACGTGAATATCACTCTCTCTCTGTCTCTGTGTGGGGTTTAACCGAGCTGTGTGGTGTTTTGTGAGGGGAAATTGCATAGACAGATGCGTAAAACTAGCAGCTAGGAACATGAACATTTAAATTACCCTCAATGTTAACAAAGAAAAAAAGAAAAGGATTCGCAGACGCCTCAAACCGTCGCAATTGTAGACGTGATCCAGGTAATGTACGACGCAACGTTAACGTACACGCCCGGTATGCCGTTTGCACCGCAACCGATGCCCCACGCTACCAGGCCCACCACGTACCAGCGATTGTTTAGCGCGCACACCAACGGCGATCCGCCGTCCCCGGTGCACGCATCCTTGCCCAGCTCACCGCCGGCGCAGAGGAAGCTGGTCGTGTCGAGCACAAAGTTGCCACCGAGCCGCGTCGTGCGCAGGGCCGTCTGGCAGTTGGCCGAGTTGACGATCGGTACGTCCACCTCCTTCGGGATGGACTGGAAGGCGCCGCTGACGAAATCGTTCTTGCCCCAGCCGGACACCCAGCAGCGGCTGCCCACGAACGACGTGACCGGCAGGCAGGCCGTCGCAATCGTTGGCGTCGTGCCGAGGGCGACCGTGCCGGAAAGGCGCAAGATGGCAATGTCGTTGCGCAGGTTGGCCGCGGTAAAGCTCGGATGCACAAAGTACCGCGCCACGGTAAACTCCTGCACCGGCAGGGGCTCCGTCGTGGAGGCTGCGTCCCACTCGCCGAGCCGCACCTTCAGTGCCCGGGTGCCGGAGCTGCGGAAGAGCATCATGTTCGCTTTATTCGCTTTATGATGTGTGTGTGTGTACGCCACTTACGTGTAGTCCGATATTTTGTGCGCCGCGGTCAGCACGTGCAGATTGTCGATGAGTGCGCCGGAGCCGACGTAAACGTCACCCGGCCCGAGCAGCACCACCTGCCAGGGATACTCACCGTAGGCGGCCTGGTTGGCGGTGACGGCGGGCGAGTTGGCAATCGGGGGATACTGCATGCCGCACTGGTAGCTACCGGCCAGGCAGCATCGCTCCAGTCCCGATTGACAGGTCGCGGGTGAAGCGATATTGAGCGCTATCACTGAGGCGACTGTGTTGGTCGTGGTTGTTGTCGTCGTGCCCAGCGTAACACCCGTATTTGCGCTTGGCTGTGGGGAAAAATCGTACAACAGTTAGTTTTCATCCATTTCCTCACACAAAACGTATCGACACATCCGAAAAGGGTCTTGCTGTTGTTTGAGAATGCTCATCACTTGCTCACTTTTAAGAAACGGCAACGTTCACTTACATTTGAAACAATTCTCACATCCAACTGGCCGGCACCGTCCGTTGTGCCACCGGTGCTCGTCGTGTTACACCGGCCCGTTGGTACACAGACGCACGTCTGGCCGGTCGGTGTGCCTGTGTTAACAATGTTCGGGAGAATACCTTTAAGGTCATTTCAAAAGGGACGCGTTCATGCAAAAAAGCCAAAGAAAAGCGTTAAAAACAATCGTTGGGGTGGTGGGTAGCGGCGGGACGAGCCGTAACGAGCGACCAACCTGTCTGCAGTGGCACGACACCCGTAAGGACACCGCTGGTAATGCCGTTGCTCACATTAATGGCAGCCTGTCGCGTGAGGTCTTTCATTGTGCGGGAAGCGAATGGGTAAAGCCGTATGTAGTGCCCAACCATGCGCCATGGTGAAAAAGGAAATAGTGAAATTATTTAAAACGAATCATGCCGCAATACATAGCGTGTGGTATGACGTATGTATGTATGTGAGGTGAGATTGCTTTCGCTTTACCATTGCCGGGAGTTCCACCGTCCTGGGGGAAATTGAACGCTGGGCTACGTTCCACCGTGGACAGCGCTGTCACTGTAAAGCCACTGCTGGCCAGCAAACACACCAGCCCTATGAGCAGGCAATCCATGACGTCAGGTTGCTCGGATGCTTATGCTTCGGTCGCTAAGGTTGTCTGCATCTAACGAACTGTTGTTTGGCGGTGAAGTCGATTGCGTGCAGTGTAAATTGTGTTATTATTCAATGGGCAGAATCGATGACGCACAAAGTTTAAGCTTTCTTACACGTTGATATTGTACCATCAATCGATGGCTTCACTTTAAAACAATCACAACTGCACAAGTTAATATGCCTTTTGCCGCTTTACACTTTGGTCACTAGCTCCTGGATTGTTGAACGAGCCTTACGCTACTGAACCGTACCACGGTTTGCATGCCACCCATTTATAGTAATTCTAAAAGTGCGCTGTTGCACGCTGTCGGAAATACCGACCTGATGGGAGCGACACTGCAATTACATCGGGCACGCAGAAGCGCGGGAAACGCTACCGTGTTCGGTGGTGGTGGTGGTCAGCCGATTGACCCAAACGAACGTACGAACGGCTCCTCCATCGCAGCGGGGTAGGTCCAATTATCCGGGGGACTCGGAAGGCTGGAAAGCATCGGTACCCTTTGCTTTCGCTGCGCCTATACCCTTGCAAACACACACAATGGTACCGTTTTTATGGTGGAGACAGCACCATTTCTGCGCCATGCGCTGGTGCTGGTTTTTACACTACATATCACTCTAATGGGATTGCAAGTCGCGATAAAAACGAGGGACAGAACTCTACGCTCCGTGGATGAGCAATTTTATTGATGACTGCTGGTGACCGAACCACCGCTGTTGGTTAGAATAATCGGCCGAAAGATTTCAATGCCAGAGGGGAAGAGTTGGACCAAAACGAAGTACAATTTGTGTTTTTATTTTCTTCAAAAGTTTGCATTCGAACACTGCTTAAATCATAGTTACATTTGAGCATTTTATAGAACTAGCTTGTTTTGCCTTACGCGCTACACACTGCGTATATGCCCGCTTGTTTCACATACGCTGGTTGTTACACTATTTCTCTAATGTTGTGTCCTTGGCCCAGGGACGGGCACCGCGACACACTTTTTTCTCCACCTCTTCCTCAGGCCCAATTGCATGGCTAATGACTCATGGTGTGTCCCAGTCGGGAGCCCAAAAGTGTGTGTGTGTCTGTGTGTGTTGTGAACTTGATTGCAACAGGAAAGCGGAATACGATCCGACGGTGGTGCCCCAACGGTTCTTAGGAGCATCCATCCTCTCATACGTACGCAAGGGTGTGTTTATGTGTGTGTGTTTTTTTCTTCTTCTTTGATATATTACAGCACAATATATACGATAATCCCGCGTGTTGACCCGAGATGCCCGAGATGCCCGAGAACGACGACATCTCGGCAGCCATCCGGAACGGGTAGAAAGTTAAAAATGAAAATTCTTGTTGTACCTCTTGCCAGGGGGGGTGCCAGGGCCGGTGGCGGCCACTTTTAAAAACTGTTCGCTTGAAATTTGATCGATCTAGGAAACCCTTCTGTCCGTGGCGTTGCTGGTGGCGCTGTTTTCGGTCCCGTGCGCCCCACCGGACGCTTTGGAGATCTCCCACAGCACGTGCGCGACCCGCTCCTGGTACTGCAGCATGTCCTCGTCCGCGAACACGGTTGCCATCTGCTCGAACGTTTCGCGCAGGAAGTCGTCCCGCTTCTGGCGCGTCCTTAGCATCCGGTCGATCTCACGCTTTATTCGCTGCCGCAGCCGGTTCTTCGTTTTCTCGATCGTGACGCGGATGTCCTCCTTGTTCTGCCGACGCTTGCGGTTCAGCTCCGCGTTCCGCTGCCGGCGCAGGACCTTCTGCTCCTCCGTCTCGTTCTGGCGCTTGATGCGCTGCTGCAGCGTGTGCTTCGCGCGGACCAGCTGCTTCACGGAGATGTTCTTCATCGATTCCTCGGGCACGGTCGGTGACTTGGATGAGGACTCGGCACTGCTGCTCGACGAACCGGATGCGGATGCCGCCCCCTGTGGGTTTTTGTTGTATGCGTCCACCTTTTCGTCCTTCACCATTCGCGGGTTGTGCGGAGGGGGGTGGTGCGCGGGCGCAGGGGAAGGCTGCTGTGGCTGCTGCTGTTGCGGATGTGGTGGCTGCTGCTGCGGATGCTGCTGGGGATGCTGTGGATGCGGCGGTTGTTGCTGCGGATGGTGCTGCTGTTGGTGCGGTGGCGGCGGCGGATGATGTTGCTGCTGCTGTTGGTGCTGCTGCTGCTGTTGCTGCTGTTGCTGCTGCTGCTGCTGATGCTTGGTGTTGTGACTTTTGGACTTGTGGGTGCTGCGGGAGGCACCGTTTGGGAACATGCTACCAGACAACGAGAGATGGTTCATGTACAAGGCATTCTTATCGTAATTCATATGTGGCGGATAGGCGTGATGATGGTACAGATTAAACTCTTCTATGCTGAACGGTGGCGGAAACTCTATCGGAGTCGGATGTTCCTGGATGTCCACTTGCAGGTAGCTGTACGGGGGCTCCATCACAAGAGTGTGGCAATGGTGAAACAAACGTTGCTCGGTGCTGCCTCTCCTCCGGCCTCTATCGCATAATCGCACTGGAACTACACGACACAGATGGTGCACAGTCGTTTGCGTTTCACAATTGGGCGCTTAATTATTGAAAAAAGAAACCATAGCTCCCGAAATGTATCAATGTTATTGTTGCCAACTTATGCGTCTGACAGGCTTCAGGGACGGAGCCCTACAAAGTTACAGCGTTTCGCCCGCAATGCCAAGCGTTTTCGCTTGGGATGACCAAGATGTATACAACCGGGGCAGCCGTTGGTGTTTAACCTTTGTGGCTGCGGCCGTTTTTTCCAGGGGCTGGCAAACTTTTTCGAGAAGACAATTTATTATTGTGGGTTGTTTTATTGGACGAACAAAATAATTTTAGGACTCTAAGTATTCTCATTTCATTCGACTAATTAAAAAAAAATCCAATATTTAAATTTTTTATGTTCGAAAGGGTTCAAGAGACCAGCAAAACAATCAGGAATTTTTATACTTTTTACCAATGACTGTTTGTGTTAGTAATAAGTTCAACACGAAAATAAAATGCAGTAGAATATTTCTTTATGATACTATCGCTTCTACCCTATAGATACATATATCATGAGTTCAAATGAGGTATAAACGACTCAATCAAGTCGTTTGTAGAAGATTAAAAAAAATATTTAAAATACTAAATATTTTAATTTTCTACTTCGATTATAAATAATGTTTTGTGGTACAGATATGTCGAATCTCGAGTGATACAAATCCACTAAATAAACAACCACTAAACGGGTTCTAAACGGCTCAAGCTCTCAGCCTAAAAGGAATCTAAAAAGACTTTGTTTAGCAGACGGTAAACGACTGATGCATTCTAAACATTACAAAAAGATGGTGGTGCCATCTGTTGACGTGATAGCCAAACAGTGGGGCTTTCCTCGCCTTCATTTCTCCTTCCCTCTATACTGTTGTATGGTTTCGCAGTTAAGAACTAGATTAGCGCATCGATAGAACTAGATCAGCGATTTGTTTATTTAAATACTAAACTCCTATATGATCTTATTCTATTTGGCGTAACGTCCTACGTGGACATGCTGGCCCATACATGCTTTTGAGACTTTATTCATTACCTCGAAGCCGGATAGTCAATCATTGCTACGGGGGGACGGTCCATTCTAGACTTAAACCCATGACGGGCCGCTATGAAGTACCATAACTAAAGCAAGTGAGATTTGTGTAATGGTCGATGGTGTTGAGACCCGCGTATCTGACACGTCCTTTCTTATAGATATTTGCTCGGAATGTTAGAAAGGTGTATAGGCTATCATTAGATGAAGCTAGGTGTAAAGGACAGCAAGTAAAGGACAGCAAATAATAATGAGTAGCAATATAATGATTAGTTGTAAAACAAAGCGCCATCTATTCAGCAAACCAGAGAAGCTATGAAGCTTTCATTTTTTTTCTAGAGATAGTTGGTTTACCAACCATACTTTTTTAGAGATAGAATATCGGCATCATCTACCCCGTATACAAGAAGGGAGATGGGTTGGACTGCAACAACTACAGGGGTATTACGGTGTTGAATACCGCCTATAAAATATTCTTCCTGGTCCTTCAGGATCGTCTTGTCCCGCATGTCGAAGAGATAGTCGGAAACTATCAAAGAGGATTCCGAAACGGAAAATCAACCACTGATCAGATCTTCATCATGCGGTAGATCTGGGAGAAGATGGCTGAATACAGATACAACACATACCATCTCTTCATTGACTTCAAAGTTGCATAAGGTAGATAGCATAGGGTAAAATTGTATGACGCTATGAGCTCTTTTGGAATCCCGGCCAAACTGATAAGGCTAGTTAGAATGACTATGACCAACGTCATTTGCCAGTGGATGGAAAACTCTCAGGAGCTTTTGCTACCACCAAGGGTCTACGTCAGGGAGGCGGGCTTGCCTGTCTCCTATTTAACTTGGCGCTAGAGGGGGCCATCCGCGACTCGCGGGTGGAGATTACGGAAACCATCTTCTATAAGTTAACCATATGCTGATGATATAGACTTCATTGGTCTGCGGCTCTGCTATGTAGCAAAAGCCTACCACGGGATCGAACAGGTGGCAGAGAAACTCGGATTGCAGATAAACGAGGCAAAGACCAAACTGATGGTGGCAACATCAGCGGACCTACCAATAAATAATCAGAACCTACGTAGGCGTGACGTACAGATAGGTGAATGCACTTTTGAAGTCGTCCCACGATACACCTATCTTGGGTCAAAGGTCAGCAACGAAAATAGCATGGAAGCTAAGTTGCGCGCAAGGATGCTGGCTGCCAACTGGTCATTCTACAGCCTGAAAAAGCAGTTCACCTCAAAGAACCTGTCGCGACGGACGAACCTGGGACTATATAGTATCTATATAGTTCCGGTACTCACATACGCCTCTGAGACATGAACACTGTCCAAATCTGACGAAACCCTCTTAGCCGCGTTCGAGAGGAAGATGCTCAGAAGGATACTTGGCCCCGTATGTGTGAAAGGACAATGGAGGAGCCGCTATAATGACGAGCTATACGAGATGTATGGCGACCTCACTGTCGTACAGCGTATCAAGCTCACCAGGCTCCGGTGGGATGGCCATGTTCTACGCATTGAAATTGACGACCCAACCCATACAGTCTTTTTAGGCCGTCCATAAGGACAGAGGAGGCGTGGTAGGCCCAAAATGAGGTAGCATGATGGCGTGGAGGCGTCCGCCATTAAGGCCGGGATAACGGACTAGCAGACGAAGGTGCGAGACCGTGAGAAGTTTCGGACGCTCCTGAGGCAGGCCAAGACCACAAAGCGGATGTAGCGCCGGATAAGTAAGTAAGTAAGTAAGTTGGTTTATCAGTCGTTTAAGCTTATTCTTTGGCGCTTGGGATACGACTTTTGTGACCTACAACTTGATTCAGAACTGTTTGTATCGGTCTCAAATTCAGTCGTATGTCGGTAGTTACTCATTAGAGAACACGGTCCATACGGGGCTTGCATATATGACGGGCATGTTGTTAAGTCGTGCGAGTTGATGACTGTACCACGGGACTTACTCAAACAATTATTCCCTCAAATATGATGCTGAGTTACATTTTTAAACACACAAGTATTATTAATTTTATCTTTCCTTGTAGTATTCGTATTACTTACTTTGTGTTTCTTTTCGGATATTGGAACCTACAAGAAAAACTACGCCACATGCTTACATTGACTATTCATTTTATTGTCATAATTGATAGGAAAATAAACGAGTGACAAATTATAGCTTAGTTACGGGTTGTTCCACAGTTGCACAGGCCGCCTCACGCCCGCTTGTCGTATTGTGAAAGGGCTACATTATGTTCAACATCGTTTGATTTAATCTCTCCTATCTGTTTTGCTCGTATCTTCGTGTTTTTTTTTTAACATATCGAAAGCACTTAGTGTATAGAAATGAAGACCATTACAGCGGACAGTTAGTTGGAAGTAGTACAGAAGTATCCTCGCCACCTTTTCGAAACGGCAGGAAGCTACTTCTTGCTCAAAACATAAACTGGCTTATGCGGCCAAGATTACAATACAAGGCTAGTAACAACAAGATGGTGAGATACTGCACCTAAACGATTTGTCTAAACGGATGAACACAATCACTGCGCAGTGGTTTGTTTGACTTGTTTTGTGAGTGAAACATATTTAACATTGCTATGGTCGGTACACTATCACAGTGTGAAGGTGTTGTTGAAACAAAACATTGTAGCGCAAAATCATTATATCTTGTGGGAAACGAAAGCTGGCAGTGCTAAAAAAAACCTTAGTGCACGTATCGCCACGTGGTTCTCTGCCACCGTGCACTGAGTGTGTGGTGCTTCATGTATATTGCATTGACCAATGTGGTGGTGTTAAACAAATATGGCTGTCTTGTTCTCAGCGCGTGAATTTGAGCGTTGACTGTGCGCTTTTCGTTATTTAATTTTTGTTCCTTTTTTTTACATAAATACTACATTTATTTGGCACATTCGTTGTTCGTTACTGTACGCGTGTTTTTTTTGTTTTCATTTTGCTTCCTCTCTTCACTGTGCATTCGTTTGCGCTTCTCTATAGGTATACGATACAGTTTTAGTATTTTTTTATATGTTATTTTTCTGTTCATTTTAGTCCTGCTTAACTCTTCAACTCCCTCCTTTATCCAGCCGAGCAGTTGGTTATTTTGTCACTCGACTTACATCACCCTCTTAGAGCGGTTCATCCTTTTGTTGGGTGAAGGTGGGTACCGCTGTTTCGTTGGTGGCCCCATAGCGAGAAGCTCCTGCGGCCTCCTCCTCCCTCCGCTCGTTGGAAGAATTGGGTGGTTTATTTTGTATGTTTTTTTTCTGTTTTTACACCACTGGTGGATCCGTTCCTAGATTGGGTCTGCAAATTGGGAGTGGAAGTTAGTAAATCGTTGCTTATCAAAGCCGAGATAAGTCGAGATGAGTGAGCTGTTTCGTTTGATTTTGGTTGGTGTTCCGATAGAGTGTCTCGTTTTGATTTAATATTTAGTAAATTGCCTATAAATTTGACTATTATTTTACATTTATAAGATAGCTTGTCATTTCGATATGTTAATGGTCGTGTATCGATAGTGTATTATTTACATTCGTTGTTTGTTTGATTAGTAAAGGGAACCTAGAGGTTAAAGAAAGAGGTTTATTTGTTGAAATGTTGCTTGGGTGCCATAATGAAATGAACTATCAACATCGCGCAATATTTTGAGGGTGAGGAGAGTAACGATATGTTTATAATTGACTTTTTCTTCAGCCACACAATTATGCCTTCAACAGTGTAGTTTGAGCAATATGTTCGCGCTTGTGAGCGTCATATTGATAGGGTAATAATAAATAGTGGAGAATTCATTCACAATTTCTCCACAAATTGAAACAAAAGCCAGCTGGAAGCAGATCTTAACAGATGAAATAAATATACGCGAAAGGAAGGCATTACGGAACCGTCATAACATTAACGATCATTTATGTACACGTTCACCAAAACATTAACATCAACCTGTGGTCCATCAGTCCTGGCTGCAAGTTTACAACAACTACATAGCCCGCTCACGATAACATGGGAATAAAACGGTAGCTCGCCAGTAACGATCTCCACGCGAACCACCCGCGTCTATAGACTATTGACTACGGCAAAACTGATCCAACGATCTTTCAACCGATCGTGCAACAGGACAGAACAGAACGATATACAGCTAACAAAGCAGTGATGGCTTGCGCAAATAGGACAATAACGGCACGTGAAGGTTAGTATGTACATGTGATGTGGTTTGCCATCTTGTGCGATGAATTGGATAAGGATGTAGGCTCTAGCTAGGATAACCGTTAACGGTGTCTATGGAAGTTTTGGGTCACAGACGTTTCATAACGCATGACAGCTTGTCGCTAGCGAATGGCATAATAAGACCACCGCCAGCTGTATCGCTAGTGTGCTAGTCCAGCACGCTATTGACATGCCAAACTGTTGGGCACCGTTGAACGGACGGGGATAGATAATGTGCACTGGTGGAGGTTCCTCGATTTTATCAAACTCATAGGGACCCAAAGGGTCGCCCATGTCGTCGAAATCGGTATAAAGCAGTGAGGAAGGTATCCAAGACGGACTGTATGGCGCAAGCGCGTCAGTGTTAAGAGATAGTTACCACGGATCCATTCGAAAGCATGCGTTTGCAAGTGCGACTCATGTTAGTAATGCGTTGTAGATTGTGCATTAATCTGCTGGAAAGTTAAAGAGATCTAGCAGGCGATACTTACTCGTCGCACACGTCCACGTTGACGGTTCGGATGGTAAAGTCGCGCAGTAAGATCGCCTTGCCCTCATTGTTCTCCACAGAGAAGACGCACCCGTTGAAGCTCTCGTTGAACCGATTGCCGGTAACGCGTTCGACGTCCGGAACACCGCCTAGAATGAAGGAATTCAACGTACAGTAGTTTTAAATTCACACGTTGCAAAACACTGTGATCGGGCACGCCGTTTGCCGCTTTCGTTACGTACCGACGTAGAAGCTGCCGGGTATTTCCATCGTCTGCTTGCCGGTCGGGCGCGTTTCACCGTGCACCGTCAGCGAATCGACCTGCAGGTGGAACTGGTTGCGCTCCCGCCGGACCAGCGCCACGTGCCGCTCGTTGTCGACCACGTACACATCGCTGTTGCGCACGTACGACTCCTGCCCGTCCATGCGGATCGTCAGCTCGACGTAGCCGTTCGACAGCGACAGCGCGACGTAATCGTTGCCGAGGAACTCCTCACCGTTGCGCTGGCCGTACCAGATCAGCAGCCCGTTCGGCTCGTACGCGCTGAACATGATCGCGAACTCGGTCGTGATCTGGCTTTCGCTGTGCTTGAACGCCTTCGGGCTGACCTCGATGAAGCCGTTGCCGCTGAACCGGGACGCGACGATGTCGGTGTACTGGGTTTCGCACCGCTGGCCCAGATAGCCGGGCTCGCAGGTGCAGGTATAGTTCTGGCCGCCCGCATGCGTCTGGCAGAGCGCACCGTTCTCGCACGGGCGCTGGTCGAGACAGATGTCGGTAACGGTGTCGCAATCGTAGCCGCCGCGGCCCGGCCGGCAGGTGACGGGGCTTTCGACGTCGATCGGATCCGGCTGATGGCCGTCCGCGTGGCCACAGTGGTAAACGTTCGCCGAGTCGCGAATATCGTCGATCATGTTCAGCTTGTTGCCGGATGTTTCCAGCTGCGTGAAGTAAAGCGAATGAAAGGCACATTGGTTAGTTAATCAACATGCCAAAAATACAAAGAATAGGGCTAGTCCCTACTTATCATGCACTAACCTCGGCAATGCAACCCTCAAAACCGCGTCGGACACCAATCTCTTGGCTGAGCAGCAGACGCTTATCGTAGCCACCGGCGTACACCTTCGTCTTCAGCAGGATCGGCGTGTTGCGGTTGGACATCTCGTTGTTGACGGCCTCATCGTCGACCTGCAGATAGCCGATACCGGCCTTGGTGCGTCCCGCCGACACCGTATGCCACTGGCCCGCCTCGATCGGTACGGTCGATCGTACGATCAGTGGTTTCATCTCTGTGGGACGAGTGGGAAGTAAATGGAGAATGCCATGATTAAATGCTGAGACTCAGTGCATCGCATCATAATCGCAACGTACTTCCAGCTACACTGTAGCGTATTTCAACGAAACCATTGTTCAGCAGCACGGCCATGAAATCTCCATATCCTTGCTCGTGCTCCGCCGCATAGAACATTATGCCATTCTCCAGCGAGTCGGGCTTGAAGCGGAAGCGGATGCTTCGTTTCGATTGGAATTTGCTGAAACAAAACATACCCCGAAAGCGTTCGAAATTCAGTGTGAAGGTCCCAACAAGCCAACTTTGGATGACACTCACTCGTATGCTGCATAGCTGCCGTCCTTAAAGGCAAGCGTTGCGTCCGTGTAGTGTTCGGTGTACTGACAACGGTCGCCCGTCTTGTGCACCGGACAGTAGCATTCCGGTCCCGTGTCCGTCTCCTCGCAGCGGCCTACGCCGCACGTATCGTCGCTGCAGCCGTCGCCCTCGTGCTGGCAGTTCGTGCCCGTGTACCCATCGCGGCACATGCAGCTGTACCCTTGGGCCGTCTGCGCCTCCAGACACGTGCCGAAGTTTTTGCACGGATCGTCGGCGCACGGCTCGCAGGTCGTGATGCCGACCGTTTCCAGTGCGTCCTCGTACAGCTGCACCTCCCGGTCGTTCAGCTTCAGCCGGCTGATGCAGCCGACGAAGCCTTCCTTGTACTCAACGGCGGACGCCGGCACCTGGTCGAACTGTGGCACGCCGCCCACGAACAGATGGTCGTCCAGGTTAAGGCCGTAGAACTTCAGCCTGTCCGGGAAGTTGACCGGCGTTTGGTCGTCCACGAGCAGGAAACCGTTGTTGCGCACGCGATTCACCTTCACCGTGTGCCATTGGCCCATGTGCACCGGTTTCTCCGGCTGCAGCACCACCTGCTGGCCGTCGAAGTTGAAGCGGAACTGCGGGTAGCCGTTGCGGAGCGACAGCGAGATGTAGTCCAGGTTCGGGCGGCGCTGCGACGCGTACAGTATGAGCCCGTTCATCTTTTCCGGCTTGAAGGAAACCTCGAAGTAGAACTTGGAGTACACGTTATCGAACGATTTGAACTCCATGTAGCTGCGGGGCGACTGCGGGAAGAACGGGATCACGTTGTTGACCACCAGCGTGATGACGACGTTCGCCGACTGGCCGCCGTGCTTGGCCGAGCAGACGTACTTGCCGGCGTCCGAGGCTTGCACGTTCGTGAGCGTTAGAATGGACTGCGAATAGAGATAGTACCCGGTTAGAGTGATACCAGACTCGTTCCGGCGCTTTAGAACACTTACACCATGCGTATCTCTATCGTTGGGCAGCTCGCCATCGATGCGTGACCACTGGTAGGTGGTCGGATACAGGTCCGTGTTGCACTGCAGCTTCACCGTAGTGCCACGCTCGGCAAACTCCATCCGCGACGTACTGCGGGGCAGCACATCCGAGATCGTGTTCTCCTCCACCTCCAGCTGGAAGTCGGAAACGTAGCGCAACCCATCCTCGGTGAAGCACACACACGTGTACGTGCCGGAGTCATCTTCGCGCGCATTTTGAATGTACAGTCGGTTTCCTTCTTGCTGTTGGTGGGAATATAAGAAGCAAAAGTGCCATCATCAATTGTCCATCTGCATCATTCCTTGCCCTTTTGTAATGCGCTCTCGATGCTTACGTGAATGTTATACGGTAGCGGTGTTCCGTCCGATTTCTCCCACTTGATCGGTACACCAGTGCCGGCCGACGAGCTGCAATCCACTACGAGCGACTCGCCCGGTCGTACCATCGAGCGGGAGGGTTCGAGCTGCAGCACAGGGAGCGACTCTGGAGCTGTGTCGGAGTATTGAGGTATTGAAAATGGGAGAACAGCACACGAATTAGTTAGTGCATTGATGTTCCGCCAGGGAGAGGAGTGCCACGAAGCCTTGGGTACGCACTCGGGGCACCCTGTCCTCCGGCACGTTGTGCTGCAAATCGGTTACTAAGGCTGTTCGATACATAGTGGTTTTATAACATTCACTACTACTGGCGTTTGTCGCACACAGGTTCTGTGTTTTTAATCTTTTTTTTTTGCTTCATTTATTTCTGCTTACGCATTTCTATGAGTTCTTTTTTTATTTTCTATCACCTGTTATTTCTCTACCAGCTTGATATTAGACTAGATATACATATCCACCTTCCCGACTAATTGATTAGCACACCGTTCCCATCGTTAGGCATGAATCGTTAGTTAGTAACCCACAACCGTACAGTTAGTAGATATGATTCATATGTATTATTAGCACGCACGGACACGAGTTGGCATAGATGATGGGTTAGCTAAGGCATGGGTTAGAAACGTCACGGTTAACAATAAAGCTAGCACAGTCAAGGAGATTCGTCTTTGTTTCAGTTCTGTTTTTTACATCTCAACCAGAGAAGAAACCAGGATGTTTCGTAGAATTGTGGTGCTAAATGTTGACAGATTGGCATTTGCTACTAACACAGTGCAGAACGCGTTTGGCACACACACAAGGAGCAGATAAAGCGTTGTTGTAAAAGTGATTGACAAACGAAAAGAAAGCTAGCCACTACAGTAGAACAGTGTCACAAACGGAATTATTTTCAGAAAGTAAAACAATTGCGACAAACAAAAACGTCTATTAACTGTGGCACACAAACACAAACACAAAAGCACAGAAGAAAAAAACAGAAGACAGAAGAAGAAAAGCACAGCAGCTAATAGAAAGGAGTATCAGGAAAGATGTTTCCTTTCCACCAAACAGCATATTCTCAAACAGCTGCTGGAAAAAAGCCTAAAAACGCACAGACGCGTATGCACACTCACACACATGAAAAGCAAACGGAAGGGACAAATTAAACTGTTTTACATACCGTCGGATATCATCGAATTTGTGGTGCATTGGAATTTGGATGGGCTTGAAACAAACGGATTATACACAATAGGGCAATATTGCGCTCTACAGCTAGTTTTGGGGTCGCGAACGAAAGAGCTACCTCGTCAAACTCGCTCCGAAGCTCCGAGCTGAGTGAGTGCGCTCTGCAGCAAAAATCTGGTTGCTCCACACTGAGCGAAATGAGCAACAATTTAATGCAGAGCTTAATAGGCGAATCAGCATTTTGAGAGGTAATTCATAACTGTTTTATTTTTGTTTTCAATTACTATTCGATATATTCGAAAGGATTTCACACAACGTTGTCCGCTCTGTGTGGAGCTACCATGCGCTCACAAAGCTCCGCTGCGCTCATTACGATGGAACAATACTACTTAAAACGGACGCATTTGTTTTGGTTGATATGCTTCTAGGAATGGCGTATTTACTTACAGACATTCCAATCTCTTCAAAAAGACTCTTCACAATTCTTAGAAGTTGAGGACTTTAAACACAGTTGCAAAAAAGTACAATACGATACAAAATCGCTCTTATGGGAATAATTTGAACGTAGAGCAACAATATGTAAATCTACGTGTGAATAGACAACGAGTTAGTACACAGATCCGTTTGTAGCGCGTGAAATATACCACAGGACACAGGAACTCTTCTCTTCGGGAGTTCCAGGTTTAAGAGGACCACATTGAACGGGACGTATGAAAGATTAAGGCAAGCGAAACAAAAACGAAACAAGATCTACACTGCTAATCACACACTCGCACACAACATACAGGGGGAAACACAATGAAAGCTACACACACAGCGAAAGTTGGATGAAGAAATGGCGTAGATACTCCACCGAAACTGCTCGCAAATGTCTCCGAGATATGGTATTCCGATTACGATTAGCAGCGAGCACGATCGGGCACTCACAGACACACACACACACACACTACGTGCTCTCGGCACGTAGGGCCAAGTAAGGATCCGAGGTGGAATTTGGAATTTTGACACGCCTGGACGGACGGCGCACGACTGACACGACACAGTTTGCGGAGTAGCTGGCAAAGTACGGTCGCGCTTGTAGGCTTCGCATGTTGATGACGAGATTCGGTAGTGACACTGACACAGCATGGTGGACGCGGGACTAACTACGACGTCAACTACCACTGCTAGTTTGGGTGCGCTACTACAAATTGCACGGATAAATACGGATAAGTAATAGGCACTACTGGGGGGCAGGTTGGCACAGGTAAACTAAAGGGACACAAAGACAGACAGACAGACAGACAGATAGACAGACGGACAGATAGACAGAGAGAAAGAAAAGGGCGGGGAAAAAATGAAAAGTCATATTCATAATAACAAACCGAAATGATGGTGCGTTGGTGGTAGAAGACGGTGCGGCGGCGGACGCCGGACATCCGCCACCGTCGCAGCATCCTTGACCGTGGGTCTGGTATCATCGGCCCGTCCCAACCGGGGCACCATCGTCCGCTCTTGGTCGCCGACGCGCCGCGCCCGATCGTACTGTACGCAGCACATGAAGAAGGTGCCATTGCACCGGGCCGGACTGGCGCGGCAAAGCCACAGGACGCCATCGCCGCACGTGCTCGGCGCGCACAGTTCCGGCGCAGGTGTCGGCAAACCGGTGGTAGCATTCAATCTATCTCTACCTATTGCCCACGCGATGATTGTTTGTGAGCAATCGTGGAAGGAACCGAACGGAAATGATTACGCACCGTAACGGATCAATCGTTTGGAAATTTCAAAGGTTTTTTAAACTTTTTTTTTGCAAGCCAAAAAGATGTGGCGGGTGAAAGTGTTGTGTTGCATTCACCAAATACTGCATCGGAGCGAAATTGAATTTTGAACAGCTTCAATTTTTGGTTTTGGCATACAATCGTACATACGGTGCTGGTAGCCGAATCAGGATCATCCGAAACGTAATTGGGCCGGTGGCAGTATTCGACTAAGTGCGGCGCTAAGTGGAGGTAGTGGTGAAGATGTCTTGTATGACAGGCGTTGGTGCGGTGACACAAGTGAAGGTGAGTTGTTGGCGGTGCGTCGTGCTGCTAGTGCTCATGGGTGGGTGTGTGTCACTATGAACGTGTGTGTGTGTGTGTGTTTTTCTAAGATTGCAAATGGACGGGATACCCCGCATGCCGTGCATGTGTCACGCGGCAGCACTCGCAGCACTTGGCGCAGCAAGCGTATATGTGATGCTGATAGTGATGATGATGATTGCCACGCTGTAGTAGCAAAACACACACACTCAAAGCTACACACATAAGGTTACCCTCATACAAGTGCACACATAACAAACTCATCTCACATCTAAGGGACACTACCGACTGGGGCAAACGACCCCGGGTTGTGAAAACAGTAACATAACAAGGAAGTGCCATGGCGAGGGGCTCTGTAATGTTATCGGCAGGTGTTGGTGAAAATCTGTCGTTTGTTGGTGCACAGAGATGAATAAGCAACTACCAATTTACAGAGAGGAGGAGGAACAAACACTACAAATGACTGAAATCGTTCGATCGTTCGCAGGACATCTTTAGTGCTGGTACCCTAAATTTTGCATCAACGTAACACCGACCGAAGTGATTCATTTCTTTGCCAAGCTCTGGAAGACGTTGTGCCATTTCATGTTCAAGAAATAGATCACTCACAGTGGATGGCGGTGATCGTTGGATGTTTTGAAAGCAATGAGGTGAAACAGGGAAAACAGTGAAGAGAGAGATTGATAGAAAAAGTAAGTAAGAGAGAGAGAGAAACAGACAGGGATTGATAGAAAAAGTGTGAGAGAGAAAGAGAGAAAGAGAGAGAGAGAGAGAGAGAGAGAGAGAGAGAGAGAGAGAGAGAGAGAGAGAGAGAGAGAGAAAGAGACTGGGCGAGATCGGTGATGATTTTTCATTAGTAATATTGGTCTGTTATTTTATTGTCCCATTTCCGGTTGTGTTCTGCTTGTTATCCTTATTGTGTACGTTCCAAGGCTTTGCCTACGCCTTGCCGGTTCCCTTTACTGCATTTACTACCATCCAAGTATAGCTGGGGGGAGGTTGTGTGTGTGGGGTACAAACAACAGCTCAACATTTGTAGGCGGTTAGTCATTCATAACACTATGATTCTATGCGCAATGTTTTTTAACAAGTACATACATAAGTATACGGTGTGCTTGTGTGTATATGTGTGTTTTGGCGGGTGTTTGCGTGTGTTGGTGTGCATGAACAGGGTAAGAGGGAGGAGGGCGGGTTGCAGTGATCGTTTGCTAGTAACATGTTGCACTATGTACGGGTGGGGAAGGGACATAAATCGAACCTACTAGTATCCAGTGCGCTGCGCAACAATGTTTTGCCGCATTCTGCCTGCAAAAGATCGCTGCCTAGCGCACTGCGAAACTATCGAACCGTTCTAAGGCCTGGCAGCCGTGGAAGAAGAGGAAGAGAATCCTCATGCTGAAGTAAAATTCTTCTAGTGTGTTGCTAGCACGATGGGAAACATGCGGATGCTGCACGATGCTGCACTGTTAATCACCTCTTACAGCCACTACTAAAGGGCATACTAATCTCCGACCCACGCGAGCCGAAGGTGAAGACAACGTGTACTATGCTTGCGTACGATTCACTATGATTTTCTACCAGGAGGGCGGGTGTTTGTTTGTTTGTTTGTGCTGTACTAAATGTGTAAAAGTTTTGACGCCACAAAGCGCGATGTGTGATTTGCCTGTTTTGTTTTATCTTTTATGTGGTGTACTTTTAAACACGGCAGGGTGGCAGTATTTGGTTGTTCTTGCAAACGAAATATCAATCACCATAGTAAAGAGACGCTACTATTTATTCCCACTCCCTTAATACCGTCGTATTGCCTCACTATGAATGGCAGTTAGAGAGTTACTTGCGCTGTATAAACGAATGTCGTCTTCGTGTCGTAATGTTATCATTCTTGTTGTATATATATGTGGTAACTTATTGAAGTAAAGGCTGTTGTATCCTGTTACCTTAGCGCATAGCATATGCGTGTTGGGTTTAAAGGCATTTAAGGCCAAGCATTACAAAACCTGTGCCGTCTCTCATCGAGCAGTGAATCATATGAACAAATCCCTTCGTTCACTAAACCGCATGCCCCCTGTCACTGTCATATGTACATTCACTGGGTGGGCAAAAGAAATGTAGCTGAACGCTCATGAAAGTACGAGTCGCAAACCGCCCGATCGATCGAAATACCTATTAAATGTTCCCTATCCAGTATTAATATCTTCTGCTTGGAAACGTTGAAATGATACAACAGCATGCTCGATAAAAATATCTATTAATTTAAAATCTAACCTCTGACCTGTGTCCTGTGCTTGTGTCGTTCCAAGATGCCAAGTACTAAAAAAGGCTAATGGCTGTTCTCAAAATTTAAACTACGCTATAGCGCTTGAATCTTTTACAACTACTTCTACAGGGCTTTTTGTTTGGATGTGGGGAAACAACTCCAACCTAACGAAGCGTAGCTAAAATTTTGAAAGATTATCTAGACATCGAAGCAGCATTGGAAACGACAGTTTCTAACCCATGATCCTTAAGCGATCTCTCCCAAAGACGATGCGTTAAAACTGTTCGATTTGGTTTCGCCTTCTGCCTGTTTTCTTGCTTTCCCCAATTGTCTTGGGGTGCGCTGCCTGCTCGTTGGAACGCGGTGTACTGTTTCTGGGTGTTTTTGATTCGCTTAAAGCTCCCACCACCACCACCGCTTGTCAATCTGGGGTTTTGCGTCGAAGGATTTGCTTTGTTTGGTTGTGCGCTACACTACCGGTTCCTTTTGCGCAAAACAATGCGCGATGCCTACTTATACTTACCGACCGTTAGCACTATAGAATCGTACACGACCGTGCCGTCCGGATAGGACATGCCGCACTGGTATGTACCAGCATCTTCCGGCTCGAGATTGAACAGGTGCAACTCTCTACCGTTGGCGACAATCCTAGCCGTTGGCGGGAGGGTGCGTTCCAGGCGATTCCAGTTGTACTGCGACGAGGTACAAGACATTGAGAAACCAATCCAATATCAGCAAATATATGTTACAGACGGCCACTAGCGTCTATGGCGCGGCACACTATTTGTTTTTCTTTTGTTTGGTTATTTACTGAACTTACCCGCACGTTGACGTACGGTGCACCAGCCGGCAGCTTACAGTCCAAGCGTATCGCCGCACCTAGAGACGCCTGGTGGTACCGCTTGCCCACTATTGGAGGTTCCGGCATGAGCTCATTTTCTAGTTGGAGAAACACAGTTGAGACAGTTGAAAGATTAGCTTACGAACATCAGGCGATGATGTTTCAAGGACTCTGTCCTCAACACTGGCGTAGAAGTAACGAAAGCATGCTTACTGTTAACGACCACCTCGGCGGCCTTCTCCGTCTCGCCGAACTGGTTCCGGACGTGGCAGTAGTAGCGACCGGCATCCTCCGGCGCGATGCTGCTGAACCGCAGATAGTTACCGTACGCCTGCACCGTCGGCGGCAGCGGCAGGTTATCCTTGCGGTGCCATTTCACCTCGTACGCTACGTCGCTCGTGACGTTGCACAGGATGTCCACCGCGTCGCCCGGTCGCACCGTCATCGGCATCTGCGGGCTGAAGCTGATCTTGGGCAGCGAGATGACCTCCACCATGATGCGCACTATCGTGACCGGCTGCGACGGGGACGGGAAGGTAACGCAATCGTACATGCCGGCCGCATCGTGGCCGGTGCTCTCGATCGTCAGATTGCCGCCGCGCACGATCGACCCGTACGGCAGGGGGCGTCCGTCGCTGCGGCGCCATTCGGTGCGGGTGCTGCGGAACTCCTCGTTGCACATCAGGTGCGCCTGCTCGCCGAGAATGGCCTTGTAGGTGTAGGCGATCGGTTGTGAGGAAGGGCCCGGCGGCCGTGTCGGTGGCAGACGCGGCGGATAGTACGACGGTGGCCTGTCGTCGTCGTCGTGGGGTCCGACGTCACCCCGTTTCGGGTCCACCTGCAGCGACAGGTACTGGGAATCTTCGCCGGCCGCATTCTTGGCGGTACACTCGTACGTGCCGGCATCGTTCAGCTCGGCCTGGTGCAGGTACAGCGTTACCTCGCGCAGTCCCTCGGTCTGCTGGCGCAGGTGCGACCGTGAGGCACCCGGCGGTGGCAACAGCGTTACCATCGGGGCCGGTTTGCCGGTCGCCGAGCAGTGGATGGTGAATTCGTCGTTCTCCGTGATCTTGTGGCTCTCGCTCGGTTGCAGCCGAATGATCGGAGGTTGCAGCACCTCGATCGTGGTGGACAGTATGGCCGAGCCGGCTGCATTATCCGCCCGGCATTCGTACTCGCCCGCATCTTCCAGCGAGGCATCGCGCAGCCTGTTGGGGTGGTGGAGTACAGGGGTTTGATGTTTGTACAGTGAGAGAGTCGGTTCGGATCAGATGCTTACGTGATAACTCCTTCCGCATCGTTGGTGAAGCGAGATGACAGCGGCATACGATCCTTGCGCACCCAGGTGATCGATGGGTACGGGACGCCGGCCGAAGCCCGGCAGCTCAGACGCACCGATTCGCCCACCTTAATCGTTTGCGGTTCGCTCGGGTAGATCTCGAGGACAGGCTTTTCCCGACCTGCGAAAAGAAGGGATCATTTACGATGAAGCATTTCATGATTGGGGGAGGGGAGTTTGCTTTCGCAATGGGAGATTATTGCAAATGTTACCAGTTATCGCTTCGAGAGCTTGCAACACGAAATAGAGGTTGGAACGCGTTATTGTTAAGGTCTTGTCTTACCACCGTATCTAATCAAAAAATTCTTTTTCCCCCGTGTACTTACGATCAATTTCTACGACGGTGTAGGCACGATCCATGCCCTCCTCGTTGCTGGCGACACAGATGTACACGCCACCGTTGCTTGGCTGGGCGTTGAAGATGCGCAGCACATTGCCGCTCTGTTGGACGTTGCTTTCAAACGTCTTGCCGCTAAGCGTCCACTTGACCGTTGGGTACGGTGTGCCGGTGGCTTCACACGAAAGCGAAAAGTCTGCCCCTTGCAGTACGACGTAGTTTTTGTTCAGTGGATTCACTCGTGGCGCAACCCTGCAATGGAAAGACGGTTGAGCCTACGGTTGTCATCGGTGTAAGCTCGTAAGCTCATCGTGCGACGCTTTTCCTTACTTGTTCGACGGTGGTAGCACATTGTTATCGGCAATGACTACATCCACCGTGGAGGTCTTGGTGCGTCCGTTCGGGAAGTACGCGGTACAGCTATACCGACCGGTGTTCTCTTGCGATGCGTGCTCGATGATGAGCATTTCGTTGCGCACGTCCGCGTTGCTGGGCAGCTGGCGCTCTCCCAGCTTGCTCCAGACAACCTGGGCCGTCGGCGAGCAGCGACAGATGAGCCGGATCACCTCGCCCGGCTGTCCGTCGAAGCTGCTCGGCGAGATCTCTACGCGCTCCATCTCCGTGGGATAGGATGGCGGCAGGGTTGGGCCAACCGCTGGCCGTACGTACACGGTCAGCAGGGTATCGGACTCACCGACGTCGTTACGGGCAACGCAACGGTACGTGCCAGCATCCTGCTGTCGCAGCGCGCTGAAACGCAACAGTCCACGTTCGGTGACCGCGTGGTATGGTAGGGGCTGATCGACTCGTTCCCAGGTAATGGTGGGTGTGGGATAGCCGGTGGCAGTGCAGAGCACTTCGGCCGAGAGATGCTCATCCTGGTCGATGAACGGTTGCGACAGCAGCACTGTCGGCTTGGCGGATCCTTGTTCTTGGGGAAGAATAGACATAGCACAGAGGGTAACAGAAATGTCATAGGGAATCCATCTTGCTGGGAAAGTGATCACTTACTGCTGACGTTGATGGTGACCTGCTTGTAGACGACTTCGGTACCACTGCTCGCCTTACACACGTACAAACCACCGTCCTTAATTTGAATGTTCGTAATCACTAGCGTACCACCGTCCGTGTAGGCACTGTCCGGCAAGCGTCCATTCTTTCTCGTCCATTGTACATCGATCGGGCTCTGTGAGAGGGGATGATCGGGCTTAGTTTCCGATTCGCATCAGTATCAGACAAACTTAAGGGACATCTTACCTGCGATACGACGTGATGCGCTGTACAGTCAGCACGGAAGTCTTCGCCAATTTCGACGATCTTAATCGACGGTACGTTGATGACCACTTCGATTACCGGGTTTCGTGGAGGTACAGTTGGACGAGTGTCGAGTTCTTTACAGAGGAAAGACGTATCGAATGGAAGCATTAAATTTTGAACTCCAAACGGCGGGTGTTTTGGGGTAAGAATTCTTTGTTGGTGGCATGATTAACAACATGTGCCTACTAATGCATTGGTTAGATACTCGAGTAGCTAACGAGTTGTTGAAAGCGGATCATTGTTAGTTTGACACCTTTGACACGATATTGTTGTTACGAACGAAAATGTGTCTAATATTGGACTACTTGGTTGGTTAATTGAATGTGTTAATGGTCGCGATCGGAGGCGTTTAGTGTAGCAGTATGGTTAGCCCAACAAGCGCATACTAAAACAAGTACAGACAAAAAGAGATCGGTAAACAAAAAAAAAACAAAAACCTTCGTTCGATCGCTTGCTCTTGTACATTACGCCAATCTCCACTCCCTCTGTATCACATTTTTGGTATTGATTGAAGATACCGTTCTTTGACGTGAACACGAAGGCATTATTTGTGCAGTCAACTTTGGTAGGAGCCCTATTGTTAGCCGGTCTCGGACGTTTAGGTAACCCTAGATCATGATGCATGCGATGGATCGTCATATCCCGTACGTTAGCGATGATTTGTGGTTTTGTTACAGATGCAGAGTAGATGCATGTATGTGTGCGTGTATTTTTGTATGTTAGAAGGATGATTTGTAAATAAGAAAATTAAGATGAGAGATTATGTGAAACCCATGGAAATTATCTTACCATCATGGAAGCAACCCGTTTAGTGTGTGTGTGTGTGTGTGTGTGTGTGTGTGTGTGTGTGTGTGTGTGTGTGTGTAATTTTTAGTGATTTTTGTTTTGGAAATGTAAGACATTTTGAAACGATTGTCTGCAAAACGCAGCGTTACCCAGAGTGCATAATGTGATTAAAGAAATAGAAATAGAAGTGAACAATATCCCAAGGTGAGGCGTAATGTGAAGAATAAAACATCGTAAGGCGAATGCCAGCTTCATTGCATGCGATCATCCGTTGAGCGAGGGGGGGATCGACATGAAAAACCAAAATACTTACGGTTGTCACAATTGTCACCGCTGTACCCTTCTCTGCAGTTGCACACAACGACACCGCGGTTGTCCATCTGGCACGAGTCGGCATTCTCGTAATTGCACGGGCAGGGCTTGCAGGCACCGAGCAAACCGGCCGATCGATCGTAAATGTCTCGATAGTGCAGGTCCTCACATTGCTGCAAGAGTGCGAGCAGAAAACGGGAAAAAGTTTAGCCAATATCCACTCAGTTTGGAGTTTCTTCGTCAATTCTTTAGCCCTTACCTCGCAGCTAGTGCCACGATATCCCGGAGGACAGCGGCACATTTCTACTTCCACCGCCGGATAGGGCGTGCGCGTTGGTATAGCCGTGCCGAGGGTAATGTCACTCAGTCTAGACACCGAGGTGGATTCCTTGGTGGTGGCACGGATAAGAATGTGCTCCAAGTTCGACAGCACGGTCAGCATATCACCTCGTGAAGCTGGGTACGAGTTTCGGCGGTTGATAACGATCCAATTGTGCTCAACCAGCGGTACGGCGTAGGTCTGGAAGAAATATCCAACATCATGAAGCAATTTGAACTCCGCTCACGACTCCCGATTACTTACACCATCGTCGTAGTACTCGCGAGACCAGGCCAGCTTCATACCACTGCCGATCAGGATGATGTCCTGATCAGCCAGCGGACGGCCACCCTCGACGTACTGCGTGACGGTGAGATTCGCACCGTACGAGAGGACCTGATTGCCCAGCACCAGGTTCGGCAGGCTCCAGTAGTACGTTTCCCGATCGCGGAACGTGTAGCTGATCTCGTTGATGCTCGGGTTGATGGCAAAGTTTCTGCTCTCCAGCAGCGTACCCTCCCGATCGGTCAGCGTGATCGTGTTGTCGTACGCGTCGACAATGACGGGCAGCTCCTCGCGGTACAGGTTGGAGCTGCCGCACGATTTCGTCACGCCGGAGCAGAAACACTCCACACAGCCCGTTTCGTGCTGCGTGCCGAGACCGAACGAACCTTCGCGGCACTGGTCGCACCGACGGCCCTCGACCAGCTGCTTGCACTCACAGCCCCGCTGACAGTTGCCGGTAAAGCCACGCACGTCGCACTCGCGACAGTCAAACGACTGGTCCGGCTGGCTGAGCGTGCAGTCGTAGCGCGAGCCGACGGTCGCATTGCCAACGTACGGTGGGCGGCACAGCTCGCAGTTGTTGCCGTACGTGTTGTCGCGGCAGTTGATGCAGGCGCCGGTCTGCGGGTCACACTCATCCGAATGGCCGTTACAGGCGCACGGTTCGCAAATGCCCAGATAGATGCCCTGGTCGCCCTTGTAGTAACCGGGCGCGCAATCCTCACACGACAGCCCAATGTGACCGGTCGGACACTGGCACTGCTCAACCGGCCAGGCCCGGGCGCCAGTCGCGTACGGTGAGTCGCGAGCAATGTCCAGACTCACGTACGACAGGGCTGCCTCGTTCGAAACCGTGTTGTAGGTTGCCTTGATGAAGATATCACTAACGTTCGCTAGTGCCATCAGCAGGTACTCTCGCGTGGCCGCATTGCCATCCTCATAGTTTTGCCACTCGTCCTCCACTATTGACACCGAGTGGGTGTTCGAGCCGTACGGAGAAATGGGGCTGTTGGTGCGATAGTGATGCAGCTTAATTTTGTTGCCCTGCGTGAACGAGAAATGCGAATTTACGGTAACAACAACGGATCACAAGGCATCGGAATATTGCCTTCCTAGGGACACTTACGCTATGCAGCACGACGTCCGGAGAACTGTTCCGTGAGATACCGCCCGAAGAGTGGGGAGTGTAGCGCAACGTGTAGTTCAGATGGCCGCCAAACGAGGTTAGCTTGTTGCCCAAGAATCTGGAAGCAAATGAAAGGTTAGACTTAAAGTACATCCGTTCCAGGTCGGTTTTGCGAAACTTGTTACATACTGGTTGGGCAGCCGCCAGTAGAAGGTGTCATCGCTGGCGCCAAAGTTGCGGTACACGATCTCCCGGTTCGACACGGGCAGCGCGTTGGCAACGATCGACGGGTTGGTGTAGTCGGAAATGAGCGAGAACCCGGACCGGCCGTCCGCGAACGAGGCGTGGATGGTATCGCGGACCCAGGTGGTGCTGCTGCACACGTTCGTCAGCCCCATGCAGAAGCACTCGACACAGCCCTTCTCGTGCATGTAAAAGTGCTGCGCGGCGCATCGATCGCAGTACGTTCCTTCGATGCCCGGCTTGCAGTAGCACCGTCTGTCCGAGCCGATGCGTTCCGTGCCGAGCGCGTTACAGTTCGTTACCGGGCGCGGGAAGCATCCCTCGCCGAGCGGATTGCCCACGTACCCCTCCTCACACTCCATGCACCGCTCGCCAGCATAGCCACGGTCGCACTGGCACACGACATTGTCCCGGCTGTCCAGGTAGCAGGAGCGGGCGCGCGACTTCTCACCCGCCACCGGGCAGGGGCACGGTGCGCAGGGAATGTCACGGTTCGGGTCACCGTAGTAGCCTGGCTGGCATTCTCGCTCACGCTTCACGCAGCGCCCCAGCCAGGGTCCGCTGTTTTGGCGCACGTAGCCATAGTCGCAGCTCTCGCAGGACAGCCCGCGGTACCCGGCCGGACAGCGGCACTGTTCCACCAGCGAGGCCGAGCCCAGTCCACGGTCGTCGTGGGCAGCCGAATCCATCATAACGTTTACCAGCTCGATGTTACGCTCGATGCCGTCCACGTACTGCATGCGTATCAGGATGCTTTCGATACTCGCCAGTGCCATCATGATGTCTTCGCGAGTGGCCGGCGATCGGTCCGGGCGTACCCAGTTGCCCGGCAGTAGGCTGACGGAAACGTGGTTCTTGATGTCCGGGTAGAATGTGCCACTGTGCCAATGTACCAAACTCATTCCGTTACCCTAAATTGAAGCGATGAGCGTAGAGTTAACACATCTAATGTTGAATTGCTTGATTATCAAAGGCGTTGGAGATATCGTACCTTAAGAATTACGTCCGGCGCATTCACGGGACGGCCGGTACCGTCATATTCAACATCGTAGCGAATCGATCCACCGTACGACTTGAGCTGGTTGCCCTTGTACTCTTCCGGCAGCGAGTAGTACGGCACCCGTCGTCCCGGCACAAGATTCGTTAGGCGCAGCTGTACTCCGTGACGCTGGGCGGTGAGATTGTGATTCTCAAACTCGCCCACGACCAACTCCCTGCGTCCACTCCACGGTCCTTCGACGCCGACGATCGTCAGCGACGATACAGGCGGTTTCAGCTACACAAGAAAGAAGGAACGAAATTGAAGCTAGGCGACGAACCCCAACCATGTGTAGCGCAAACCCCTTCGCAAACGATTACTTACCGCGTACGTGTACAGGTCGGCACTGTTGCAGGAGGTCGTAACACCGAAGCAGAAACAGTTGATGCAGTCGGACGGGTTGCGTGCCTGGCTGTTGAATGTGCCCTGCTGGCAAACAGGACCACTGCCCGTTACGATCACGATCGTGTCCGGCGACACAAAGTGAGTGCCCATCGTGTTGATGATCTCGCACGAGTACGCACCGGAGTCGATGGGTTGCATGTCCTCGCAGGTCAGCCGGCCGAAGCCCTGGTCATTGCGCGAGGTACACTTTTCGGGCACGTGTCCCCAGTTCAGTCGCCACACGATCAGCGGTACCGGCACACCAGTAGCACGGCAGGTAATATTCAGCACACCGCCAGCAATGATCGATAGCGATGGTGGTGGTGGTTGAATTACAGCCGGAGCCACTGGAGTATGGAAAAAGTTGGGTTTTTTTATCACACCTGTTAACTTTACTCCTTGCCAAGGGGACTCTTCTATACTTACTGCAGCCAACTTCGTCCGATTTGTCCTGACAGTCGGGATGCGTATCGCACTGGAATGACTTCGGGATGCATTGGCCGTCCCGGCACTGGAACTCGTCGTGCCGGCACGGTGCGTTTGGTGGCAGCGTTGCACAGTTCTCCTCATCGGAACCGTCCCCACAGTCCTGCTCACCATCGCACAGCCACGTCTTCAGTACGCACTTGCGGTTGCGGCACTTGAACTGGTTCGGTTCACATTGGTCCTTATGGCTGCACCCGTTTTCGTCCGAATTGTCGGCACAGTCCTGTCGCCCGTCGCAGATCTGTGACTTCAGAATGCAGTTTCCGTTCATGCAGGTGGCCTCATTCACGCCACACGCTGTCGGTGGCCGTTGATGGTAGTGGACTGCATGATATTGCAAAGGGAAGCAAATATTATTTTTAATTAGTGGAACTGGAAACGTCACAAAACCCTTCAGCCGTATTTTGTTCATATTGTATCTTTGCTTCGAAAACAGTATTTTTGCTTTAACAGTATACTAACCATCATTCCAACACACCACGTACACGCAATTGTGGCATGTGTGTGTGTGTTTTTGTGCATGAAAGGGAGAGGACAATTATTTTCAAATCAATGTCTAACAGCTTGTATCATCAAGACTGTTTACCTGTCCCGTAAAATGTAAACCCTATGTGAGGTATCGTTCCATACTTTAACGTGCTGTACCGGATTTGACTGTACTTAATATTCCATGCTGTGAGGCAACAGTGTGAACGCAATTGGGAAATGGAGTTTTTTTTCTTCACATGATTAATTTAAAGCTATTCAAACAATGTTCCCAGCATTACTTACATCGTTCAACGGTCAGTTGCACCACTTTGCTGCTTCCAGGAGTCGATTTCGGGTATCCGACCGCTTCGCAAATATATTCACCGTTGTGATCAATCTAAACGAAATTGGGGGGAAGATGCAGAGTTAATATTGCTATTGTCTTTTGGTGTATTCATTGGGCATAGGCAACGGAGAAAGGTTCTACTTACCCGAATGTTCGGTATTTCCAGACGACCGTTCATGTCCCTCGTGCCGGGTGGTAGCGGTTGTCCATTTCCACGAACCCACTTAACCTTGGCGTGCATCGGGCCTTCGTCACGGCACTGGAAAACGACCTCGTTGCCTGAAATGTGGGCAAGAACGTGTTAGCAAATGGGGGGGCGAAAGATTCACTTTTGTTCATTGTTCCCCGCTAAAATGAGTGAAAAATAATATTGGATGGACACATTTTATGGTAATGTGCCAAATAAAGGTTTTTCGAAAAAGTTTTAGTTGATGGGGAGGTGTGGAGATTTCGATTAGTTAGCTAAGTATAACAGAGCAGTTTTGCAAGTTTAGTTTATATTACAGTTCTTAATAACTTAATAACTTAATTCGATAAAATCCTTGTCAAAATATGGCCACGTTGTTTTATCATAATTGTTTTCGTCATGATTTTTTTCAATATAAATTTTAAACACTGTTAAAAAACCCCTCAATCAAGGACATTCAGGGTCGCTTCAATTAATTGGTGAAAGTTGTTAAATATTTTTGTATAATGATTTTTCTAGAATTATGTTCATGTGTTTCAAACTAAAAACGAAAAAACAAATATTATTTTCTTTCGTTTTAGCGATATTAAATTGCTATACATTTAATGTTTTAAGAAAGTATGGCTTCAAACAACTTTGTACAGTAATTTCTCTTTAAAATAGGGGTTTTTTGTTTTGCTTTTTGGGAATGATTCGGCATTTTTGAACAATTCCTCAAAAAAAATCAATATTTTGCTTGGCCAATTTCTAACAATTGCCAAAAAGTATGTTGTGCTAAATGTGTTTTTTTAAGAAACACTAACTACTGATATCATGCAACGATCATGCAGTAAGAAAGAAAAACATGCATTTGTTTGCCTTGACGGTCGGTCGTAAAACTTACCCTCCACAATTTCCTCTTTTCATATCAAAGCAAGTGATTAGCAAGCGTATAAAAAAGGGAAGAAGATAGCGTTAGAGTAAAGCGAAGGATGGCAATAGACAATGCAGTAGGATAGTTATTGGAGCGTAGGGAAAGAGTATCAACAGCGGGAGATAATAGCGGTATTGGTATTGTTGGGGCACATTTGTACATGGTGTCACAATCACGCCAGCTCTCTGATTCGGTAGAGCTTTCGGTTCCTTCATCATCATCAAATACGTTTGCAACTACTTACTTTCCTTGATGGTTTGCTCATCCGGGTAGGTTTTAAGGTTCAGTCTCGGTTGATCGAACGGTGGAGGCGGGGCGTCTAGTGTTTGGAGTAGATCGGCAAGACGGAATGAAACAAAACCGTTGCAATTAGTATCATCAAATTAACAATTGTTCCTGTGATTGAATCATTAAAATTTGTAATAAGAAGCATCAGTGTGATATATATTGATTAGACAAACGCACACACGTATTCCAATTTATTGTTGTTTTAGTTGAATTTTGTAACCCAGAAAACAATTGAAACTATATGCTGGTTAATGGTAACAATTCAAATCGACGCAGATTCACTTTAGTTTGTGTTGATTGACTCAGCCGGAGCTTCGGTGTTGATGTACAGATGTGTTACAGTGTAATAGTAAAAATGCATCCAAATTTGTTTAACAAAACTTACAGGCATGGTCGAAGAATGTTTTTGAAGCATGTGCACTTTAGTGTAAATGGTATTAAACTCTTCCGCGTGACGATTTTGTATTCAGTAGTGAACTTTCTGAATAATTTAAAGAAAATACATCCACTGCACGCTCACGAAAGTGATCCGTTCACCCAGAGTCACATCACATCATTTTAGTATATTAAAAAATTGTTCAAAAATATTATTCGCCAATTGAATTACTCTAAAACAAGCACGCTGTTAGATATCGGTGCAAAATTAATCCCGGAAGCAAAAGCATCAAAAACCACGGGACGAACCCGGGGCACGCGCGGCACAAAGCCACGACACTTACACTGGAATTCATCGGTACAATCAAGCTCATCGCTAGTGTCGTACGGACAGTCTACCCTGCCGTTGCACTTTAACGCCATTGCAATGCAAGGACCGTTCTCGCACCGGAATTTGTTCGGACCGCAGCTAGCTGTAAAGGTTCCGGCGGTGGTCCAGTTCCAAAAATCGATGGACGTTTTCAGAGGGACAAAGACGATAGATCAGAAGACGAATGAATGGTGGGTGTTTTGAGGCCGAGAACAACAAACGAAATCATAAACGATGTGATAGGAAATGAGTAAACGAGGAAAATCGATCGATGGGAATGTCGGAAACGCACGAAATGTTCTTAGAAGAATACGGAGCAAAATGTGAGTAAAAGGATGAAAATGAAGAGGAAACGGAGAAAGAAAAAAAAACAAGACAGAAATGAAGCAACTTACTACAACTCATCTCATCACTGCGATCCTGACAATCGTAGCGACGATTGCAACGTTGGTCGAGTCGGATGCACTGACCACTGTGGCATGTCCATTCGTTGGATCGACAGATCCGCGCTAGAAAATGCCCATTGGCCAATACGGTGTCGATGTTGGACAAAATGAGCAGGATGTGCGTCAAATGATTGGCGATGAAATGGGTTTTTTTTTGCGAGTGAGAGTGGCGGTGTATGAAAAGAAAATGATAATAGAAAATTAAACAAAATGAAAGGAAATCAAATGAAAGCAAAAAATAACGATACAAATATCCTAACAGCCGATTGCAAAATTAGGGAAACATTTTCATACACCAACAATTTTGAACGTCTTTTTTCCTCCCCTGTAAAGCAGAAAGCAACTGTGTCTACCGCGTTAACGATACTTACTGCAATCTTTTTCATCTGATCCGTCCACGCAATCGATACGTTGATCGCAGCGACGAAGTTCATCGATGCACTGGCCAGTCCGGCAACGGAATTCGTTTCTTGCACAAGAACCTGTGAATTTAAAGTACAAAAACAGTTGTGAAAAGCGTCACAGTTAGCAAAGGAATGTTAGGTGGGACGTACAGTTGCGCTCGTCAGATCCATCGGCACAGTCCGGCCGTCCGTTGCACAGTAGATAGTTGGGAATGCACTGACCATCTGCGCAAGTGAATTCATTGGATCGGCAGGCTGGAATGAAAGTGTTCATGAGTACCCAATTGTCGCGATTTTTCATGTGTTTCTACGATTTTGGTGAAAATAAGCAAACGCATGCAATAACAAAACATGACAATAATTTTTTTTTAAATACATGTCTGGAGAATTCTGCACATTTGGTTTCATTTGTTAGAGTACGCATGCTAGAAACGGTTATTGGAGTAGGTATTTTCATAAAACGAATAGCCAAAAATTACATATGTTTACAAAAAATGTGTGTAAGTATAAGTTTCATTGCTACAACATTAAAAGAATAAAGCAAATAAAATGAGAACCGTAAAAATGCAGTCTTTTTTGGCTCCGCATCTAAAACTTTTGTTCCATACTATTGCAAACTGGACATATTCTTAAAGATTCACACATGCATACAAAAAAGAAGGAAAAACTATAACAATAAATGCTAAACAGAGAGAAGCGAGTGAGATAGAGAGCAAAGGGCAGAATAATGAGTAGGTACTATTTATTAACCGAAACAGTTCTGCTCGTCCGAGAAGTCTTTGCAGTCGTAGAAACTGTCACACCGCAGCAAGATGTCAATGCAAGAGTGTCCATCTAAGCACGTGAACTCAGTCTCATTGCAGGTGCCTGCACACGGGTGCATATTAGTTGGTGCATGGTGTTGGTTGGTGCCGGTAGTGGTGGTGTAGGCAGTTGTGCGTGATTAAAAAGATTGGTGGCGGCAATAGGCGTGCACACGTTACAGAGTACACGAGATGGTTTTGCGAGGCGTAAGTTTTTGGTTGTTTAAAGGGTAGATTCGTGGTTGGTGCGCAAAACAATAGCAGATAGAGAGATGGAGAGAAAAACGGGTTAAAGCAGCTCCGCTATACTAGTGGAGTACAGATTCCACGATGCTAATATACTACTTTAGATTTGATTAATCGAACTACTTGATGTATGCACGTATGCAGGGTGTATTTAGATTTAGTGCTGCACGATAGTTAGAGTCTTAGATGAGTAAACTTTTAGCATATGGTTATAGCGCGCAAAAGTACCAAATATACGTACGACAATTCTGCTCATCGTAGCCGTCGGCACAGTCGCTTACTCCATCGCAACGCTGCGAATGACGGAAACAGCTACCATCGGGACACTGAAGCTCCTCGCAACGCTGCATGTGATAGGAGTGGGATTATAGAAGGATTGTTAAAACGGTACTAAAATAAGCAGAAGAACATGAAATTACCTCTAACGGCAACGTCGGACAATCGTGCTCGTCCGATCCGTCCGTACAATCCGCACGACCATCACACCGGCGATCGTCTTCGAAGCATCGTCCATCACAGTAGAATTCATCTTCGCGGCAAGGATCACTGGGCCGTTCTTTTAAGGGAAAGGTGTGATTTGTGAAAAACGATAAAGCAATTGTTTTTATTCTTGGTTCGCATAGTATTTACGATTTGAGATGGATTAATTTTCTGGGTGACAAACAACTGTTTGCATCGACTGTCTTTGTTCTGACATTTATTGATAAATATTTTCAATGTTTCTTTGAGTGCACATAATTGAAAACAAGTAAAAGATTTTGTGGTTAGCAACGCATGGTTTGAACTTAGCTGTTATTGACGATAGAAATAAACTGTAAATTAAAAGCAATATGAACTGTACGGCTACTTCAGTAAACACACGGTGTGCTGCAGAGCAGATCCAACCACGCAAACTTTCCGAACGGTGGCTATATGTTAGGGGTTTGCTTCTGCTACGTATTAATTGTAGTTGCAAAGCACGACTTACCTTCATCATAACAGCCCTCCTCATCGGAGCGATCAGTGCAATCGACTGAACCATCGCAGCGGAAATCCTTGTTTATGCAAAAGCCATTTCTACACTGCCATTCGAACACTTTGCAGTTCGTATTGTTGTCTGCAGATATACACGTGCGCAAGAAGGAAGCAGATGAATACAGCGTGTCATGATGGTAGCAAAAAAGAATGGGAGAATAATTCTAGCGTTTCAGTGCGTCGTGTTAGAGAGAATTCAACTAGAGCAATGTCATTGATAGCAATGCTTGAACAGTTAAAGCTTGTACTACATTTTACCTACTTTATTACCAGGACACACCAGGGATATTGTGGGCTACGGATATTGGATATTAGTACGCTACACGCAATTGAAAATCCGTTAGTAGAACACGTAATGCAAAACATAGAAAGTAATCCCCTTTTAATAGACACTTACTACACTCAAGCTCGTCACTACCGTCGCTACAGTGTGGCTCCCCGTCACAGATGTGCACCGACAAAATGCATTGCTTGTTCTTGCAACTATTAAATTGCGTGCAGGTGTGAACGATTGATTGTACAAATGATACGGGATGCAGACACATATATACAGGCACACATATATATATACACGTGGTGAATGGTGATCGACGCGAATCGTAGAACGAATACCAGGGAAATTGAGAAAAGAGTTGGGAAGAGAAAAGAACAGAATGGTCAGCAATTATGTACACCGGTTTGCTTAGGATGGAGGCTAGCCACCGGTATCCTCTCGATCCGATCGTGCCTATATCGCAAGGCATTCGTCTGTGGGAGGCTTCTTGCGGTTAAAGGTAACCGGCACTGTCTCCAGTTAAAAGCAGGTCACTTACTGGAACGCATCACCATAGCAAATGGCACAGTTTCGCTCATCGCTGCCATCCGAACAATCGGGAACGCCGTTACAGTAGGCCTGCATCTCGTAACATTGGCCATCGCACGAGAACTCGTTCGAGCTACAGGGATCTATGATTATATACAGAATGTGTTGTAATTGTGTTGTTGGAGGACATTCATAAGCTCATAGATTGATCAGTTTGGAAATTTTTGCATTACTTTGCAATTACCGACAACCGTGCCGCTTACACTTTGGTATTTGCTTAGTGTTTTTATAAAGCAAAAAGTTATTATTTGTATTAGTATTTGTATTTAATTAAAATGAAGTTTTTAGGAGTTCTCCAATTTGTAACTGAGCAGAATGGTGTGTTGTTTTAGTAGAATCAATTAACCATAAGCAAGCCAGAAGGTGTTTGATTAGCTTACATTAAAGCTCAACGATACCGTAAGGCACAAACCTGCACGTGAGTTGTATTAGAGCATTTATAATACTAATGAGTGCTATTAAAGTAATTAAAACATCAGCTGAAGTTCAGTGTTCGATGTTCGATGATGAGCATTTCCATTTCAATAAAATCCGATTAAGGTATGGTCTGAGTTTTACGAAAAGCTGCAAAGTTGTTTGCTGTGTTGGCATGCAGTTGATGAGAAAGTTGAAGGTAACGTAAGAAAGTCGAAAGTAGAGTAGGTAACCTTTGGCATTAAATTGTTAAACCTAACCATTGAACAGATGCACTAAGATACCGGAAAACAACCCATATACAAAACAACCGAGCTCTATTCATACCAATCAACAAATCACCCGTTACAGTGAGGCATACGCAAATTAATGAACTATCCCTCAAACCCCTTTAGTGGTGTAGAGGACGAAGGAAGTTACTGCAGTGTAATGAAAGTGAAGGGTGGGGAAAACATTCTTCTATACCCGAATTGCAGCCAGTCTCGTCGGATTCATCGTGGCAGTCTACAATGCCATTGCAGTGTTTGTAATCCGCAATACAAATGCCGTCGTTACATTCAAACTGGCCTTGGCCACAGCGAGTCAGTGATTTGATGGGTGGGTTGTTGTCTACGAGAAAATGCGAGGTGTGATGAGAATTGTTGGCAGGAGAAAGATTTGTTGAATTACGCAGAATGATTTTGAGCCTTGTTTTGTTGCATTATTTCTTCGGAAGACAACTACTAAATCTGAAGAATACTAAATCACAGTACAGTGTAGCCGAGATAATAGCCATGTGGATTTCAAATTTTACACTCTAATCGTGTTTTGTCGTGTATCGCAACATATGGAGAGGTTTGTAAACAATCTTGTACATTGGGTTTGGTTAAAGTGGTTTTCATACTCAATGATTGGAAGGACGCATCGAATACAAGCACACTTGCGGACAGCTACAGCGCACACAACGTTCACGTATAAGCCAATTAACAATACATATGACATAACAATATGGCACGACGAAGATGACAGGGAACATTCAAATTTGGGCACAAACAATAAAATTCGTGTACAAACAGACACAGGGGAAAGGAAATGTGACACACAACGTCATGGATGGATGGGAGCGTTTAGACTTCTTGATGCGCATTGCACTTGAAAGGGTCAGTTTTTAGCCCATCGAATTGGCTGTTACTCGATGTCGCTATTCGACGGCATCATCCCCTGGCCCATACTTACCACAGTCCATTTCATCCGTTCCGTCTTCGCAATCTTTCCGATCATCACACACGAGCGCTTTGGACACGCAGCCCCCGTCGTAGCAAGTGAACTGATGCGACGAAGATAATTTCGTAAAACAAAAAAAAATTATATTAAATTAAAAAAAAACAAACAAAATGAAACAACAAGAATCAACATAAAAATCTCGAAGTGTAAAATTCGATCAAAAACTGTTTTACCTCGTCTGGCATACAGGTATAATCGCCACAGACTGAGTCGGTTTCGTCGGAATTATCACCACAATCGTCAATATCATTGCACATGTAGTCCTTCGGGATGCAATTCCCATTATTGCAATGGAACTCATGTTCACTGCATCGACCTGGGATGTGAAAAATGGCGAAAAACAAAGGAAAAACGAAGATAACGAATGAACTAAAGCATGTACATAATAATTGACTATACTGAAAAGAAAATTAAATCCATTTGGAGTTATCTTTCTCCGCTCAATGACGATTTCAACCAACACTGCAGGAACTACTTTGCAGAAAGTAGGCGATTTGATTGAGTCCCCTGTGGGCTGTAAACATACTTGTAAAGTTACATCCCCGCTCATCCGAGCGGTCATTGCAATGGTTAACGCGATCGCAACGCTGGTACATTGGGATGCAGAATCCGTTGTCACATCGGAACTCGTGCGCGGTGCAGTCTGCGGCGTTTCGTTGAAGCGGATTGGCAGTTGAAGCGTGTTTCGTGCAAGCATCGATGCACCAGGCGTTTCGTTTTTGTTGGTGGAGGTGGTTTGCGTCGGGTGATGAATTTGCGTAACAAATCATGCGAGCATGCAAATAAATAGTTAGCAGTTTACCAGTGGAAGAAAACCGGGGGAATGGGAAGAAACAATGCAACGCACTGATTAGTGGCGACGTCGCTAAACGATTAATGAGGGATAATGAGGGATAAGGTTCCAAATTCCGACACCTGTATTGGATCTAGTCCAATCTAGAGTAGCCGAGTAAGAAACGAGTGTTAATGAGAATCAAGCGGACGAGTGTATTAGTCACGTAAGACAAACGAAAAATTTCACATTGGAGGAAATTTGATGAATTTATTGTTAGAATTTATATTCTTTACTGATTAAATGAGATTTATGTTATGTTTGTTATGATAAATTTTGATATATTTGTTTCTTCTATGATGGTATTGTAAAAAATCGTAGATATAGTAATTTCAGGGTTATTAGTTATTGAGAAATCATCCATTCCGAAGGTTGGATCCGAGGTTTAGTTCCAAAGGATTATCAAATTTAACAATGAATGTAAAGTTTTACTTAGGATTGTTTTATACAAAATAATCTTTGATAATTTTGGTTTTTGTCTCATAGTTGTTTCAAACTTTCATAACTTATAAAAACCTATTGTTAGAAAAAGAAGGTAGGGTAAATTTACTGCATCTTAGAAAAAACTCAATTAAAAAAAGTCCTCAACCTTTGCTAGTAGTCCTCAATGATTTCCTGGTGGGTAAAAGTAACACTCCAAATCATTTATAACCAAATTCCCGGAGAAAGCTTTGATAAATTGTTGCTGTCTTTCTCCTTTTGTCGTTGAAGCAAGTCAAAGCATGGAAAGCTAAGGCATTTTAGCACAATGTTTAGAAAAACTTTTCCAATAAAACAAACTCTTATGATTACAATACATAAAAATATTCGCATACTTCCTTATAAAATCTAACCCTGCACCATGATGTAAGTAAACCAATCTCAAATCATACTCAATCAAAGAAAGCAAGTAAGTAACTCGAACGTTTTTCATCAATGTATTTCACACATAAAACACAAAACACACACACGCATACACACAGGGGAAACGACACAAGACAGGAGAACGAACGCTTCTTGCGCCAGGGACACAAACAGGGATGGCAGCAGTTGGGATGGGAGTGTGTGGGCCGGAGGTGAGGGAGCGATCTGGATGCACTTACCACAGACCTGCTCATCGGTTCTGTCCAAGCAGTCGTATACCTTATCGCACCGCTTCTCTATCGGTATGCATCTTTTATCCCATCGACACTGAAACTCGTAGATCGAGCACTTGTCCCGTTGGGCTAAAACAAGGGTGTTTCGTTTCGGGTACATTAGTGAGTGGAAGTGCGTTCGAAAAAAAGGGCCAAAGGTCGTAGTGCGGTCCATGTCTTTTGTGTGTGGAGTTTTTCGAAGAAATAAAAGGTGCGCAAAATGCGCAAATTCTTTTGGGTGGGAAATAGTACAACTCATACTTGAAGTAAAAGTGCACGAAATGCACTGGACTGGCAAAGGTGGGGGTTTGGTTTCTATTTAAAGAATATTTGTACGAATAATAATAAAAAAAACAGTTGCACAAAACAGACGTGACGGTAAAGAAGAAGACAGCCGCCCATGGTAAAATCAGGAAACTCATTAAACAAACGCGTATCAAAACGTCGCATTTCAATCAACTCTCTGGCAGCGCGGATCATCAATCGCACGTTTTCGTCGATAGAGTCGCAATGTCACGCACCTGCGAAAAACCTATTAGCTTTCGAAACACGAAAGTCAATTAATATTTTTCCTTCCCAGCTGCGAATGGTTGCATGTTTTTTTGGGAAGTGCAAATTTAAATCAGGAAGGAAAGAGGAAGGAATACAAATCATTGATCGGGAGGGACACAACATCAAGCTCGCCAGGGGAAAACACAGCGCAAGCTCTCTAAAGCGTGTATCGCGTGGAAAACAAATCAAAACATTTTGAATCCCTAACCCGAAGGACTTAAAATCGTGCAATTCAATCATGCAACGCGCCAGTCCCCTTCATCCCGCTCCCCGGGGCTACTGCTAGCATTAAGTATTGATCGAAGCAAAGTGAAAGCGAATAAGACGCGGGGCGCGGTAGGAGAGGTGAGATAGGGACAACCAGTGTCTGGACATGGTACCGTGAGTATCGCCATTATAACTGACACCACGTGAAGTCCTCTGTTTGATAGCGGCAAATGCTGGGAGACGCTGCAAAGGGACGAGTTGTTTGGGCGCTCTGGGTGTATATATGTGTGTGTGTGGTTATACTGCCTACGAGTCGGATCACTTTACCTGTTGTTCTGCTTACCAGCACCGGTCACTACTTTAACAGCAAATAGCATGCATACAAAAAGGGATACAAATCAAATGACACACTACGTGGTGGAGTAGCAAGAAAAGCAGACGGAGAGGGAGAGAGAACGTGCAGCATTTTTCTCGTCCGAAGGGCATGCTAGCGAGTAACGTACGTGCAAGCGTGGTTAATGCAATGCTAATGATAGTACATCCCACAGGCAATCCGTGCCCATCCTTTCCCACCCACAACCAGCTACTACCGCAAACCGTACTTCTACTGTACTTCTACTACCAGCAACACTCTCCCCGGCGCTCGTTCTACCCGATGCTTACTGGGACAGTTGCGTTCGTCGGAAATGTCGTCCGGACAGTCGATGTTGCCGTCACACTTTTGCTCCAGCGGAATACACTGCCCATAATCACACTGCCAGGTGTTTCTCGGGCAGGCTGTGACCGAGATGTAACCGGGCGGACGCCATAATTCAGGTAGGCATGTGGAGAACGTTTATAAACAGACACGCGAGAAATTTAGAACCAAATTTTTACGCGAGGAAACTCCTCGAGGAAACTCAACAAAAAACGCGAACAGGAAACGAAAAGTTAAGCGTCAAGCAAAACAGACACCTACGACACTCATCCTCATCAGCGTGATCCCGAGGACAGTCGACCTTGCCGTCGCAACGACCGAGTATCGATACGCACGACCGGTCCCCGCAGGTGAACTTGCCTAACGGACAGAAGGTGGCTTTTTCGCCCTTTCCTTGGTAGCAATCCCGACCCGGTTTTGTGTGTGTCGGTTAGCAGGGCAGCATGCGAAAAATAGGGAGGGAAAGGTTAGCAGACGTTATGTTGTGTGAGTATGTGTTTTTGGTCATGGTTGTTGTCGATTAACGGATGTCTTAAGCACAGCGTCTTCAGCCCCTCAGCAGCAACAATTATGCTCTAGAGAGGAGACGATTCTTAGGTCTCGTATGTCCCAGGGAAGGATACAACCCTGAAAGAGTGCAGTGTGGGGAAAACGAAATCGTTACATTAGCGCCTACCTTCGCATATTTCATCCTCGCCATCCGAACAGTCCCGATTGCCGTCACAAACGGCTTCCTTCTGGATGCAGGTATTATCCGATCGGCACAGGAACTCGCGCGATTCATCACACTCAACAATTCCTAGTTTTGTGGTCGAGCAGTAGCAGAACACGATTGAAATTAGTAGATTGTTTTGTAGCCAGAAAAAAAACTGACCACGGACACTTACCACAGTCCTGTTCGTCTTCGCCTCGTGAACAGTCCGCCACACCGTCACACTGTCTGTCCTGATCGATGCATCGACCATCATCGCAAGTGAACTCGTTGGAAGTGCATTCTGAAATAATAAGGTACGGAACAAAACCACAAAGAACAGTTCAGTTAAAGCAAATCCAATGAAATGGTAGACAATGTTTCCGCCAAGTGGAAAATAAGAACAACAACGATTGCTTGGTTGTTCTCTAGCCCGTTTGCTACGTGCCCCGTGTGTCGTGCCAGTCTTTAGATAGCTTATGGATATGATATGGTTTTACCGTTCGCTCGTAGTTCGCTCCCCAAACGGAACGTTTACGGTCAGCGCCGGAAAGCTACAATCAACACCAGCGCAAGCATAACCGATTATACATTCAGCTCCCGGCGTAACCCCGGACACACAGCACACTAAAGAGGGTTGATTTTTCGAGCTGATTCTTATTGTGTTTTTGTTTTTGCTCAATTTAGACCCGCTTCCGTTTGGCATGAGCGAGTAGAAAGGGAGGATTTTCCGAGGATTATGAGTGTAGAATAGTAATAGGAATAGAAGATGGTCGACTGTAAAGTGTTGGCACTTGGTTAGACCACTTTTGGTGAGTGGTTTACATGGTGGGAAGTAAAAAGGATTCATTTTGCACATGTTTTCGAATAATATGCTATATCTATTGAGCTGTGACTCAATTGTAGCTGATCATTTATGTACTGTATGCTTCTTTAACAGTCGCCAACGTTTTGTAACATACTATTTAGAAGGAACATATTTACTAAAAACATTGCACATGATTAAGGTTACTTTGTACATCTAGCAAAGGAAAGCAAAGGAACCGAAGTAAATTACATCATCATGAGCCGGTGCTGTTGCATTTCAATGAAGGGTTCCACCCCTGACCCAATATTTCATGAAGGACAAGTTCACGCAATGCTACAACATGCTAATTGTTGCTAATTGAAGCTTCGATGCTTATCAATGCGATTGCCACAATCGCAGATGAGTGCACTAAATTGGCACTGAACACCATTGAGGTGGCTGTACAAAGAATATAGTAAATGGTGCACATGGTTCACAAGATGTATGCAAAATTGAAGCAGCTTGTGAGGAATTTAAAAATTTTAGATCATTGAGGGTGTTCGAATTGATGGCATTAATTCTAGTGAAACTCTCCTCAGATGGCGATATGCATAGGGATGACCTTAACATTATAGATTGAAGACGATAGCCAAGACATTGATGAGCTGTGATGTATAACTGACTTCAATACAGGATTTGAACTGATGCTTTGTCATATGCTTATATTAATAACTGAGAAAATAGTCAACTTGATTAGCTCCAATAAAGTGCCTTAGGCATAGACATTTCCCTTAGCAAACGCTATAACAATAGCTTTCTAGAGAAACATTAATAAATGTACAGTATGGATTGCTGAGCGAAATGATGAGCGTACATCATGATTCGCTAATTGCATGAGTTATTGAAACAGATAGATTTTTTTACAGCAGTAGGTGTATTTTGTGCAATTAATAACACTGCTATCCAAGATTAGTGAATTGAAGGTACCAGCTTCTATCATTTCCAACAATTGCGCTTCACTATCACTGCATCACCAAAGAACTAGATCATCAAATATGATTTAATACATCAACTTTAAAACAGACTGGCTCTACTAAACTCGTATAAAACTAGATTAACCCAAATATACTCGTGACGATGCTCGACAGCATCCGATTAAATGACAGTTACTTGACAAGCGGCCACAAGGACACTGGTGTCACCATGGGTAGTAGGAGTTGGGCAGATAAAGTGTTTCTGGTAAAAACAAAAACAACATAAACAAGCGAATGACCAAACGATGGGCGATGGGGTGCTCTGCTTCTTCTCCCCTTCAACTCCCACACATGCTATGGAGTGGTGAATACACACACTTTTCGCGTCAAGTGCACGGTTCCACTTTGGGAGCAATTCGATCCCGATTCGAGCAGGATTGTTTGTCGCTTCCAGTGGCGCTGCAGAAGTGGAAGTTGGTTTGTTGCTGCTCATCTGCCTTAGCCGGTTGTGTTACCATTGATATCTGATCCACGCATTATTTTTCACTCTTCGGTTCGATGTGCAGCTTTTTTCTGCTCTTCGTTGAAGCTAAATGGAGTACCTGCGTACATCATGTACCTATAGTTCCTGCGAATGCTCGATTTACTATATTGTGCAGCATTGGCCGTGGGAGTCGGATCGCAGAGTGGGAAAAAATTTGGACAAAAATTCCATCTACAGCAGCACCGTGGAATCGCTTCAGCTCAAACTTCATTTCAACTCGATCCGTGAACTTTTTTTTTCGCAGAAGGGATTTTTACTCCGATTTTCGGCTGTAGAAGTCATCCAGAATATTCTAAAATCCCCTTTCCTTCATCGCTCACAAAGCAGCGGTGCTGGAGCAGCTATAGTACCGATCGACCAAAACCCGCTCGTACCAGGAATAGCACGATATGGAGCATTGTAGTATACTTTCTAGCATGATGGAGGAAACCCTTGCAACGATACATCGAGAAGGAGCGCAGCAACCGTGTCTTCAAATTTCGAACCACGGGTACCGGTTGCTGGTCGGACGGAATCGGACACCAGGTGAAAAGTTGTTTTGCCCGCTGCACGGAGCAGGTTTCGGGTTTAGCTGCATCGTAAAACATCGCCAGCATCAGCCCGGTAGCATTCGACACGGTCGGATCGACATACGGGGGTAAGTTTAAAGCTAGGCATGTTGGAAGAAATGCAATGTACATCACCAAAGAGCATGCTCCTGGATGAAGCACAAATCGTTCGGTCAAAGAACCTTTGATTCCCAGCATAGAATGCAGACATCGAGGCGATCCTTCCCGTGGCGAGCATGGGAGCAATATCGTATTAAAATGCAGTTAATGTTTGATAGCAAGCAAGTCTTTTATTATTTTTCATCGATAGCGAAACGTAATAATTGGCGTACTGTGTGCGGAACAGCCGGGTCAGGAGGGTATGATGCAATCGACTCGCATCCACCTGTTGTGCTGTATTACGTCCACATTGTTTTGCCCCGTAACATGACCTTCGGTTGTGCTGAGCGTCGACGTCTACCGGGGATTTTCCATGAAAAGTTTAGCCTTCTTCACATCCGTCATGTAGATTGCAAAACCTCCACACCCGAGCCGTCCAGGCGGTGTTGGCATCATCCAGCAGCCGAATTTCAGGCTCGTATCCCATTTCACGAGGAGCGAAAGGCAACTTGCATCGACAGCCGTATATCCGTATGTGTTGGGAGCTTTTACGGGAGCTCGGGTGCACTCAGAATGTTTGGAAGGTGCTCTCCAGTTCCACTCCGAACCGGCAATTCGTCGTGCCGTGCCGTAAGAATTAGATAAATACAGACGAAAGAGCAACACTACAGACGATGTAATTCAATCAAACCATAAACAACGACACACAAAAAAACAGAATAGATTCGCCAACACGCGGGATGTTAGTTTAGGGTTTTTTGTGTGGTATTGTACGCCTTCGTTGCTGGCTGCTTATGTACATCCCCTGTGTTACACGGGATCCTGCTTGCCAGCCGGTTGGTAGAACCATGCTAAAATGTAATGGCAGTTTGCAAACACGCTCGGGAGTAATGTGATACTGTTCGTGTTGACGAACAAATTGGCGTTACGCTCTAAACTTTTGATCAATTAGAGAGGGTTCCAACACGGAGATTTATGTTACGCTCGTGGGATGTGTTATAGTACTGTGCAATGCATAATAATAATGTGAGAGTACTGCATTATTATGTCCGAGAAATGTAAAACAGAATGGATAAAAGTAGTTGACCACTGATGTAAGAGAAATGTTTACCACTAATGTGAACCAAATAGAGCATAAGCAGAAACCATATCCATTAGCAGTGAGGAAATTAAACAGGATATTGAAAAAGAAAGTTGGATCCATTGTTGTCGAACCACACATGGAGCTAATTTGTTTCGGTACCGTATTGCAACAAATGCATTGTGTCAACAACACGATCAATTGCTGTTTCTCATTAAGTTAACTGAAACGTGAGGATATTGTTTATTATTAAAATCCTATTTTTCTATTCGATTGTTATGCAAACCGGGTTGTTTTATTAAAACATATGGTTGTTTGAAGGTGAATACACATTCTTTAATTAAAAATGCAAGATTTCTGATAAGAACTGTACATTTTTTCCGAGACTGCACACAAACATACATGCATTCATTTCAGCTTTCTTCCATCAGTATCATGACGCACGTTAGGCAGAATATTAATATCATCATTTCAAACAGTGCTCAACGATCAAGCACACTTTTCTTACGGTGCTCATTTCTTGTCTTGATTGATTGACTTAAAATATCGCTTACCCTAGCCACGCCGAACCGTTTGATGCTTTCGATAGGGTTCGATTAGAATCGGGCTGATTGTTATTCATCGCCTCAAGTGCAAACAAACTCGCGCTCTCGGGAACCGTCTCGAGAGTAGCTTTGCGTAGCCTTTACTTAACCTCGGTGTGGAGACTTAAATGCGTCACTTTGATTTTTTCCGACTCATCATCTTTCACCGTGACGGTGCGACAGCATCGATTTATGCTATCGCTAAAGGCAAACATTCCTGGACGCACTTTGAAGCGCATGGGTGGCTCACGTCCTCGTGCTAAATGTGTACCCCCGGCAAAAATCGTGTGTGGCTTTGAGGGACGAAGGGAAGGTGCGAAGTATATACAAAAAAAAACCGTTGAAAAAGCAGATTCCTTCTGATGGTGACGAAAGTGCACGTTATAGCATGGAATAATTATCGCATTTGCTCGACCATGCTTTCATCTAGTTTCTTGTCGAGCAACTGTGTGTGTGTGTTGTGAGTGAATTGTTGGTTGAATAAGAAGAAGAGAGAGAAAGAGACAGACAGAGAGAGAGAGAGAGGGACAGAGCATCAAACTTTGCTGACATTTGCATATCTGTCCGATGGAGTGCATCCACCTTCTACTACTCGTAGGCAGAGAATGATTCGCCGTTGAAGAAGATAGCACAAGGTTGGACAGTTAAGTTGTTGGACGAACGGTTTTTTCTACAATGAAAGTGTTTGAATTAAACAAAAGTCCTGGGAAATACGATTTTTTTTTTTGAAAAAAAATTATGATAAAATGTTTCAATGTTATTGCTAACTGACAGTTAATTTATACCAGTATTAACAATACTATTAACAATACTAGACAACGTTTATAATCTTATTTATTAAATACAACTTTGTTCGGTCTGTTGAAACATAACTCAATCAAAAGTATGTTCTGTCGAATTAGAAAACATCAAGCAATTTATTCCTATTTAATTCTAATCATTTTACAACGCGATCGAAATACCCGCTCAATCAATTGGTCTGCAAGTGAAGTAGTAGAAACGCTCCGTTCTCCGTAGGCACAGATTTATGAATATTTGTCGTCTAAATTCATCCCACCATTCGATTGCAACTCTAACGAGCGACGCGCACAAACATTTCATAGAAGGGACAACAAAAAACCTTTGCTAGTAGTTTCTGGATGAGGGGAAGCAACAAAAAAGAGCTCCTTTATTCGTTAAGTGCTTTCACGGCGGCAGCTTAAATGTCTACATTTATAAATCACATTACCGCTCCACATTACTCCAACGGTGGATCATTTTTGAGGTTAAAGGTGAACATAAGTGAGGGTCTCATTTTTATGCCGTTCCCAGTAGTATCAAAAGAAGCGAAAGAAAGGAGAAAGAGAGAGAGAGAAAACGGGCAATATGTTATGTCCTAACGTAAGGTCTCCTATCCATGATTTGCGTGCGTCCATCGAGCATCAAGGATAGTAATGAGCAGCGGTAGTATCGATGTCAGTACGGTACGAGCAAACACGACATGGATCAGGGCCGCTATCACACAAAACGGTCGCTAGGATGGAAACGATGGCAACGCTCGATAACGTGACTGTAAACAATTTTAGAGAATATCAAATACATTTGTTTATAGACGGGCTAAATGCAAATCATAAAGGAGATTCGTTTGACGGTCCTCGGCTGTCGATTCGGCCGTATTCCACATTAGTAAATCGACCATCCATTAATCGAGCCACGATTATGTACATCCGGTGGCCGCGGGTGGAGTGTGTCTTCAATAGGCAAAGCTAAAGCTGCCACAAATCAACGGGACGAGTGGGAAGGATTATGAGCGTCTGCTCGGTAGGCCTTACTCGGGCTCGGAAAAATATTAGATTTTTTTGGTAGGAATGATTCGCCTACGATGATGTTGCCAGGATAAAGGGATAAAGGGGAAACCGACACGACGGCATGTTTACTATTCCGTGTCGTAATGGTGACCGCATTCCCGGTCTAGACACCGGTGAGTCCTTGTCGGTGGGGTTTATTTTAATGAGTTGGTAGGAAAAACAGAGAGACAAAATGGGATTTAAAGCAATCGTAATCAAAGCGAGGGTTTTTTGTTTGTAATACTTGCAACAAAACATGATTCGGATCAAACTCAGGTTATGTGTTGCCAAAATAAACGAAACGTTCCAATCATCGTTTAGTCCAATTGGATCAAACTAGACTCCCACTAGGGATAAACTCCCACTTGTATAGAGAGGGAAAGTAATTAGATAAAGTTGTATATTGTTGTTTTTTTTTATCTTTCTTAGCAGCATGGATAACAAACGAATGTATCCAGCACACTTGTCTCGTCGCTGCAGATGCATTCCGTTTAGTGGAGCCGTAGAATAAATATTAGATCATTGTTGTTGGATGCACGGAACTTCTTCACGATACTTCTCCCGGTGGATGGCGGGACACTCAGGCTCAGACTCAACATACCCAATCTACAGATTTCTTTTGCCCGTTCAACTGAGTCTGAAGCATAATGGGACATAGAACTGCATTTTCTATTAAATACGTGACCGAGTTTAGTCCACCGATCGTCGCCTTCGGTGGCACCCTCCGCGCAACAGAAAAAGAATTGAGAACTAAAGCCGAAAGCATGCTGCGCTCTGCAGTACACCGGGCAGGGTAACAGTGTCAGTAAGACAGGTTGTCCATTATTTCCCCCAGCTGCCGAAGGGTGGTGAGCGTCATTTGTATCACCTTCATCATCACCATCATCCACTCCCTGTTGAGTAGTTTATCTCGTTTTTTTTCCTCTTCTGTCCCCCGATGGTTCTGTCTGGTGTGTTAATTCTCTTTCACTCACACATTTTGTCATCCTGAGCAGGACCGCTAAACGTGAGAAGAGTCTTTTTGTTGGAAAATTGATTCACACCAAGTTGTTCGTAGATATTGCTTTAAACATTTCGGGAATCATTTCTAGTAAATCATGGATGGATGAGCTTGGAACACAAGATTGTTAAAAATGTTGCTTAATTATTTGCATGAATTCTAAAACCTGCCCACTTCACATTGAAGAAGGTCAATTCAATATGTTCCGTTTATTTTTTGATGGACTATCCACATCATTTTAGAAGCTAATGGGTTGTTGCTGGAAATACACCAATCATTTAACTACAAATTAACTCATTTCTTCTGGAAAAACATCCGTTTTCTGGCAGTCGCAAGAGGGACGGAAGCAAATTCTCAGTAATTTGATACATTATTTAGACTCAATTCGTTAAGATTTGTTTATAATCATTATTCAGCGCAACCCTTCCATCTGTTCTAGAGAAAGGCAAATGAAACATACCCGAAGACAGAAGATTTAAACAAAACCAAGAGGGAAAGTGAGTTGAGAAATCAAAACAAAGCTACCTTTTTCCTCTTTTCTTTTCGTAGGCACAGCGAAATGAAAGATAAATGCTCATTAGGGGATTTGTGTGACGAAAAAATGACGCAAACATTGTGTTAAAAATAAAGGTAGCTTTTGTCACATTAACTCTTGCTCAAGAGAGACAAATATTCCATTTGAAAGAGGGTTGAATTAGATGTTCAACAGCTCAAAGGCAAATCATTTCTTGCGAAAAACGTCTATGCAAGTGTGATTCTGGAACATATTAAAATGGAAATTAAAACCAATCCATCATTTATTTAGGAAATCAACTCTCAATTCTTGGCATTTCGTCTTGCATCACACCGAAAGATAGTGCCATCAGATCTGTACTAATGAAGAATTATTAACCCAACTGCATTACCAATGTCCGGCGTAAGCCGCTGATGGGTCGGTAACTTTTGTGGGTGTCAATACGGAATCCATTAGCGGTTTTGACCAACTTTCCAACCGCAGAAATGATGCTGATATTTTCCATCTCCAAGTCCTCATTGGGTGCTCACGTTTCAACTTTTTCCAATCTTTTCCTACGTCCACACCTGTCATCGGCATGTGCCCCGGCGGTTCACTTCCATCCCACTGCAGCTGAAGTTTCCTTTGAGCGATGAGAAGTTCGAAATTAGATCACGCTGCACATTTTATCCTCCTGCTCCCCGAACCACACGGCACAGCAAAAAGCAATCCCATCAACCCATGCTACTACTCCGGCGCTCGCTCCCCCCTCGGTCAACAGAACGGAACCGAATAGTGGGTTGAGTCGAAAATCTCCAGAATGCCGCGGGTGTGTAGTAGCGCCGCGCACGTATGAAGGAAAGAATGCTGCTCCCACCCACCGATGCCAACAAGTCCGTGTGAAAATAAATATTTTTCCACGTTCCACCCGACCACCCGATGGATGGAAACAACGAAAAATACCATCGGATCCAAATAGCGGTGATGAAGACGTTGATGACTGTGTCGTTGGATGGCGCGCGCGAAAGTTAATCATTTGTGTGAGAGGCGGTTGTTCTCCCTTCACGGTTGCGCTCACACTCACGAGCTTCAGCGACTGTAGGGGGCGCATCCTCGTATGGGATGTGACAAGGGGAAAGTGCATCCTACCGCACCGATTGTTGCTGCTGCTCTCGCGTTTCGGGTTTCAAAGACCGCCGAAACTGAAATAGAAAAATGTCAATTAGCTCCAAAATGCTAGGACCGAAGCATTGGTCCATGCATTCGCGGTGGAATTCAAATGTGTTCGCGCTGTGTCCATAAATGTGTCTGTGTGTCTCCATTCCTTCTCTTTTTCCATTCACTCTGTACCCCCTAATCGAACGTTATGCGCTGTATTCATGTTGGCGCCGTCAGTGATGAGATTGGGTTGAACGAGTAAACGAACAAGGAAAAAAGAACACAGAAGAAGAAATATGTTACAACACTAGAACAACAAATCTCTCTCTCTCCCGCTCCCGGTCATACACGATTTTAATGAAATGCGACAAATGGCGCGTTGAATCGGTATCGTTAGGTCATCAAATTGGCCGAACACACCGCGCGACACCGCACGTATGGAACATCCCTTTCCTTCTTCAAGTTCTTAGAGCATGTAAAATGACACACGAAAAAGAAACAACGACGCTCACAAATTCACAACCAACGGGGCAAATCCGCGGGGCGGAAAACAAATCGATCGGGAAGTCCAAAATCCATGTAACGAAAGTGTCGTTTCGGAACGCTCGTAAATGCAATACAGTGTCAGGGGGACACCAGGCATTGCCAGGAGTTAATCCGGTGTGTACAGGCAAGAAAAACAATTGTGTGTTGTGTCCGTGCTCTACAGTGTCGAGATATTTTGACAGCTAGCGCCGTGCGTCGAGTGCAACGTGTGCGTGGAACTGGCTGCCGTGTGTGGCGCGGAACTGGACCACGCCGCGGTATTGTGCACGTGCTAGATTCGCTTGTGAGGCGCGTTGTGTGCGTCACCGAGGGGAATAGAACTCCCGTGAGCTGCTCGCCCATACCAAACGGCAAAAAATGGGCAATTTTTTCCCCCGTGCAACTTTCCTGGTGTGGCACTGGGCGAGGAAAAGGAAAGAGATTTAATAAAAACGTGGCACATTTTTAATTGAATACGGCGTTTGGGGGCTTTATTGTGCCCGTCTCAGTGTGACGCGAGTCTGTTTAATCGTGGGGTGGCTGTGTTTCATCGGAAAAGATGGTTTCTTTTGATACCACCGAGAGCAAACACCAGGTGTGGCACACCAATGAGTGTCACTAGCTGGGATCGGTTTGTTTTTTTTCCACTATCGCCTGTTGCATTGTTGTGCAGAGTCAGTCAGGCACGCAACGAACGCTGTCATAATGAATGGCTTAATGCTAGTTTTGTTTACATTTGCAATTATCTTGAACGGCAGAACAAATCATTTAAACAAAACAATCACGACCAAAAACTGTGCTGTGGTTTGAGGAACATTGATTGATTGTTGGCTCATGTTCCGGCAACCTGCCCGGCGATAGAATTGCATTGAATTATTCATTCTGCGTGTACGCTGAGTGCACACGGCAGGTTGAGCCTTTTTGCCGAGACTTCGCTCTGGGGCGAGAGTTACACGGGCATACTGCATCCAAAAATAGGATGCAATTGAAGGGAACTGCACCAGTGCACCGTTTCGGCGATGCACGTTGGCCGCCCAGTGATGTCACGCTGCGTTTGCAGAGAAGGTGTTGAGATTAGTGCAATAAAAATTGAACACAACCAGCTGGCAGATGTTGGCAGGTTGTTGGCGCTCCGGAAAGCGTGTGCACGTGTGCACACACAATCGAATGGAGGTGGATGGAGTCCCTAAAATAGCTCTGACAAAGCTACCGGGTGTACTCGGCAGAATGTATTTCCGTCATGGGCAGTAACAACGAACACTACATAGTTTTTGGTTTAACTAAGCGGTTCATTTGATGGAACAGTGTAGGCGCCTTTTAATTTTCTTCTTTGTCAGCAAAACAACAGACGTAGAATTGATGGGAAATATTGTACAGGAAAACATGTTTTGTATGGACAAGTCAAATTTAAAGCACTGTGAAGATCATTAACGATTTATAGAATTGTGCAGATCAAAGTTGTTTCTTGAACTACCTGTTGTAATTGATTTTATTCAGTTTTTTGCTAGACATTTTAAGCGTCAATAACACAATTCATTTTTTGTCTTTCAAGCAAACACGCAAAATTAGTTTGGGGAAAAAAGTACGCATTCTTCATAACAAACATGTTTGCCGTCTCACAACGCTGTAAACATAAGTAAAGGGCTGGTTATGTGTATTTTCTAAAAAGTGTGGCGAAGCGCAACCATTGTACTCATAGGTGCAGTAAGGTGCGCCTGAAAACTATTCTTATTTTGTATATAAACCTCTTCTTTGACATCGCTATTGCGCATTAATGATGAATTCGCCATGCCCTTTTTTAATTCACTGCTATCTGTGATTTTTTTAACCCATGAAAGAAAAACAAAGGAAATTAATTCTCGTACGGTATTTCACGAGCAAGTGCATCAGTCAGGCAGATTTGACTTTCTTGGTATTTTAAGTAAGTTATGCCTAGTTGTGCGATGTAGTATAATTTGTTATGTCTAATTTAAGTTAGACACTGTTTTATTTTTGATAATTGCACAAAACTATCGTGATTGTCAAAAGTTACCTTTTTTATTCTGTATAAAAGTAGGAACAAGTAAAAGTAATCAGGATTGTTTGAAAGTATTTTTCGACATATTTTTTGCTTCTTTCTCTAGACAAAAAAACATGATGATTATATTTTAAAGCCAAGCATACAGTATTTCTGTCCCAATTAATTAGAGTTATTTGTTCGTTTTATTTCATTTAAAGTGGATATTTTTTTAAATTTAATGTTTCGATATTATTTAAATTATGTTTGTGATCATTTTCCATGGTGTTCAATAAATAGTCTTACCTTGTCCACTAGCGCGTTCTATGCTAACTACGAGAAGAACTGCCAGCCATAAGGCAGCTCGCGAGTTGGCAGAAAACATTTTACATCCACCGTAACGCACCTCTCGTCCCCAGATTATCCCGAGAGTTGTCTTTTATTTTCTACTGGCTGTTTTGATGATTCACGTACAGATTGCGATATTATGTCGATGTAACGCACAAAAGACACATCCAACACACACACACCAACACACCGTTTCACCAGGAGGCGGCGTTGTTGCTAATCTCCCGCCGCAGCAGGATCAACAGCAAACCAACACCACTCGGCTTTAAACTGACCAGCAACAATCACTACTGCTCGGCCTTTACCTCCCTATCTACCCACCCAAGACGAGAATGGTACACTCACACCACACACGCCAGTTTTCTTCACTCCGTGCACTCACTCACTCGTTCCGGTACATGTTTGGGAAAGTTACAAGATTTTAAACGCTCCTAAAATAAACGTATGCATACAATGAGCAATGGGTCAGTTCGGCCGGGGCCGGTTAGGGTTGGGCTGATTTCACTATGCCAAGAACAACACGGCAGCAACGATGAGGTAATGGTTTTTAGCTCAACCGGATCGCTAATAGTTTGCCCTTCGGCTGCCTTGTCCCTTCGGTGCGATGTCGGCTGTGCCCAGTGCTGCTGGAGGTCGCCGGTCAATTAATATTAATAGTTTTCATTATTTACACATTTTTTAAGCTCACTAACGCTCCCTCTCTCACGCGCTTGTTGCCGGATGCTGCCCACTAGCTTGCTGTGCTGTTCTTGTTGTTGCGTTATGACATGACATGATGCGTCCAGCAAGGAGCCGAACGGATCGGAAGTCAAGTACGGTGGGTAGGGATGTGGGTTAGCCAAGAAAATTAAAGGGATTCGTTAAGACTCGCCCTAATCCTGGCTCGCCAACGCAGACCAATCATCAACCTTTGCCAAAGAAAACCCCTCGGGGAAGCATAGAGGCTAGCGGCAAGAATTAACCAACAGCCAAACATCCTACGGGTAAGCGGACATCCGTCAACTCGTCAACTCGTTGTTGCTGTCAGCGGCGTGGCCTCCCCGGAAGCAATGGATGCCTGAACGGAGGGAGTAGCAGCAATGCATGCGCTTCTAGATAATCTGTATTAATTTATCAACGTAGCTTTGGCTACGTCCGTCAAGCAAGCCAACAAACGTGCTCTATTCATTCTTCAAAGTAACAAACCGAACCCCTTCGAACCTGTTAAAGCACGGGCTGTGATGGACTGCGAGGGCATAGCTTCCTAGTTCTCCCAGTCCTTTATGCAAAGCGGCCAAGTGTGGCAAATTGAAACGTATTTCTAAAGTTTGTATTGCTTCTTAATTGAGTAATTTATGATCGGGCAAAACCGTGCTGATGTGTCGGCACTGGTCATCTGGGCGGTCCCTCGGCCACGATCGGGAGCGCCCTTATTGCAGTATCCAGTGCGATCGCTTCCGAACAGTCCACTGTGGTTGCACTTTTCCGGCCATTGACTGACTGGGACCACCGCAGGCGACGTGGCTATGATCTCAGCGGCACGACCGATGTCGCCAAGCGCGGCATCGGAGGTCGGAGCACACAGAGAGCAGACTGTGTGCAGCATCCGTGGTGTGGTGCGCTGGTGGTGCCAGTCCATTGCAAGCAAGTGGGCCGCGGGATGCATTGCCCCTGTGTACGTGCCTGGTGGAGCAAACAAAACACTTTACCATGGCGCCCGATCTCAAACTCTCGAGTACTTGACCGATTGATCGATGCAAAATAACAGACGTCCGCCTTCTTGGACCCAGGACCCGGGGGGCCGGAAGACTTTGCAGCAAGCGCTAGCAAAACAGTGAAATGAATCACCGTGCGTCTTGTAATGTTTTCTATTTGCCAGGCAAACTCATCCCGCCCCTGACTCTGGTTAGGGTTTTAAAGTTTCCCGCTCCCGATTTTTAAATCAACGCATAAGCGCGCTGTCTTTCTTCCTACGCGCAACCACTGTTACGGCGCCTTCAAGTCAATTAATGTCCGCACGGCCATTAACTTTTTAATGTCATTACTTCCTGCCCTAGGAGCCTGCACCGAGACGCATCGCACGGATCTGTGCCACACTTTACGCGCTATTTTGGGGGTTCTTCCGGCGCTGTGGCTCCTTTTATTTGCTTTCAACGTATCCTTTTTGTTCAAAGAGGGGAGGGATGCTATGTCCCATTTAGAAAAGATGGGAATTGTCTGCGTAGGGTAGAGAGTAAAGCTGATGAATATTTTTTGAGGCAGATCTTTTTCCTGCCTTTCCTGTGTTGAATACCGTAACATTCGATAAACATTTGCGTCTTAAAAATTAATACAAAGACATTTTTTTGTAATCTAAAAACACAGCAGTTAGGTATAAAAAGAAATGGTGTTGAAGTACTTTATGAAATAATTATTAAAAATAATGTTTACGTAAAACAATTAACTCATATGACATTTCTTCGTACACACCGTTGACACAATAGTACATCTACTTCCGAGGCAAGAGCACTTACATCAATTTGAAAAGGAAATTGATTGGTAAATTAATTCGTGAAATGCATTTCGAACAGACTTTGTTGTAAGCTCATCCATCGGGATTGATGGAAGGTGACATCATTCCTCTTTTACCACGCGAACCACTTCTGGGTCAGATTTTTTTATATGCGCAAACTAATTGACGTTCCTTATGAAATACATGGCGATGATAGCATGGACATGATGCATTATTCTAATAGGCAATTTCAATTAACAACAATCTACAGAAGAGCATGCTGCATGCTCAACCTGCTCGTGGAAAGTTCCAGACAGTTGAAAGGAGGATTGGCATTATTTTCTGTCCGTAGAGATGACAATGACGTAAATATATGTGTTTAAATCGACCAACGTTAAAGGCCACCAAATTTCATGTTTGTGTTCATCTTCGTTTGTAATGTATTTATTGCTAGTTTGAACAGCAAAAAAGTAATAACAATAACCCTACAGCTGACCCTGCCGGCCGGAAGGATAGGGCAAACTGCTCACTATCAGACGGGTCTCGGGGCCAATGCAAAGTACATACATCATGTTAGCACACATCAATGGCTTGGCCCGCCGGTGTTGTATTGATTTTAATGGAGCACGGACGGCATACGGAGTCGCCGGCTGGGAAAGGATGCGGCCATGATCATCGCTTATGTGGTGGCGTTAAAATAAATATAACAATTCTAACCACAACAAAGTCCAAATCCGCACCCTGCCAGTGGTGATACTTGAAGATGCTGATAGTGTGGCGGTACAATCAAGGATCGTCCCGAGGTCCCGCGTTCATTGAGATTTTTGCTGCGAGCCGATTGCAGCGTATTTCATTTTCATTTGCTTCTTCACAGTAAACCATTATTATTTTTTGCGCTCACTACCATACAGCGATCAGAGGTTTTGTGTGTTCTTATCGAGGCACCACATGTTGGTTTAAAAATTCCCCATTTTTACGACCATGTCCGCGCCCTGTAGGTTATCGGACGATGGGCGAGGACAGCAGAGTCTATGCTGCGACTCTTCTCTGCTCCAATACGCAGGCTGTGTGCCTGAGATGTCTAGTTATTGCATGCATGAACATTCAACTAACCACATTACAACCATTTGTCCCCATTCCGGTGCAGTAATCAATTTTTTGTAAATTATGTTCTTAGCGACAAATTGGTTTCGATTTGTTGAAGTGATTTACATTCTGTGTGGGTATGAGTTACAACAAGGAAGGTCATAAATTTATTACAAGTCTTGCTAAGAGGCAGCAAGATTTATCACCTTTGAGATATAAATGTTCTAGCAAAATGTGTATGTTAAACCATGTTTTGCCCTTTAAAAAAACCACCAACACAGTCGCATTAGAATCACATCATACGCGCTATGCACGCACACATATGTTGCGATCGTTTGCGTTACGAGACAGTGTATTACTGCCAAAACAAGAGGAACCATTAGCGTGACGCGAAGGAAAGAAGGTGGAAAAAATCAAATTTCTTTCTCCCGCTTCTTTCACCTAGACAGGCAAGCCGTGAGTAAAAGCTTTCAGTGTTGGCATTTTCTGTTATGTTTTTTGGCTTATGTTGATGTTACATTTCTAGCGAAGAACGTTCCGTCTCTTCGCAAGAAAAAATAACCTAGCCCATAACATTCCCGTCGCTTCTGTTTCTCACACACACACACAGCGGCTAAATCAGCGCCGCGCAAACAAATTGACAGAGAATTTAATAATTTTTTATCCAATTTTTCGTGGTAGCTCAAAGGCGGCTAAGTCGCAAGATGCAGCTTTGGATGAAGCATGAAAAATAAGAAAAACTCTGCCCTTGGATACCCCCCTGCTTATGATGCTCGTTTAGTGCAAGATTTAGGTAAACGCAAGAACGTATCAGAGTAATGTAAAGGACTGCTTTCTGAAAGAGCATTTTGAGTGCAACGATAATAAAATTTAACTTTTATGCACCGTTAGAAGAAAAAATCCTGCATATAAACAGCCTCTATCCATTGCCGTTAGAACGGACGAGAATTTCTCAACTGTTTGACTTAGCCATTATTCACCTTTGCGTTTGGGTGCTTATTTTCTCCCTTTGGAACGGAGTTAAAGGATAGAACATTAAAATAATAGTAAAAAAACAGTACCACGGCAGATTTCTGTCACGCCAGGAAACCATCAACACCTTGCTCGGCTAATGAACGAATATGATGACACTGCACGACAATGCCGACGACACAGCCAATGGCTAAGGTGGATGAGCAAAGTGTAAACAGTTGCTGAACGATAATGGGCTTGAGCGCACCAAACTGCATCGTCGTACCGTCCAGTGCACTCGCGGTGGTGAATGATCACAACCGATGGCAAAGTTGTATCATCACGCAAAATAGGCGCACAAAACTAAGCACACACACACATGCACATACAAGTTTTATTGTTTTGTGGCTCAACTTAGTACTTGAAGCAAACATTTTTGAAGAATTGATTATTTTAAAATCTTGGCTGTAGCATGCCGCTCGGAGATAATCTATCCTGCGCTGCACTCATCAGTCAGCAATTCATTCTGACGACAAAAATAACCTTGAATTTGGTTCATAATTATACACACGAGCTTTGGTTCCATTTTCGATGTACAATTTCACAATCGCACGAACCGTACAGCATTATCATCGGCGGTAAAGGTCACTTAAGAGCGATCCGTTCCATGTCCATTCTTCACTTAGCCGTCATAACACAGGTTGGCTTTTCGACACTCATGAGTTAAAATTATGATAACGGTTCTGAGTAAAAGCACATTAGATTAGATCGCACACTAGAACACCAGTGAAACGTCTTACATTTGTGAAGCATGAAATATATGCCTAATAATAGTCACTGGGGACGAATGGAATTATTGTGTTTTAAAATATATGGGAAGGAGGTACCATGTACGGTCGTTTGAATGTGAATGTACGTCGCCTTTAAAAATCTATTAAATTGAACAATTTAAAGTATCTCATCTCTTTCAATGAAGCAAAAACATCGCAAAAAACAGATCAGGGGATTGGCTTTGTGGAATTTGTACCACATTTTAACTTGGAGTGAAATGTTCCCGTAGGATTGTTTCATTTCTCACTGCCCATATGACCAGCCCTATCCCAAAACGATCACACAGTTATAACTGAAACCGTCGGTGTAAGCGCAACACGATCATTACGGTATGTGAAAATGTGCTTCTTCGCACGCCAACGGATTCTGAGAACGAAAGCGATCCGCATGCCATTAGACCGCGCGCGTTAGCTTTATGCAGATGAAAATGTAAATTAAACCTGAATTGTGCTCCAAGATAAACCTCGCAACTTCTTCCTCCCCGCGAGCGTGAGGACAGTTGGCACCAGTTCAGCGCCGTAAAATACGCGCCTGACAAATGAAGTGTCAGCAAAACACACCCGCGATCGAACACACCCAACAGCTAGGGCATGACTCAAGTCCACCGGCACCAGCAACCCCTAGAGCTACACACGATCAACAGCAGACACGGCGAACAACACGGCATTGAAAATTGTAACACACATCTATTCCCACCGGATCAGCGGATATTCACCGAAAACTGTAAACTAAACTAATAAGCGCCAGCAGAGAGTGTCACTGGGCACACGATCACTCCCACCCCCTACACAGAAACGCACGCACACACACACACATACGCCAGCGTTTGTACAATGGAACACCGCGGAAGGACGTCCTGAGCAGCTCAAGATGCGTCCGCACTGTTTCGTTTTCCAGCACCGACTAACGTACTAGCGGGCGTACGACTGGCCGACTCGGTTACTATCGCGCTCTGCTGCTGCCTTGTGAGCGCAGCGCTCGCGAGAGCACGCCCGAGCGAAGGAAGTGCGGGTTACTCATCTCCAGGCCGGCAAACCTTTTCGAGCGTGAACCGAACGGAAATGAACCCTTTGGCGGTATTGGTTTTTGATTGCCCGTAGAGTGTGCCCGTGGTGTTGTTGTTGAGTTTTTGCTTTGTTTCAGTAGCAAATGAGCAATGAGTTATTAGCGGTAAAGTTTAGGCCTATCGACAGGCGCACCCAATTATGCACGCTTGGTGGTAATAGTATGTTTGTTTGTGCTGGTAAAATTGCAGCACAGTCACATAGTGCCAGTACCTGAACGCTATCGATGGGAAAGCCCCATCAAACATCTCCAGCAACCGACAGCATCCTATCGCCAGGAACTCATCGCAATGCATGGCAAGAAGTTAGGATCGCGTCATCACCGTTGATTCGTTGATTTATGTTGATCTTCTTGCAGCCAGCCGATGGAAAACCCCATGCCACGATGTGTGTCTTTTTAGTAGAAATGGCCTTTTTGTGCGAAATGGTGCACTTTTTTCCATCGAAAAAAAGAAGAAATTTCCATCCCTGAAGATGACGCGAAGGGATGTGCACATACACAATCACGATTCTCGCAACAAGAATGTCAAGTGATCCAATCCTAGCTATTTTTTTTATCCGGGAAAACCTTGAACCACCCACTGTACTGGCGCTTTAGCTGGTGCGTTTTTTGCATTCCTTCTCGTGCCTGATTGAAATCGAAAACACTGATGAGACTATGAGCACAAAAAAACGCTCTCACATGCCCGCCCTGTATAAACAGAAACAATAAAACAACACAGTGCCGCTAGCGCTAGATGAGCGCGGCATTAATCATGTGTGTAGTGCATCAGGGCTCGCAGATGCAGCTGAATGCAAATCACTTGAAGCCGCAGTTTCAATTTGTGTTGTGTAATTTATGACGCTGTCATAAATTAAGCTTTTGTGATATTTATTCCTAATGGGAATTTATTTTATTACTACTGTTTTTTCCTTCATCCAGCTCCAGCTAAGAACGCTTGCTCTCCTTGGTTGGAATCTTGTACGGCAGAGAATTATTCGAACGATCAGGTATGTTTTATACATACTAGCTATCGGTTGTTAAAACTGTTCATCAAATTGCATCACTTTAATAAACATCAATGGCACGATTATTTTAGTCATTTTCGTTGGCAGTCAATGAATATGCCAATCAATCGTGACCTAATCACGTATTTTATATTTATTCCTTGACATGATGTGAGCTAATAATGTTTTTTTAAATTTAATCTTTAATTAATAATCAACTAAGAGCATCTCAAGCCTGTAATAATACCTGATACAGTATAAAATAAGAAATAGATCAACAAGCAAGCTCTAACTTTTCGAGTACCCTTCGTTAACAAGGTTTGAAGAGACAAACATTACTTCGTTTTCTATGCATTCCAGCGCTTACTGAATGCCCCGACCGGTGGCACAGTCGATTGAGTAAGTCATAAAAATCAAACCCTTTCAAACGGTATATCACGAGCGACCCTAAGACCAACCAATCGGCGGACCATTCCATTGGGACCGAAGTAAGAGACACACAACCGTACACAAAGAAGGTCATTCCGAAAGTTCGGCGATCTAATTTTCGAAACTCTCACCCGTAATGCCTCTCCCCATTCCTCCCCAGATCCAATAGCAAACACGCTTGGCATCGGTATTTAGTTTAGTTAATATTTTTCATCCACCTTTTGCTTGTCTTTGCCCAGCCACACGAGCTTCAAGCGGCCACGTGAAAGAGTTTTAATGTAATTATCGATTTAATAAAACATCCTTCCGCGGCCCCGGTTGTGGAGACAATTCGCTTCGCGAAAATACGGTTGACATCAACTATCTCACTCGCACGCATACAACGTCCCTTGAGAAGGGAGCAGGGGAACATTCTTGGCCCTAGAGGTGGTTCAAATTTTCCACCCAACTCCGAGCGCAGTTCGTTTATCAGTTGAACAAATGAACTGAAACCGCAGCACCCTGACCATGGCGGGAAACGCAACTTCTGCTGGCAGTGTATGCGCGGCGCTGTCCTTTAAGCGCACAGGGTTTCTAATGAAGGGTGAAAATGGGGAGGAAAAAAAAAATCAGAAGTCACGATTGTACACGACGGTGTGACGGAATTGATCAAACTACGGGCGCACTCTGACCCCAGGCGCAGTTTAGTATCAACGGTTTTTTGAGGCAAGACATATTTACGCCCCGGAAAGTGGAGAGTGAGGTGGCCGCAGCGAGTGTGGCCCGGGAGATGTCGTAGCAAATTTGCACCATCATAAATTATCACGCAACATGAGAGCAATCAAACGCCGGGCCTGGGCGATGTTTGCTGCGAACGGTTGGTGCCCTGTGATGGGAAGTGATAGCGGTTTAAGTACTGTTTTTAAAAAACGCTTAACACCAATTCGCGCTCATGTCAATTCGTTTTGCTTTTTGCAATCAATTCCCCGAAGAAAGGCTACCACTGTCTTGTCTCGAGCCACGGTTGGCGCACGGTTTTATGGGTTGGTTGGGTCACGCACTGACCCGATCAGGGAGTAGTACGGGAGCCGTCGGGTGCGTAAGCAGGCGCCGACGTTAATGCTAGATTGCTTTCCGAACCGAAGTGATGTCGGAGTGCGAGCAATGCGCCAAATCGAACCCAATTGAACCAATCAATTTCCAATCGCGAGGTGTTAGAACGAACGTCTATGATAACCACTCACACTCTGGCCGCCGGCTGATGTGTTGCGGAGGGTTTCTGGAACGCGCCATATCAATCAGACCCCGTCAGACGCACACGGTCCCGAGCAAACCTCTCCCGTGAGGGAGAAAATCTGTCCCGCGCGAACTACCGCTCTCGCCCAGTCAGCGATGAATGCCTGCATTTTGGCGGGCTGAACTGGATGAACCCGCGTCCCCCGCGCCCCAGCGCAAGCGAAGCGACATTCCAGAGTGGCACAGTAAGCACTAAAAATAATATTCCATCGCTCGCAAGCAACGCCGCCTATCCCGGCCGGCTTTGGTGCAGCGCCGCTGCCTGTGTGATCCGTTTGGCTAGATCTGCAAGATCGTGTCATTTAATGTAAATAATATGCGGTGGGATTCAGTGGGGTGATGATATCAACATATGACTCGGTGCATTTGTTCCAGCATCTAGCTGATGTGTGCGAATAGAATAGACACAGCTGCAGTAGGCGCCCGAAGGGCAAAAGTTTGATCGCGGCAGCAGGCGCTCCACGCGCATTAATTGTCGTTGGGGTTTTAGCTGTAGCTAGGGACCAGCTTTGCTTGTGTGCGAGTGTGTGCTTAGAGATGCTAAGCAAGAGAGTTGCTATGTTTCCTTTGTAAAGAGAGATCAAGAGTAATGAACTTTAGCAGCAATCAAAGTTTATGGAATGCAGCTTACTGAAGAATGCGTTTAATAAATTTCTAAAATTTTGACGTTTTACTACCGCGGGAGGGAGAAGTATTGCTTGCGTATCGAATCGTGCTTAATGGATTATAAAATGGGGTGAATGAATTGAGGCACGTGCCTTGCTTCACAATTGCCCAATCAAACCTACTGTAAATCAAATTGTACGGATAATGATACGATCTGTTACCATACGGAACTTTGAATTTTTGTAGGATATTCATCAATCTTTTCTTATGACGGCTTATCGAGTAACTATTAAAACTATTCGCTATTATTAACGACCTTAGCAAAATATCAAACTTAACGATTATAAAATAATATTATCGGAACATTTCAGACGGCATGTGATGTCAACAAGGTTTCATTTCTAGTTAATTAAACGATTTCTCGTGTTCCTCACTGTTTTCTGGTAACGCAAACAAATGTTCAAAGTCAGTAAAACAAATTGCGTGCAAATGTTTAAAATAAGAAACGAAATGGAATTGCACATCGTAATAAACAAAACACCCGTTCAGATGGTTCGCGAAACATCCCTTTCAGGCAGGAGGTTTTCGAGGCTGAGTTAGTCTTGAACGTTTCATAAAAACTAACTCTATCTCTTTCCGATTATCTTGTACAAAAACTTAGTAAAACTTAATTTTTGCCAATGAGTTTTTTGTCTGTCTCTTCCAAACCATCGGTAAACGGAAAAGCAGTTAATAATAGACGCGGGGCAGAGTAGCTAGGGTCTAAGTTTTGCTGTGCTGAAAACGTTCTCAATCCTAACCTCGCGGCAAGCCAAAGCACAGCCCAATTCGTTAGAAGTTTGTGTGCGGCTCATAATAAATATTTGAAGTCACGCAATCGAATTGGAATCGGTTGAGACAAAAACGAAGCTCCGTATCAGCGCACACCATGCAAACGCTGGCCGCGATAGCTGTTTGGTAGCGAGTTTTTAAAAAGCGATTGCCACCGTCCAATTTGTGTGGCTTCGTCTGACAAACTTGCGCAAAATGGATCGGCCGGGGGCCGCTGGTATGTAAAACCTATCGTGATTACTGTAGATTGGCGTTTTGTTCCCGCCCGATTGGCCTGTGCCGGCAAGACAGTAAACGTTACTGTCTTGGAGGTTAGATCGTGGTTGTACGATATGCGCCGTGCTCTCGTTTTTAACTTGATGACATTTTTATAGGTAAGCTGGGTCAAATCATATTTGTCGTCTATCGTATCTCTTGTTTGGCGGAATCCCTAGCAACATTTTATTTACGTGTGAGACTGTTTGCTCTCAGCTGCTCTCCTACGGACAGGAGAAAGCCCTAGACCGGCATTTGCAAAACACAGTCGTCTGACCGATGAAAAGTTTCTGTGGAGGAGTAGTAAATCTACGCTAGAACAATTCATTAGCGAAACCGATACGATAATGAACTGCATGAAGCCCCTGTATAATAGAAAGTTGTTCGCTTCTTCGCTTGGAAACGGAGCAAACGGACAGCGAGGCCCTAGAATTGACCAGACTCCAGCTCAGAAATAGCTCGTGGCTGAGTTACTGCTATTTAGCCGGTCAGATTTGGTAAACGTAGCGCAATGTTCTGTGATAAATAAAGCAGTGAATGAGAATAGATATACTACAATAAACCCGCCAGTTTAAAGATGGAGTGAAATTAATTATGCGCTGCATAACTTTGAAAATGGAAAAGACCATATGATATCTTCCCTCCTGAGGAGTTTGAGATGAACAACCATAAACCTAATTGCAATGAGATTCAAGTATATTCACTAAACTTTAAAAAAAACTACATCTCAAATGATAATGAAACAGGATCCTTTTTCCGGTTCAGAAAACACTTTTCAAAAAGGTAGAATCCAGCTAGAAAATATACGTTAATAGCCGCCTTCCTACAAAATATTTCCTCGTGCGGTCATCATCTCGTAAGGCTCTTGTGTAAACACTGCAATCAACACTTCAGATGGCTCACACCTCAATAGAGGATTCTTTTGTGTTTCTAAGACCAAAGGATATGATTATACTTATATACTACTTGAGATAATGAAACCAAAACGAAACCTGTTGTTTGAGGGTGGTGATTCAATTAAACCTTGTTCAAATGGTTCCTTTCCATTATTTTTCGGTCGTTCCGCTAAGAATTTTCTTTAAAATGTGTAACTATTTGAATTTTATTTAAAAAAATCCGAATCTTTCAATAAGCTACAAAATGGAGAATACTTGCAGATTTTATTGTTTTAGAAATTCTAGTTATTTAATACCATAAATTTACTTTTATTTTTTTATTATGTTATCTTTCAATAGATTTAAATGTCTATAAGCAAATAAATATATCCTAATAGCAATGAGGACTTATACACCTCTGCTCGTTATCTTTATGAATTAACAATAAGTTCTTCGTTGACACAGAAAAAAACATACATCTAGATTCCATATGCATGATTAGAATAAAAATATATTCTAGGAAGTGGCAATCGATGTGACATAATTGAGACAAATAATAATGCTCTATCTTGAGCGGCTTCGCTGTGAATCGATTTAAAGGCACCGCGCCACGGAATAGATGCTCATCTACACAAACCAACCATAATCTAGGCCACGCTTAAAACATTCCCTTCTCACCACCCTTCAAACGTAGGGCGAACTTGCATCTACACCGTTCTAAGCCAAACGCACGGAAGCTGGACCGAAAATAGTTTCACTTTTATGCTTTCTAGGCTACCATCCGGAACTGTGGAACTTTAAGTGGTTCCTCTCACGATTTACAAGACTCGCTGCTCGGCAAACGGGCGCACAGATGAGCCCAACGTCTCGCAGTAACAGGGCACAAACGGGGCACACACACACACACCGACAAGTAGCAGCAGCGTCTAGTAATTAGATTCGACCAATTAGCGATATGCATATTGCACCCTGCATTTGCATACATCTATGACGAACGGGCGGGAGCGTCGTCCTAAGAAAAGTGACCTGCATTCCCCTGCTGGCCGAAGTGGGGGGGGGGGAGTGTGTATGCATGCACTGAGGTGCTGAAAATGGCGAAAGCGGAAAATAAAAATCGCATCGACTGCTCTCGTACCGTCAGCACATCTTAGCGCAAACGATCGTATCGCTCTTCCGGGGCATCTGCTTTTAACTTTAAGGGTTTGTGTGTGTGTGTGTATGTATGAGTAAGTGCAAGAGGAAGACGGAAGGCAGTATGCCTACACATCATGTTCGTGGTAATGAAACATGTTTGATCTATAAATCTGCAGAGATAACGTTTGCGATACGGTTGGCGTTTTTCTCCCTCTCACACTGCCGAAGGAATCCTTCAATGAAAGGATGGATTTTTTACACGCTTGATGACATGCATGCCGTGCCCATTGGCGTCCCTCTGTCGGTGTCAGTTTGTCGTCCTGACCTTCCGCAACGAGCCAAACGGGCGTCGACCGGTGCACGTTTTCGCTCCGTACGCTTCCGCAGCGTGGAAAACAAATCCCGGCGAATTCTCACGTCGTACCAAACATTTTTCAACACCGCCATCGAATCCCTTGATGCCTTCATTCGGGTGTCAAATGAGTTCGTGTCGGTGTCGCAGGATTTATGCCGCCACCGGTGCAGCATCAACCTACTGCACACTCTGTGGAACGAGCCCCCGGCGGTGCCGATGTTCACCTGAGTGAGGCTCTTCAAGAGGAATTTTAAATTACCACTCTTTTTACGCTCATGTCGGTAACATCATGTTCCCTCACTGCTGCCAGGTACAAGCAGAGGAGCGAAATTCTAAAAAAAAAAATCGTCACGATGCCACCCCACGTATCGTGTTATGTTGCCGGTGCATCAGATGATTGATAAAATAAAAGCTCTCAATGCATGCGTGGACAGCGAATTAGATTCATGTAACGCTCTAATCTCATCGCTCCAAAAATCAAAAATCGCTCCGGTTCATATCAACTAGCGCGACACACTTCAATAAAACATCGGTACACCACTTCATAGCGTGGATTGAATTTCCTGTAGGCATGTGTGTATTGGCCTACCCAACAGCCCTCAGGAGAGGTTCGTAATATGATCATCCTTTCGTTCGGTTTTTGGTTTTTAGTTCAATCTCGTTGTGTTTTTTTACACTAGTTTAATCGATTGAGATTCCTTTTGAAAAGCTTTTCGTCACATTTCGACAAGGGTTATCTTTCATTTATGAACCTGTTCCTAACTCGTCGACCGGATGTGCTTTTGTAGAAAGGCTTAGGTGTAACAAAGGCAACTGAATGTGGCATAACTTTAATGAAACCTTTTTTAATAAAATAAAATCACACCACTCTTTCACATTTGCTTAGTGGTGTTAGTTAGTAGTAAAAGCCTATTTGAACCTTTTTGTGCCTTTTTTGCAGATACTATTGGTTTCAAATAAGTTTTCTATGTAACGAAACATATTTATAATTACAGTGCAGAATTCAAATGCACAGTTACGCGCACCAAAAGCTCACCCTTTGATTACACGCTCCCTGCAAATAATGCGGCCTTTAGGATGGAACCGTTTGGTAGGATTTTGATTTACGACGCTGGAAAGTAAATAAATTCAACCTCTAAAAACCGGGTGTAATATTTGTTTTCGCTGCGGTTTCGATTTAAAAGGGCCGAATGAAAAACGCCTTGAAGTAGGGCGTTCCACGTGGTGTAACAATAACATAACTAACAGCAACAACTTTTCTAGAGTAAACAGAACTGTAACACACACACACCCAGTAGGAGAACAAAAAACATACAGACCCCAACTATAGCTCGGAAGGGAAAATTCATTCGCCCGATGGCATTGAATCCCGAAACGAGAGCATACATTAGTCGCACCGCGGGTGGTACAGCAATGAGTCGAGTCTTGAAGGGTGTCCAAGCATTCCGGTACATCGATGAAACCGACCCGACCGACTGTACGGGAAGCGCGACGGTTTTCTTCGAGGGTTGGAAATTGTACGCGGAGAAAAAAAAACACACACACACAAAACGTCTGGATAGGGCGGAAAATGCTCCACGAGTGACTTCGACTCTCACGCCGGAAAGGATGCTGCTCTGAAATTATGCGTTGTCGTCCTGTCCTTGCACGCGGCAAGTATAAATGATAACGAACACACACACACACATACACAAAACCCATCATCATCGCACCAAACGGCACACACCACAAAATGGGGCGGAAACTTTTGCGCACCCGAGCATGAAGCACGAAACCGTGCAGCCGTGCTGGGTGCGATGCGTTTTGCTTTGCGTGGGCAAAAACACACAACTGGATGCTGCCTGGTGGACGACGCCCGGTTGTCACTCTGTACTGCTGCCCACCCACGGAACTCAGTGTTCATTTTATTTCTTGCCCACCCTGGAGGTGGTGAAAATGGAACGACACTCGATTTTACTTGCCATTGGATTGTGTGGCAACGAAAGACTTAAAGTTGAATGGAAAAATAAGAACCTTTTGGTTTCATGTTTCTTGCAAACAAATAATGTCTTTTTTTAAACAAAACATATAAAAAATACGAAAAGCGAGGGAAAAAATGAAATAAAAATTACACTTACCCGTCGAGGGACAGTCGGCTTCATCCTGTCCGTCGCTACAGTCACGATGGCCGTCGCACTTCTTCGCAAGCGATACACATCTGGTTCCGTCGCATGAAAACTCATCCTTTTCGCACTCTGATTGGTGTGTGTGTGTTGCACGGCAAAAATAGATGTGTGGGAAAAAAGGGTAAACAATTGCAAATCAATAAACGTTACCCGTTACAAAATGATCAAGTGAAGCGTTGAAAATGGCGACGGACAAGGCGGCACACCGATGAAAGAGCAAACCAATAAGAGTTTAATTTTTGTTACTGAACCCCGCCGAAAGCATTGACAGTCGTGTGATTTGGAATCGCTATTACCGCATGAAGAATATTAGCTGATTAAGCCACGTGAACCAACTCACAGATTGGAGGTTCCTGAAATTGCTTCATTGATTTTAAGGTAGCAGACACACACGCACACACACACAAAGATCTATAAGGACTTACTCAAAACAGAACAAGGACAAAACAAGAGCACAAAAACGCACACAGTAACGCACAGGAACCAAATGCAGATGGAAGTAGGATAAACAGTGTGGTTGGCGAAAGAGATAAAGGAGCGTCTAGAGGTTTTCAGACTTTGATGATAATCGATGCACGATGATGATATTGTTCTTAGAAAATATGAAACGCAAACAGCATCCAGACAATGTGGAAAGAAAGCGATTATGGTTTTAGCCCCAAGGTTAAGTTTCTTGAAATGAGATAGTTAGTGACATAAGGCGTGAAATGAAAAATCTCATGAAAGAGAACAACAGCACAAATTTGTTTTAGTTATGATCAAAACAAAAAACTTTTACAAAGTATTCGAATCATAGCAAATGAACAGATGAAATTAGATCGGATGAATCCAAATAAAATGGGAAAATCAAACAGAAACCCGAAAAAACACACACACACAGTAGCAGTTGGTGAAGAATGAAGCCCAGGCAAGATCATTGGATTGGAAGCTACCCACAGAAAAGCAGCGGGATAATGGAAGGTAACAAACAAAACAATAGAGCAAGCCAAAGTGTGCGAAACGCGAAGACGCGGAGGGCAACAGAGCAAACAATGAAATAAATCATAACCAACTTTGGCACTCGGGTGCGTTTTCATCTTCGCCGTTGGGACAGTCGGGGCGGCCGTCACACCACTGGACCGCACAAATGTACACGGACGTCTTGCCGCACCGCACTTTGTCGTCGCCCCGGCACAGATCCTGCGTTTCCTCCGCATCGTAATCGCCGAAGCGAGCCCGCACCGTGGTCGGCTCCACGTCATCCACGTCGTTCGGGCCACCGATCGGTCGATCGGTAGCGTAATCCTCGTCTTCGTCCTCCTCATCGTCCTCCTCCTCGTCGCCTTCATCGTCGCGGATGGGGTCGCGGACGGGGTCGCGGACGGGGTCGCGGACGGGGTCGCGGGCGGGGCCGCGGACGGGATCCCGGGACAGAGCCGGGAAGGGTTCAAGAATGACCTCATCCTTGCCTAGATCGTCAGCATCTACACCTGCGCGTAGCAAGCGTAGGAACGCGGGAACGCCGGAACATGAATGGGAACAGGACAGGGAAAGCGTTAACATAAGGGGCAACGGTGCATGGGGTAGAGTGTGCAGCAAAGGGACCGTGCGTGAACGAAATCTCGCACGTCTGTCATGTTGCCGTCGAGTAAAGTGGAAGTCACTGCGGAAGTTTAATCCAGCATTCTTCGGTTAAAGTGTATGTATACATACTCAAACAAACCACCCGCGTTGCAGTAACGCAACACACACACACGCAAAAGAAATTATTCATTCAAAGGGTGGGCTGGTGAGGGTACTACGCTGCTAGATCTTAAAAAAAGTCCTAGGAATGGGATGCCTAAAATGGGTGATACGCCATATTTACCGGTGTCATCTGCCAGCACTAGGGAAAGACCGTCCGGGCGCAATTCGTAGTGACCGCTCTCAAGCTGGGAACGGATTCTATCCTCCATTTCGTCCAGGTTGAAGTCTTTCGGTGCATTCAGCTCGAGCGTTACCAGTGTTAGCTGGTTGCTGGACGGATATGGGCTAAAATTTGTAACAAAAAATTAATACCTTTATGTTCAACAACATTACATTTCAATATCGTAAACTAAGCGCAACAATGTGTGTTCGATCGAGTAAAACGTAACTAATAATCCCAGTATCCCAATTATGCTTTCAACCACGTGGTGCTCGGTATGTAAGCTAGTCGTGTAAAAATTGCGCCAAATCTCCGTTCACTCACGCGTGAGCAAAAGATGAAGCGAGACGGCAAAACAACAAGTGAGAAACTCCATTCGTGTTGTAAATTCTTCCTCACTCACTTGCGAGCACCAGTCGTCAATCCGAATCCCACGGATGAACCAATCTGCAGCCAATCTCACGGATGAACCGAAAGCTTAGCCGATTTAGCATGCAATATTGCATGCAAGAGCGGTGATTTGTTCATTTTGACTGTTCGGATTATTTCGCTTCGTGTTTTGTTTCGGCACGCTGCTTCGCCTGAACCGGAATCCCCCTTACCCTTGGGAATGTTTATCTTTCTTATATCTGAATTGAATTATTCTGTGTCTAATTCAACCGTTAAATAGGCCATTAACATTAACGAAAATTAAATTAAATGCATCGTTTGCTACTCACTCAAAGCGTTTCGCTGTCACCACAAAGTCCGTCCGCAGTGCCTCATCGATCAGGTTCTTCACCAGCGTATTGACGTGCGATAGCTTTTCGGCATTCTGACGAGGATCGCGCATACTGCTGTGGAACGGTTCATCCAGCGTGATTGTCATTTTATCTACAAAAAAAAAAGTTAATCTCAGTAAAGCGAATTCTCATTGCCTACCGGACGATGGTTATACTTACAGAATGTCCACGTATCTTCTCCGGGTGCCGATTCACCGGAACCCTCGAAACCGCTGCCTTCGGAGTCGGCGAACGTATCGTACTGGCGCTTAGGACGTATGCCACCGAGCTTGCTCGACTTACCGCCAACGGCCGGTATCGCATTGTGAGCCTGATGTTGTTTCTGATGCACACCGGAACCGGACCGCCGGGTAGTTGTCGTTTGCGTGACCGAAGCAGCATCCTTTGCCAGCTTCTGCTCGCGCCTCAGCTGTCGCTCTTCTTTCGTTAGCTGCGCTTTCTTTTTGTTCTTCAGCTTCTGTGGCTTTTCCTGGGCGCTTGCCTTTTTCTTCTGCTTGCCATGCTTGGTGCCGTTGCTGCGGTCAGCTTCGGCTGGCTGTGAGCCGCTCCACAAGCTGTCCAGACTGCGCTTGATGCGCTTCACGTTGCGCACCAGCCAGTTCTGGCTGGAGTCATCGCTTGGCGTTTCATTCGGCAGTGAAACCTCATTGTCGGCCTCATTTTCGGCCTCATTGTCGTCCTCGCCGAACTCCTCGACGTCGTCCGAGACGTAGGACAGCTCGTCGCTCCCGTTTGGCTCACCGATGTCCACCGACTCGTCGGAATGGTCAAACGTGGGCTTCGATTGAGCGGCAAATAATCGAAGATTTTCTTGATTCTCCATATCCATTAGCCTGTCAAAGTTTGATGAGTCGGTTGGCTTTTCATCTTCGAACACCAGATCGCTGTCCCGGGCACTCTGTGGAGGAAATGGGAGGAAAGAGGCTGTTAAAAAAGTCGATCGCTAAAGTTTTTAATTTCACACACTGCTTACACTGTCCAACAACAAAGCTTAAAAATATTACAAAAAAAGCCATTGGTAAGGGTGAAACTTTTTCACAAGACAACCCAAAAATCGATGGCAAGATATATTTTTTTTTACTCTTCTACAATGAACGGAAAATCTTTCCAACCACCGTGTTTGCCGGTTTTGGTACGAAATTGCATCCAGAATGACACAATGTGTGTTTTTTTTTATTAAACCATTCTTCCCCCCACCGTTGTGCCGAAACGTTGAAGGACCCATTTTGACTGATACTGTGGCGCAGTCACTTTCGCTGTGTGCCGTTGAACGCGCTCCGCTCTCTTGGCTGTTCGTTTGCACCACCAAGAAGTCAGCCCCGAAATCGCGTTTAATCAAATATTCCGAGCACGCGACAGCAATTTTAACCACCGGCATCACGACGCGCTCATTTTTCGCTCGTTTATTAGGTGTTGCTGGTGGTCGATGGCCTGTCCACTCGTCGACGGGGTCGGTAGGATTCGGCAAAGGGCAGCGTAAAGTAATGTGAAACAAAGTGAGCACACCGAGCGTACAGTCCATGCGCCGGCAGCACTGGCAACGAGCGAGATACTTCCTGCCCGGAGGGTTCATTTGCTAGCCCATTTTTGGCGGACGGAACGCTCGGGACGCTGTTGCTGGTGGGCTTGGAACGGCACGAACAGAGCAGAGGATGATTGGGATGGAAGAAAAACTCAAAAAGTGTAACGTTTGGGAAGATGATGAACAGCTCTATTATGTTTTCCACTCAGAGTAGAAGCGTTCCTCTCGTATTGTTCAAGTTCTAGCGGAATTCTTTAGTTCCGGTAGAATGTACACTGGTTTTTCGGTGTGCAGCGTATGATTTTAATGCATCGAAAACAAACCCAAGAATGTGCACCAAAAAACATCACCTAAACAAAGGAATTTTGTTTGAAACAATCTCAGCTCATCTCCTGTTGCGTCTCATTCATAACTTCTTTTATCTGATCAACAATCAACGTAAAATATACGAAGCAAAACACGTGTCAGATCGTAGAAGGGAGTGATAATGTCTCTCCATCCACTCCTCCAACAACTCTATTCGGTCGATGATGGTTCACCATGAGCGAAACAAGAGAAACAAAAATTCTGCTCGTAGATGAGTTGCACGTAGCATCTTTCTCATGTTCACATTCTTCGGAAGGGTCAATGGAAGAAGAAAAACGCGAGATGAACATAAGTGCAAGAAACACATCTTAAAGTTGTCATTTACCGGATCATTTGGTCGCAATTGCCGTACAGAGTGTCGATAATCATGTCTTGGTAATAAGCATACTTCGAATATGTTATTAAAACGCTTACAATCAAACTGTTTACTTACAAAAGTAACGAAAGAACGATGATATAGCTCAATGAATGTAAGTTAATGCCTTTTTTTTAAATAATTTTGAAAAATATTTTAAACGCGTTATGTACACTTGGTACAATTACAACAATAAGCTGTTAAAACAGTTCGAATACCAGGACAGACCACAAAGTATGCACACCAAAGAGAACATATGGTCAAAATAGGTCAAACAGCTGTGAACTGATGGTTGGGGCCCGCTTGCGAAACCTTAAAACTCCCATGAAGGGCAATCGTCAGCTTTGGGCGCCAGTGGCGGCTTATTTCTTGCGCCATCGAATCCTAACTCATATAACGGCTACTAACGCCAGTGTGTTTATGGTGTTAATTCAAACCCAACCCAACAATTCTGCCATGGGGAAGGTATCCTTGCACCATTCGTTCCCCTCTAAGCATTCCAGCGAATAAAGTAAAATCTCGCAGCCGCCGACAAACACTCGGACCGGGCACCGTATACATTTTTACGATTAGCATTAGTGCAGAGGCATTACCGAGCGGAGTTGCACAACGGCAAAAAGCTTTTTCATGCGCAGTCGCATCGAGTAAACCACCAGATTAGCATGGAGAGCGGCTTACTTGATGAGCCGCGTGAGCAGCTGAGCCAGTGCGCTCATACAGTGCGTCACGAAGAAAGGAGCGAACGATGTTTCGAGGCAAGGGTTTACATCCTTTGACCGGTGCAATTGATATAATTATTACATCATTGTGACAACGATGCAATGGAGCTGTTACAATCAAGTGATAGTGAAAGAATCGAAACGAACAAAAAGTTGAATGGCGTCCCATTAATGACTCTGCCGCTAACGAGGAAAAATTGTATCATGATTGGTTCAATTGATTCCCGAGTTGCGTTACACTTTCCCGAGACGACATGATGTTCTACACTGTTGCTGAATGATTGGAACGATTATTATTAATTTTAAATTGTACATAGTTTCGTTTTTCAGTATCGAGTGCTACTGAAGACCCTCAGTAATTAAAGGTAATTAAAATGTGTGCAGCAATAAAATACAACAATGTGGCCAAGACAAGTAGTGCAGTTTCGATATGTATAGCAATAAATTCAACTCTGTATCTTGTATTGTTGATTTATGCAATCTTGTATTGTTGATATACAATCAACAGTTTCTTAATCTGGAGATTAGCTAAGAAAAAAACACTATTAACAATTTATAATAATATGTCTCACAATGCTAGATGAACGTATATTCGCGCTACACTGTACAAATCTTAGCGGACAGTCTCTTGCCACGCAAATGAAGCCAATGCACAAAACGATCGCTCTGCCGGTACTCTGTAACGTAGGCCGATCATCATCACAATCGCGCCCCGTGTTAGAATATATGTAAATGAAAAACGCAAACAAACCCGTCGGACCCGGACACGGCTTTGGGCCCGGCGCTGCTAAGAAAGCTGCGTGGTCTGCAAGTAAATTGACACGAGCACAATTTCCCACCAACAACCGCCGCTGGGACGATGGGTGGAGCAATCGCAGGAAGGGAGCGCGCATCATTCTCAGCGAATCTTGTGCTCGGCTTGTGGTCATTTGAGCCTATATGCATATACACTGTTCACAATGCTAATGAAATCGTATGGCAACAGTTTTGACCACGCAAAGTGGTATGATATCATCCTGCGGATTAGGAATCATCCTTCTTTCTTCTTCCCCATCGGTCGGTGCTGCCGCCCGTGCGGCCCAACGATCCAAGTGCTGCTCGCTCGTGCACCGGAAGCGAACACTTTGTCAGCGTGAAATGGAGATAAAGTGCTTCAAAGTGATCGTTTGTCCCGTCAAACGCCAGCTCGTATGGTGCAGCAACCAAATTGGGTCTCGTGTGGGAATCACGTGCCGGGCAGATTCTATGCGGGCCGGCGGGACACATCGGAGCGGGAATCTTTTCATCCTCACTCCTATTCCAAATATGCGTGGAGTTGTTGAATGAGTTCATTAAAATTGGGTGTTCCTTTTTGTTAGTGGCATCGGGCACATTGGGATTGGGGCACCACATGCATTTGCTTATTTTATCTTTGGAACATTAAAAACATTGTATTGTTATGATCCCATATCGAAATTTAATCAAAAAAGTATTTGAAACAAAGTGATAGAATCAAAACTCATCCATAGAACTATACAAATATTAAAAATGATCTTTCTAATTGTTCCTGTTTTTGATGCTCTTCATCTATATTCTTTTGCCTGGTTGGATTGCCACTGAATATTGTCGATCCAGGCCAAACCTAAGCTACATTACCAAAGTCCATCGACATAAACGCCGACGGCGCGCCTTTTCGACATCTTTTAGTGTATATGGGACGCATTAGGAACGGGACTATAAATAGCCGCCGATCCATCCGTTTTTGCTATTTTAAACAGTGCGGGAAATCATGTGTTCCTGTTACGGGTGACCGCTTGACAGCGTGCACGGGAGATGCACGGAAGAAGCATTCCAAACAAATACCACAGCGAAACTCGAACCCGGAAAGGTTGAAACCATCCGGCAGCGAGTTGGTGGTTATGATAGTGCCAACTTGTCTGTTGACTTACAGGCAGCACATCAGATGGTCCACCCAGCTCCAGCAACTTCCCCACGGAAATGGCTCAAAGATGAAGCGTTTGTTTTGTTTTCTATTTTTTGTTCGTCGTTTTTCTTGTGTCTTTCGCTTATTCGATTGAAACAATCGATACTGTTTAAGTGTGGTGCAGATCACTCATCGTGATCATTCGTAGACATTCCTGTACTCATCCATAATGGTGGGAACTGTTTCGTTCGAGCTAGTTACTTTGATCTCTACGACAGTTTCAACCGCTACTAAGTGCATTGTCCGGTTAATGTGGCGCTAGGAGCAATGTACGTTTTTTTTTTCAATCATAATATTTCTATTTTTGTACATAGCTAGTACAGTCACACATATCTTGTTCATTGCACAAAAATCTATGACCATATGATGCATACTGATCCTCTTCAGTGAAACTCCACATAACACCAGACTCTGAAACAATTTGTCTGTGACGCTAGTGACTAGTGGCGTTCAGTTAATAAGGTGATGTCATGGGTGGCTTCCCTTGTTCATCCGGAGCGACGACACTTGATATTCGTTATTTATTGCCATTGACTTCTGCCATCCGTGGTACCCCTGCGGCATGCCGTCAGTATCCCTTGTTACCACGCAACGACCTACTGCCAGCACCAATCCGCGTCCACATGTAGAGCTGGCTCAACATTTAAACGAGCCATAATTAAGACTAAAGCGCGTTCCACTGTGCCGGTAAGGAAACCCCAAATAACACCAGACCAGATCGTCCACGCTCCGTTTCGAGTCGCGTTATTACCGACATTAATTCTCCGTGCGCATGTAAACGTTGCTCGGGCGGCACTTTTAGTGTGCGTGAAAAGAATACGATGATGATTTAAGAAAGGGGAGGGGGGGGGGGGGTGGATTGGGAAGGTTTTTTGACCGCCAAGAAATGCAACAATCGGCAAAGGAGATTGGAAAATCCTCCCGAAAACATCCACACATTAACGATCGGTCACATATCTTGTTTCACACGCCTGACCGTACGTGTTTGATCTGCCGCTGATGTCATGCGTTGGTTCCTTACCGGGATGGACGTGATGAACTAGATGGTTTATTACTTCCAGTGAAACTGTCACTCATTATTGATATGATGTAATAAGATTATGCGTACTGAAGGCCTTTTTAATCTCGGATAGCTTGTAAGTTATGTGATCTGTTGAAACCTTTCTGTTTCACAATAAATATTTGACACAGGACATTCTATCACATAGAAGTACATTCTTTCTTCAAACACATAGAAGCCAATTTTTTCCCACTGAATTCACATGCCTCGGAGAAAAACTCGTTCTTATAACCAACAAGCTCTTGAACCATCTCAAAGGCCAACTACTAAGCACTACTAAGCAGAAAAATCTCAATCAAATCAAGTAGGGGGTTATGAGCTGTTGTAATCCTCACTCTTCGAATAGCAGATTGCCACATTTTAACCATCTGTTTCAACTAGTGAACCGAACGATCTTCACACCACCATGCGATAACCGTTTAGAGGATGTACTTGAACTACTTCAGTGTAATATCTATTGATACCCAATGATTCAATGATTTAAACGAATAATATGTTTAACACTACACTTAAAAGAAGGGGAGTTTGAAATGTTTTGCTACTCATTTTATGTACAGATATTTACAGAAAACCTTTGAGTGAACTTTAAAGGGCATAGTGATCAGTGTCATAGATAATTCTTTCAGTCCCACTCTGTCGCTAATTGAACTTTCAATTAACATTTCTGGGCAATAATCTGTATCATTAAGATACAGAGACCATCGCAAGACTTGTTGATATCAAGAAGAGCTACAAATATTCATCAAGATTATTCGAAAAGCTTTCAATTTCCAAAAACCGCTACGAAAGAGAAATCACCTTTAAAAGGTATTACGATTATCTCGAGCCACAATCTTTTTCTTCTATGTTACTCGTTCTCAAGGTTAGAATAATTGTAGCTCGGTTAGACAGCTTCAGCCAGATTTATGATAACCGCTATTTAAATGATGATCCATCCTCATTCGAAAATACGATAAATGACAATAGTTCCAAATACTTATAGCATCAATTTGACTATGACACCTCAAAACCTGTTCCACCTCCAAAATAACAAAACGATGATTTTATTTCATTTCAAGGTTAGATGACTAAATTTGGGACATCGCTAAGCCTGCGATTGGTGGTCGTCCGGCGTTCAACCAGTGTCGATGTGATTAACCACCGTGACCATCGCTCGGGGGAAGCTCTGTCCGTCGATTGATCCAAACCCAAATACCTGCGGATGGAAGCTGATGTAAATCAACAAACATTATGGTAATCTTTTCCCGTCCGGTGTCGCTTCTTCTTCAGCAATTGCCTTGATGAAGTAACACACCTTCCAATCAAGTGATTCATTGATTTCGGCGACCGATTTCGGCACCATCACGTAATGTCAAAGTGCGTGGATTGTCATGGCATCAGGTAAATACTACAACACAACGTACTTTTTATTAAAGAAAATTTTGCAAATCTTGTCAAATTAAGCATTCTCTTCAAGTTTCAATATCTTTTTTCTACTTCGTGTAATATCTGTCCTTCACAAACCCAAAGCGATACACCACCACCTCAGCAGAAAGCGTTCATGGCGTGAGCTCATCGTAGACAGTGCTTAGCCTATCTCTTGGTGCATTTTATGGCCCTGAGGTCAACCAAGTTTAAGTAGCTCTGCCCAACTCCCCGTTTACAAGCTGCAGAGTCGTCCGACAACGAAACGACCCTCGTTCGGCATTCTCGTACGCGTTACACGAATCTTGTCCGCTCTCGTCGAGCCGTCACACTAAAAACTGACGACGTGCAAAAGAGCATGATGCTGCAGCCGGGAAGACAGATTACAGTGCTGGCTACTCTCCCAACAGCCGTAGGCAGAGCTCGAGACAAACAGTGAATCGGTAAATATTTGCACCATCCAAACACCACACCAGCGCATATCGTTTATGTGCCGGTGCGAAAAAAGCGTCATTTCCTTGCATACGACAACTAGCGACAGTCATTCACGGTTGACTCCACTAATTAGGATCACTCTGCGGTAGAACATCCACTGCCAATGAGGTTTGGTCCGTGGGTGGGGAGCAGCGCGTGAACTGGGGAGTGCATTAAACGTCCCAGCTCGGGGATCATATGTTGTTGATAGTGAAACATACACGGGTTCGGAGGGTAGCAGGGGCAAAGTGTTTATCTACCAGTTGCTAAAAGAGAGCTCGAAACGCTCTCCGCAGGTTAACGGCTAGTGCTGACGACCATCAATCTATTGATTGGTCGTAAAATTGACGCTCGGTAAGGACGGTGTTTATTTTCGATACACGACACCGTTGTTGGTTTTGTCCTCTTCTGCCGAATTCCAATCGTCTGTTCAAGGCAACAGCGATCAAGATCGAACATCAAATTTGCCAAGCCATCATCGTTGGTGCTGATGAGCGTAGGCCGGAAATCGTATCAGATGGATGGAAACGAATGCGCTGGACACTTGAATTGCAAATCCGCGCTTGTTTTGAATGCTTATTCGGCTGAGGCTGAGCGGATTATGATGATGAATAGGAGCAAATAAAAAAGTCTAGCTTGGTCAATATTTTCTTAGTCATGGCATTCATGACTTTAACGATGCTGCTGCTAGGAAAAAAATAATTTTACGATAGAAATCAAAGTCTCGCAGAAATATCTTGGTAGCCCACGACGCCAACAGATATGAAATATTTAATATGGACGTATCGCATCGACCAGCTGTCACACATCAATGATAGAACGCTAATTGAATTTATCTTTACATTTTATCTGTTCCTCTGTTTAATTGGTCTACAACGCTGGATGATAGAGCCATTTAATTCATAGTTGAATTAATTTCATTGTTTAAATGAAATACATTGCCCAATTGATGTAATACCTAATGACATTAACAACAAAACAGTAGCATTTTCTACTACATATTATTTTCTTACAAAAACATTCAAATTAACTAATGATTTAAAAAAGTATTTTAAAATAACCCATCATCGAGTGTACTTGTCTGGGTT